>NC_133328.1:71123835-71430380 GCF_042186555.1 Aquarana catesbeiana
TCTCCCTGCTGCTACCTGTCTTTGTGTACTTCAGTGATGGCAGCATGCCATTTCTCACTGTGGTTCTCTTGATGATGATAGCACTGGACTATGCCTCTGTACTGCGTATTTAAATGTCCACCTAAATTCTCTGTTAGGGTAACAATACAGGTACACAATTGGGAGACATAAAAGGATTGAATGAGTTTCAAAAAATTCTATCAAAAAAAGTGGACTTTGTAGACATGTCATGAGGTAATAGGTTAGTAAAATATAATCTTTATTACAAAATAGTTAAAAAACATATAACAAACAACAACACCCTACGGTTTGACAAGGTTAACAGATACCCAATAGAATAGACATAGAGGTATGGAACCTTGTAGGTAACAGTGTCCGTAACAACTGCACAAAGGATAGTGCGTATATGTATCAAGAGGTTAGGTCCATGGTTTTCTCAGGGCTTTTTTTTCTTGTCAACGCATTTCGCAATTTGATAGCTTCCTCAGGACATACTGGGTAGGTGCTGATGGGCCTTGCAACCGGATATAGAGTCACATCACATAAAACAGATTAGGAATGAGGATCAATCCTTCTTCAAATATAAAGGCGTATGAATTTCATATGTGTTAAGTGGATAGAGAAGGGGAAGAAATCTCACCTCCACTGTAGCCAAGGTCACTATTTGAAATGAAGATCAGTCATAACATAGAGTTGGAGAAGTGGAAGACCAAACAGAAATATCCAATGAGATATAATTATCGGTATCCAAATTAATGTAATCACCCCTAAAAAGGACAAAAAGTGTCTCTCCCACACACCCGTAATTGTCAGCAAAGCGCATAAAGCCTTATATCCGTATGCCGGGTGTTCCTCATTTGGGGGCTTATTAGTAGAGCCAAGACCCAAAAAGGCCTTAGTAGGGTAGGAGGCATCTCTTCCCGAAGGATTGATAGTGCAGGTGTCCCAGCCAGATCACTAATTGGGAGACAGGGACAGAGAGTTGTCACTATATCACAGGAAATGACTGAACAAGAACCCTAATAGCAGGATCACTAGGTATTATTTTAATGAAAGCTGCAGATTAAAAAGATTGAATATGACTGTTGAAATTGCATTTGCATGTATGAGATTTTTTGTTATTGGGTTTACATTTACTTTCAAAACTATACCTAGTTATTAAGGTATTTAAAGCACCCAAAAATGGAACTTCCACTTTAAGTGAAGGTGACCCCCTGACATGCTACATTTGACATGTCATTTTTTTGGGGGGGAGCGTAAACCCTCTTTTTAGAGGCATCCAGCGCCCACTTCCTCCCGGGGCTCCACGGCTCCAGGAGGAAGTTCACCTCTCCCCAGGCCCTCCCTGCAATCTTCTGGGACATGTCACAGGTCCCAATAGATTGCCTGGCCATTCACAGTACGCAGTGTGGCTCGCGCGTGAAGCCACAGCCAGGTGCCCACAGTAAGAATGCCAATGCCATGGAGAGGAGGGGAGAGGAGCGGGGCTTCATTTTCCCGCATCGCTGGACCATGGGACAGGTGAGTGTCCAATTTATTAAAAGTCAGCAGCTACACTTTTTGTAGCTGCTGACTTTTAATTATTTTTTTCGGCGGAACTCCGCTTTAAAAAGGAAACTATGTCCTCCTTACATTAATACTTCTGTCTTTTTTACTATGAACCAGAAAACCACCCTGAAATAGAAATCTGTCTTTTTATTTAAAGCATGCACTAATGTGTAGGTAGGTTGAGGTATATTAACTTAAAAAGCAGAGCCTGAAAAAGTTCAGAGCAGTCTCCATCTGGGAATTATATTGCTGCTCTGCCAGCTTTTTCCAAAGGCTGCTATAATGAATTTTGTTGTGGTTTTACTTGGTTGCCTTTTGCCTCCCATTGGAATCTTACAGCTCCCGTGAGAGATCCTCAGTAAGGTCTGCTTGCTCTAGCTGTATACACTAATTTACATTTACCCTATATTGTACACTTCTTTCTTACTTATCAGATGCATAGCTGGGTGAAAGATTTATACTGCCATTGAAAACAAATCAAAAATGACTTTTGGCACCAACAATAAGGTGACTACTTTTATTTATTGTTCTTGTTGTTATATATTAAACATCTTAGTTTATTCATCAAGCGCGCTCTCTACTTTATTTGCTACCAATAAAGAGAGGTATGCATTTTTTTTTACTGTAAACCAATGGAAGGTGAATTACACGAATGTGTGACACTCTCTAGCTTTTTGAAAGAGATATTATTGAAAGCAGCACTAGTGTTGTCTGTTCAGATCCCAACCATGGCACTACCTGCATGGAGTTTGCCTGGTTTCTCTGTGCCTGCATGGGTACTCCGGTTTCCTCCCACACCCCAAAGACATGCTGGTAGGTTAATTGGCTCCTGTCTAAATTGGCGCTAGTATGTGTATGAGTGTGAATTAGGAACCTTAGATTGTAATTGTAAGCTCCTTGATGGCAAGGATTGATATGAATGTACAATGTTCAGTATATGTAAAGTGCTGTGTAGATTGATGGCGTTATAAAAGTACCTGTAATAAATAATAAATAAAATTATGTAAAAAAAAATATGGTAACTGTGCTGCTTCGTCAGTAAAAATTTTGAATCATGTGTTACAATGATAATATATATATATATATATATATATATATATATATATATATATACACACACACATACATATATATATATATGTGTATATATATATATATATATATATATATATATATATATATATATATATATATATATATTTATATATATATATATATATATATTTATATATATATATATATATATATATATATATATATATATATATATATATATATAAGAACTTTTTATTTTTTTATTTCTTTGTGTTGCATTTTAGCCCTGATGAAGGAGGTAGAGTTACAGCCCACAAAACGTGTTGGCTTTATAAACATTTTGTCATTGAAATAAACATATATTTGGACTTGAATATCACATTGTGGTGCTTCAGTTCTAGATATACTCATCCCTTTCAAAATCCAAGGTGATTGTGGCAACCAGTCTTTGTGCAGAAGCTGCTAACCCAGTATTCTCCATATCTACACAACCACAATACTACTGAATGATAACAATAATATATAACACAAACGTATAAAGTGACCTCAGCGATAATTTTCACCTTTCCCAAGCAACAACTCTTCTCTGTTCTATGTGAGAATCTATTTTTTTTACTTTTAGGGAGTTAAAAAACATTTGACCCACACAAGCAGTGGCCGCGGGCCGCCCCCCTCCCCAAGTAAATTGAGCACCAGCCGGTGCACCACTGTACACACGTCTTGAGTTAGACTGGAAAGTTAAGCTACAAATATTGCATATTATAACTGCTGTATAGACGGCATTAGTTCAATCTCTCCTCATTATATTTTCACTACAGACAGTATGGGAAAAGGAGGAGTTGCAGCAGCTTTTCACCCTTAAAATCTACCTATGGGCAGATGTTTTTTCCCTCACACCTTCTTGCACCCTGTATGTTTAAGGCTGGCCATACACAAAGCAAATTTCTTTCCTGCGACCATGGATACATTCAGCCTGCCCATACCTGGTTCGAATCTAGGCCTGGATCCAAAGGAACTGGTCGAGATTCAAAAGCGTGAATGGCCTGTCTAAGCATCTTCTTTTTTTAACCTTCCACCAATAGTTCCAAAATCTTTTTCTTAGCCTTGTGATGTTATCATGGGAGCTGAAGGATCACAGCAAAGGAGGTAGAATGAGGAGTCTTGACCGAGGAGTCTTGGCACCACTTTCCACAGACGCCATGCAGGCACAATTATTTATTTCCCCAGGTAATGTGCTGCCAATATAATCCCTGGGGGCCCTATTGTGGCAGGAAATCTGGCACTAGCTGACAGGTATGCTAACTGACACTGGAAGATACACTAACTGACACTGACATCAATAGTGATACTAATACAGTGACTAGTGCTAATACTGTACACTGTCACTATAATAATGATACTGGCTGGGAAGGGGGTTAACATCTAGGGGCAATCAAAGGGTTGACCGTGCGCCTCACAAAGTGTAATGTGTGTAATTTGTGCTGCTTGTACTTTAATGTCTGTTTTTTCTCCCTGCTTTGCAGGGAGAAAAACAGCCAGATCGCTGTTCACAGCACAGAGTTCTGTGCATTTGTAAACCCACAACTCTGTGTGTGATTGGCCACAGCCGATCAGCTGACTGCCAGGCAGCCACATTCATTGTCTGAAATCAGCTGCCAAACTCATGCTGTGCCAAATCAAACCCGGAATAAAGGCTGCAATGTACAGGTACACCACCCAGGCCTGAAGCTGCCACCCACTTGCAGTACAACTACTATGGGCAGGTAGCAAGCAGTTAAAGACTTAAGCCAGGTAAACACATATTGAAAATTTGTTTGGTTCAGCAGGACTTTGGTACATGCGTACCGCTGTCTGTTCAACAGAAGCTGTCCCATGGACGGCTTCTGTTGAATGGTCCTGCCGGAAAACCAGCATTCAATCAGCGCTGGTAGCAATTGGCTGCAGAGCTGATTTGTGTATTCTGACAGGGGGTTCCCACCATCAGCATACAATAGAACAGCAGGAGAGATACCTGCATCAACATGCAATGATGCAGGGGTCTGTCAGGTTTTTTTTTCATTGAACTCACTGGTTAAATAAAAAAAAAAAATGTACATCCAAGGTAACTGGATAAGCTGCCTATGCATGTCAGTGTAGACAGCATCTTCACGTTGGACAGATTTCGCTAATGAAGGGTGCATTAATGCAGTGACTATTGGGGCTTGTAGTCCCGAATACTATGATGTCATGTATCTTTATAGAGCGCACTTCTGGCCAGAAGTTCTTGTAAACAGAAATGGGGAAGATGAAGGATGCGACTGTACAGGTAACATTTGTCCATTTTTTTGAAAATGAATAGTTGACTGACCAGCTACATTAACCTCTAACAACTTGTTTTTAGTAAATTATGAAGCTTTAGTACTACGGTACTTTAAATACAACTTCTGTATGATCAATTCCGAACTTTGCCTATAGTTCTACTTTCAGTTGGATGACAGTACCTTCCATCTTGGAAGGTTCTTGAGGTGCAATAAAAAAATTTAAAAAAAGTAGTGAAATTCTTTTAGCAGCTTAAATTAAATCAAAATGTTGGTTTGTGTTGGTTTGGTGATAATTTCATAATTGTATGCATTCAGTTGCAAGCATGAAACTTCTGCTGTTCTGATTGAGAAAACTAGGTGGAACTTATGCCACGGGGTTCTCCTTTAATTGAGCCAATCTACTCATGGACACGATACATTTTCAATTTGAAATAGCTGAGTAGTCCTGAAACAATATATATTTTAATATAACTTTACATTGGCATTGTAGACAGTACATCTGGCTAGCACCTGTCCTAAACTCTAAATGATATAGAAGGAGTACACGTGAGATCTGTTTACACACATGTATGTGATTTTTCTTACTAAAAACAACTTTATTTGAGTCTGGCCTTTATAGCCCCAGTGCAGAGCAGTATAAAATTAGTTATGGTTGGTCAGTTTTAGTAATAAAATAAAAATGTCTCTACGCTAAGAGAAAAAAGAATTGGATTCAGTCTGTATGGAAGCATAGTTAAATCTCTTTCCTAAATTGGGAGCAGCTGTAAATATAATGTAAATTGGATACTAATGGAACAAAGTTACCATGTAATGGATTCTGTAATTGATATAATGAGATCCCAGACGTGACAGCTCACTGCTATCCAGCCTTTGATATGATGTTCTTCAAAGACAATGTTGATATGTATATTTTTATATGCATTGCTCAGTTTGAACTCTATGATGGCAGCAGACTGGACGCTGCAGTAGGAGGAAGAATCGTACCCTAAAGTGGAATCAAAGCCTAACACTAACTATTCTTAAAAATGTTCCTTCCACCTCTTCCTACCTATCCTGCCCACCCTGTGCAAAAAAGATCTGTATACTTACCTTTTTTTTTTTTTAGTTTGCTGTGGTCTGGTCACATGGTCTTGCAGCTCCAGCAACCCTGTGTCAGTGAGCTGCAGCTGTAAGGAGGGAGCGCCGACAATGGCTGGGCAATGGGAGCCTATGGGTGACGTTACTGCTCCTGGAATTCCCAGCTGTTGTCAAGCGTTCCCTGACATATGGGAGATGAAGGATCACGTGACTAGACCAGACTGAAAAAAGGTAAGTATACAGATAATTTTAGAAAGAGGGGACATTTTTAAGAATAGTTTAGTGTTAGGCTTTAATTCCACTTTAACGTTAAGGCAGCTCCTAAAGCAGAAGTAAACTTCTTATTTGGACTATAATAAGGCTTACCTGTAGGTACAGTGAATATCTCCTAAACTTGTGGTGTTTAGGAGATATTGAAACAGCATGCAGTTGTTTGGAATGGCATACCCATACCCAAAGCTGTGTGCCGTGCCCGTGACTCCCGCGCATGATATCATTAGGGCTCGGCCAGTCAGGTTCACCGGCCTATCAATTCGCAGGAGCATGCAAACCCAAAAGTAAGACTGAGTGAAGATAGTAGCCCTGTCAGCGGTGACAGCACGCTGCTGGAGGGCTTCGTTCTAAGGTAAGTATTCCATAATGTGCTAGTATGCGATGCATATTAGCACATTATGCCTTTACCTTGCAGGTTTTTTTTTTTTTTTTTAACATGCCAAGCAAATTTACTACCATTTTAACACTCATTAAAGAAAAACTGTCACACAAAAGTATCACATACTGTAAGGGACTTTTTGTCCTCTATGTTATAAAAAAATAAAGTTTGTTAAAAAAAAGAAAGTGTAGTAAAATAAAGTTGCACCCTAGCACATAACTCCCCCCCCCCCCAGAAAAAAATGTTGGGCACCCTCCTATTACCATAGACATGCACATATGAACGTAAATAAACGCCTTGGGGGCACCTACGGATAGAAACGTTGACTGCGCTCCACACGTTACATATGTTATATATTGCCATGCATGCCGGAATAATAATCATAATTCTAGGCCCATTACTCATGGCTAACTCTAAACTGATGACCTGTATTGACTTTTAAAATGTTGCTTATGGGAATTTCGGGATACCGAAGTTGGTTGGCATTTCACAGGCGCACACAATTTTAAGGCTTGACATGTTTACTTACTGCAACCTTATCTATTATATTTTACAAAAAAAAGGGTAATATGTTGTATTTGTGTACCTTAAAATTAACGGTACCGTATTTCTTACTTAAATTTGGATTTAATAAATCATTGCGTTAAAAAGGAGGTCCAGGCTCCTTCAGAAAAAAATAAAAGTCAGCAGCTACAAATACTGTAGCTGCTAACTTTTAATATTAGGCCACTTACCTGTCCAGGAATCCAGCGGTGCCTTTCCATCGGTTCTCGGGTGCTTCTGCCACCATTGCTTATAAGGAAACCTTCAGTGAAGCCTTGCGGCTTCACAGCCAGTTCCCTGCTGTGCATGCACAAAGTGTGCTATGCTTTGTGACTAGCCCAGAGGCAGGGGAAGGAGAGAGGGGAGTCAAATTTGATCTTGCGGCGGTGTCAAAACCAGGTACCCACCCCCTCCCCGAAAGGTGCCAAATGTGGCACCAGAGAGGGGAGGAGGCAGATAAGCGGAGCTTCCTCTTTTGGGTGGAGCTCCGCTTTAATATCTTGTGACATTAAAAATTGCCACTACAACCATTTTATTCTCCAAGGTGTCTTCTTTCAAAAAACGTGTAATGGTGGTGGTGGTGGTGGTGGTGGTGGGGTATTTAAGAAATCTTCAGGCCTAAAAAAAATCTCTAAAATGGCTCTGGCAGCAAATGGGTTAAAGTTTGCGAGTCAGCTGACTAATAGGCTTGCATAAGAAAAAGCAGTAAATAACAACTATTGTGAAGCACTGCAAAGGAGAAGGTAAAGACTGACCATGCTATGAACCAATATGGCTGCCACCATGTACATAAATAATTATAATTTATTTATCACAACAAGTTTTTTAAACCGTTACCATGATGTAATACAATTATTTACATCTAATGGATCCCTCTAAAATATTTATGTAAAAAAAGGTTAAAAGACCATACATTCCCTTTAACCATAATCTATTCAATCTAACCACAGCTCTGATAAAAAAAAAAAAAACTATACATGTTAGATACTCTCACTAGATTTGTCTGACCCTGAAATAACCCCAATCTAGTTATAGATTTTCACATTCATGTCTGGCATATTTATCTCTGATATTTTTATTTTGTTGAGATGATAGGCATGCCATCTTCCTTTATACAGAAAATGTTTTTGAGCTAAATTATAAGCTTCCATTTACCTAGAACAAAATGCTCACCAGCAAAATGATGGCAGCCACAATTTTGGAAAAAACATTCCTGGTCTGAAGTGAGACTTTTAGACAAGCACTGCACAAATTCATTGCGTTTGCTATCTATATGCCAATCATTTAGTCTGACAGGACAGTTGGATATTGACAAATCATACAGCGGGTGGGATCATAGGTCCTGTTTTTTGGGGAATTTAAATGAAAGCTAAAAGCATCACATTCTGTTTGTAGTAAACATGTCTAAATAGTGCTGTTTCCTGCCTTGGCAAAGTGTTAAATGTTGACTTTTAAACAATAAAATAAACAAATAAAATGATCAAATGCTTGGCCTTTAAAAAAATATATATAACAAAGTAGATTACTCCTAAAGCTAGAACAAAAAATAAAGACTGTTCAATGGGTTATGGTAGCTGAAACAAACAGCTTTAACTATAAAAATACATAAATACAGCGCTCACAAACATAAACCCATCATAAGTGAAAAAAACAAAACATAAAGTCCATAAAAAAAACTGAAAAAATGCTTCACATCTGGTGTGCAAAAAGTGCAGAAAAAATGTTTCAGAAATTTTCAGGCATATCAAGACACCCCCACATGTGTCCCCCAGATCACAACGACACCCAGCTTTTCAGTCTGGGGGTCAATAAAGACTTGTAACGATATCCAAAGGATGGCAGATTCAATGATGGGACTTGATGACAAATACTTCTTCAAGATGATATCTTAGGACCTTTGATGACGCCTTGTGGGAGGGCGAAATGCATTGACACGACGCAACTTCCGGCACGACTGACGTCACTTCCGGTCTTGTGGAAAGAACACCAGTAACGGCGTTTGCTGTATTCTTCTCCATTTGATGTCTGCTTTTAACTTACATCTGTAAGTATGCATTTTTCTTTATTGGCAACAGTCAGCAAATGATTACAGACAGTATCAGTTTAGCATAGAAAACTTACAAAAAAAAACAGAGTCGTTTTTAATAGTTATTATAACTAAAGCTTGTTGAGAGAGGCAATACATAGTATGAGTCAACAAAGACAACTTAAACAATTGGGTCGATAATATTGAGTACTATATTGGAGGGGGTCGAGGCCCCTTGAGACGGATAGATTCCTTAAAGGTGGTACTCCATAAGGAAGAGGTCATGGACTCAGCTAAACAGCATGTATCATTAAGCAATGTTACCGGTAATATTCTTAGGGTAAGGAGGGGGATTGGAAGGAGGAGAGGGTGGTAAGAGTAAGGAGGAAAAGGATAAAAATAGACAATAGAAGAGGTGGCCGGGTGACCCACATGGGCCGTCTACTAATTTAGTCATGTTTGTTGAGGGGGCAAGGAGACTTAAGGTTCTAGTAGGTGTTTGTCAAAATCAGAAGGTAAGAAATGATCTACCCATGGGCGCCAGATTTTGAGGTGCTGCTGGATTTTATCGAGGATAGTGGAATCAATTTTGCTAAGTATCATAGCCTGAGTAATCCTGTTCTTCACTTCAGCTATATGTAAAGTTGGGGTTTTCCAGGCTCTGGCTATTGTTTGCTTAGCCGCAGTAATGAGTTGAAGGAGAAGACGTAGCTGTGCTCTAGTGTAATCTTGTGGGAAGTTATTCAATAGAGCCAAAGAAGGGTCAGGATCAATAGGTGTTCGAAGCAGAGTGGAAGCCATTTGGAATATTGTTGCCCAGAAGCGCTGTACCATTGGGCAAGTCCACCATATATGTAAATGGGTGCCTCATTCACCACAGCCACGGAAACAGTCAGATGGGTATGCAGGTAAGAATTTAGCTATCCTAACCGGGACCAACTATCACTGCATCATAACTTTATAGTTTGCTTCTAACGCAACAACATTCTGGGGCGAAATTTTGGTGTTAGACCATATATTTGACCAGTCTTCTAGGTCTAGATCTGTATTTAACTCTTTGGACCACTGTAGAGTGTAAGATGGAAGCGTAGCTGTGGAGGATGTAAGGTGGGAGTAGAGACGGGATATAATGCCTGGGGCATGGGGGTCTGAGTCGCACAAACCTTCGATCACGGAAAGGTTGTCCAGTTCCGAGTTTGATCCTACAACTGTTTGGACAAAATGTGAGATCTGTAGAAAACGAAAGCACTCCTGATTTGGGAGTTGAGCTTGTGCTTATAGGGCTGGGAATTACTTTATAGTTCTTCCCGTGACCAAGTCGCATACGCGATCCAGACCAGCTCGGGCCCAGGCTTGTAATGAAGCTGGTTCGGTGTAGACCGGATAGAAGAGTGGGTGGCCAAAGAATGAGAGCAATGGAGAGTGCGGTGATATTAATTTGAATAGTTTTCGTAATGTGTCCCAGATTTTAAGTATGCATTTTTTATGTGCAATAAAACCTGTTCTTAGCTTACTTCACTATTAGTCCATCTCTTTCCTTTTGGGTACCTGTTTTTATGGCTGAAATATCATCTTGAAGAAATATTTGTCATCAAGACCCATCATTGAATCTGCCATCCTTTGGATATCATTACAAGTCTGTATTGACCCCCAGACTGAAAAGCTGGGTGTCGTTGTGATCTGGTGAGTGGGGACACATGTGGGGGTGTCTTGGTACGCCTGAAAATTTCTGAAACATTTTTTCTGCACTTTTTGCACTCCGGATGTGAATTTTTTTATGGACTTTATGTTTTGTTTTTTTCACTTATGATGGGTTTATGTTTGTGAGCGCTAGTACTTTGTGTATAGCAGCTTCATTCACTTTTTATTACCCTATTTGTTCACCATCAGCGCGAGTTTATATATATAGATTATATATTTTTTTAAACAGCTCTAACTAACTGCTGAAAAATTGTCAATGCTGAACATACCGGCCTTTTTCTACTTGGCAGCAAGACTAAAATACTGAGAATGGGTTGAGAATTTGGTCACTCGCTAACTAAAGATCACTGGACCATCAAAATAGCAAAACTGTTGCCTGCATTTATTTACTTGCTACTTGTGAGTATCATAGGCGTCTGCATGGGGCGTGCCAGTGTGTCTGGGCACACCCTAATCCCCCTGAACACATTAGCATACTTCCCAACTGAAAGCTGCCCCACGTCGGCTTTGTCCCAGCCTGTGTCACAATTTTCCAGCAGTGGGAACAGCTGCGGAGTCCCTACCCTGGCCACTAGATGTGTGTACTGTAGGTTCCTGAAACGACCCCCCCTCCCATCTCCCCTGCAGCGGTTGATTGTTCATTGGCAGTATGAAGAAGTGTGCTGCCTGCTCCGCTTCATAATCCGCTTCCATCCCTTCCCCAGCTCCACCCCCCTCCATACAACGCTCAGTGCACTGTAAAGTTCAATGGCTGCTGCAGAAGAATTGGTATTGTTGGAGGCAGGGGAGGACTGGGCTGACATCTGTCAGAAACCATGAAATCAGGCCGAGACAGAAGTACAGTTAAATCATACTTGTTTAATAATAAAAGTAAAAAGAACAAACGTAGTCAAAACATAGCCAAAGTTCAGTAACCGGAACAGATAGTCAGCCAAGCCAGAAGTCAGGGATCAATGTAGTGGAACAGCAAGCAATATCTGGAGCCAGAAGTGATGTTAGCAAAGCAAGTCTTGAACAGGATTGCAGGTGATAGTTTCTGTGATGTTGACCAAGGAGAAGGCAGAAATCCACTGGGCTGAACGGCTTAAGTAGGCAGGCCTGATGAGCAGGATATCATCAACAGAGTAACTGTGGAGAGATGGGAGTGGCAATTAGCCGACAGCTGAGCGGCCAGCTCTGAGACGGAAGGGCTGAGCCCAGCCCTGACAACGTCACAGGGCAAGATCATGACCATATGGTGGGGATCCATCCACATGCCTGGACCGCCACCCAACTCAGGCTCTCAGCAAGCATCTGTGAGCCTGAGCTAGCCACTCCCGCCCCCTCCACAGCCCAGTGCTCCAGTGAGCGAGGGGGGAGGGGGAGAGCAGAGAGTTGGTGACTGACAGCCACCAGCTCTCTGCTCAGGGTGCTATGAGAACCGAGCCATCGGGGGTGTTTGATCGCTCGGTTCTCAGTGTTAGAGGCGGCAGGGGACAGATGCAGCTCCGGATGCTGATGCTGAATCCACCTAGGTAAGTATGAATCTACAAAATAAACCCCAACCCATACTTCTCTTTTAACCAGTGCTTGTCCATTGCTTGATCTTGTTCCCCAGTCATTTTACTTCTATCACCTGCCACTTGGCATTGTTTGTTTCACAGGACCTTGGCAATAGTAATATCACAACTTTGAGGAGAGGGATCAAGATCTTTATGGGTAATCTCTGAGAATTGATTAGTAATTAAACGTGCTGAAATCTCCCCAAAACCGAAGAAATAGGTTTTTAGATGTATTTGTGTTTCAGCTCTTTACATCCTGAATTTTTCATCTTGGAAGCCTGTAGCTACCAAAAGTATTTCCAGTAACCAGAATTTGAAATGATTATATAGCACATAGATCATCCTACTATAATTATTATGAAGATGTAATTAGTGCTGCTTGTTCAGGTAGGTTATTTGTGTAGAGGGGTTTAAAATGGTCAAACATGTCATTGCTTATGACTGAATGATTGCATAATTTTTTAGCAGTTGTGTCGGAATACCTCATCCTGACAAATATGCTGTGTTGTCTAGATTTTACCTAATGACATCACTTTGTAATAGGAGACAAATTCATACTGTCACAGAATTGATCTTTCAGTGATGTACCTCTGTGAAAACTATTCATAGTACATCAGTGGACTTCTGGGGACCTACTTCTGTTTTACATTTTAAAAACCACAAATTTATTTGCTGCCAAATACCAAAAAAAGAGATCTGAAAAAGGAAATCTTTTTCTTGTACATGAAGGCTTTTTCTTGCTGGTATGCTTATATATAAGTAAAATGTATTGCAATCATTAAACAAAGGAGACAGAGACATCACTGTCCTTGACCAGGGTCTATGTGGCCTTTCTATGAATGCAGGTGTTAATTATAGCTGTAAGTTTATATTGCCATTGTATCTGTTGTACATATTGTTTTACAATGTAGTTTAAAGTCTTTGCAATTAAGCTTAGGTAAAGACGTCAATGTTTTACGCAGAACAAACGCAGGAACACCTTTGATTCATAGATACACATATATCTGAGCCCAAAATAAATGTATTACTTTATAATTACCTTTTTATATAGTGCCCTTGGGTCTTTCCTTTTATAGACACATAATAACACAGAAAATAGGGCAGCCTTAAGTAATGTGCAATGTGCCCGTGAGAATCTTTATCATCGTTGTTTGGTAAGTATTAATGAGATGTCTCTTCCTATAGCGGAAGCAGGTACATGCATAAGGAAGATTGGTTTGTGTAATGTCTCCAGGCCACAAAAATATACATTTTTTAAATGGTACAGTGTTTTGCTAGGAAGAATAGTAGTGCAATGCATTTAAAGTATAACTAAAGGCAAAACTTTTTTCAGTTTTGAATAGAGTGTAGAAGGATTAGAGTGCTTGTCAGTTTTTATTGCTGTTTGTGTCCCCATTTGGGAGCTTCACCCTCTCTATTTGTCCTGTTTGCCATTATCATTGAAAGTTCAAGAAAATCCCAAATTTTGGGTTGTCCCGAGAAAAGTAATAGGGGACATTTTCTAATGAGTACACTAGTTCTGGTGACCTGGGGGTCCCCAAGGAATTCCCTTAATTTGCAGGGATTTCCTCCCACTTCCTGTTTGGCTATTGGACAGGAAGTGAAGGGAAATCCCCACTATGGGTCATAGACGGTGAAAAGAAATCTGACAGGGGCTATAACACTCTCTTGCTCTATCCAAAATGAAAAAAAAAAAGTTTTGCCTACAGTTCTGCTTTAAGAGTACGTAAACCCTTAACAATGAGCTTGCTTGCTTTATTGGTCCTGTTTATTTTTTTAAATACTGTATACAGTATAATTGGAAATGTTTTGTTATATCTGTTCCATAAGTGTGAAAAATATTTGTTGATCCTTCCGTAAATCTTCTCAATTGGTAACTTCCTGTGTTCTCTGCCTGCACTGCATTCTTTTTTTCAAGATATTCTGGAGGACTAGAGAACACCTCCTATGTTAAGGAAAAGAGGAGGGGGGTTATTATAGTCTAGCCTACAGCCAGCCCAATTTTGCTATTTAAACCGCCTTGCTCATTCCCTCCGTGCCCTTGCATGGTCAACATCTCCACTGTGTTCTTGTGTATGACTTAACCTGGCTGACTTCTCTTCTGATTTGTGCTCTTGATTTTTGGCTCCTGACAACGCTGACTTCTGGTTCCCTGATCCTGGCTCGTCTGATAACCCGCTCTTCCATCCAAACACTGGCTTCTGTCTTTGATTACGTTCCTGAACTGTTGTTATTTTGATATTACATTAAAGGGGTGATTTTAACTGCATTTTCTGTCTCTGCCTGGTTCATGGTTCCTAACTCTTAATACAGTCAATTGGAAAGATTCCAGTATAGTCATACTAAAATTGGACAGTGTTGTGGAATATGCAGAACATTTGCAGCAGTGTTTACCACAAGGAAAAAGTATCTTTTTCTGATTAGTTGCTATGCAAAGTAGACTTTTCCCTTCAGACACAAACCTTTTATTTATTGATAAATTAGAGTCATTACCAGAAAAGTACAACTTCACCTATAATAAATCATAATGTATATAAGAAATCATGAGGCTAGAGCTATAATTGAAATGACACAAAGAGGCACAATTTCAACTGTGTTATAATGCAACAATGTGAATTTGGTAATTTGGCATTTAAAGCGTAACTAAAGTCAACAACAAAAAAAGACACAATGGGGAGATGTGCTAAAACTCGTGCACATAGAATCTGGGGAAGCTGTGCATGGTAACCAATCAGCTTCCAGGTATTTTTGTTAAAGCTTAAAGGGGTTGTAAAGGTAAATTTTTTTTTTAAAAAAATAACAAACATGTTATACTTACCTTCACTGTGCAGCTCGTTCTGCACAGAGTGGCCCCGAACCTGCTCTTCTGGGGTCCCTCGGTGGCTGTCTCAGCTCCTCCCCACAATAACTAACCACCTTAATGCGAGCTCTCTCGCATGGTGGTTAGTTATTGCGGGCGTGCTCCCGTGATACAGCCGGCGGCTATAGCCGCTCACTGTATCACTCGGCCCCGCCCCCGGCACGCCGCGTCATTGGCTGTGATTGACAGCAGCGCGAGCCAATGGCTGCGCTGCTTTCAATCCATCCACTATAGCCAATCAGCGACCAGGCTGATCGGCTGAATGGAGGTCGGGAGCGAGCGGCTGAGTTTCGAGGTGTCAGGTAAGTAAAACGGGGGGGCTGGGGGCGGCAGTATTTTCAAAAGTTTTTTCACCTTAATGCATAGAATGCATTAAGGTGAAAAAATATATACCTTTACAACCCCTTTAATTGAATAAGCTGATGGTAGAAACTGATTGGTTACTATGAACAGCTGCACCACATTCTGTGTGCACCAGTTTTAGTAAATCTCCCCCTGTATGCTTTAAGTATTAACTCTCAGTTGTTTCGTCCTGTTTCTTTCATTCTTCTTTTATGTTTCTTACATTCCATGCACATTTAGTCCCCATAAATACCTTAGAATCATTCCACAGAAGCAGGTCTGAGAATGTAATCAAGCAACTGATGGGCAGACTGCATAGCTAAAGTCTACATCAAACACTGTCCAGCTCCCTCCCTGGAACATACACATTTAAAGGGTGCACAAGGATGTGTTTTTTTCACCTTTGCTATAAGAAGGAAGTTTACGTATCACTCCCCCTGCTGGCTGTTACGAAGAGCCAAACACAGCAGCTGCAGCTGCAGGGTTGGACTGAGGATACGCACACATTTTCAAAGTAAACAAAAAATATTTTAGCAACACAAATAAAACTAAATATACTCGCTCCGCACCAAACAAAATTCCTCAAAAATGTATCCCAAAAATAGGCTGCTACATCTAACATATAAATCCCCAGTGAACATGCGTATAAAGGAGTGTAAATAAAAATGTACAACAATGATGCAGCGCTTGTCACTGGTGTCCATTATTCTACCTTCATCATCATATAACTTCTTAGACCACCAAGCACACACGAACACCTCCACCAATGATAGGGATCACTCTCTCATTTGCCCCTCTGCATTTCCAAATAGCAGGATGATTTCCAGCAATGCAAGATCCCAGGTGGCAGGTTACTTTTATACTGACTCCTCTACTTAGCAAATCCTCACTGTGAAAACTACAATCAGAAAAAAATCGCACATAGCATAAAATAATTAAAAAATCGCACATAGCACAACATTTTAATTTAAAAAGATAAAATTGCTCTTACATAACATTAGTGCTCATTAGCACTATGTAAAACATCATTGGGTAAACAGGCATTCTCATACTCTTTTTTTTGCAGGTCGCCAAAATCTCTCTTTAATGCCCTGCTCCACTCTGAGGATCGGTCAGCTGCCATGCATTAATCACTTTACCCAAAAATGTAGTTTTATGCAGAGCTAAAATAGACTGTGAATAAATAACATCTATAAGGCTGCAGCGATTAATCCAAGTGATATAAACAAGGTAAGCATGTGTAATAACAAATCATACATTATTATATGCAGTGCATAAATCAAAAACGTGAAAATACATAAACATAAATATGTGCAGAAAAGAAGTCCTTATAATAGGAACAAATAAAAGTCCAAAATTCCGTCAAAACAGGTAATCCACCACCAAGTAGTCATGCAGATCTTATAATGACACTCCACACCCAGTGAGCAGAAACGCTTACCAGATGGTAGAGACCACCTATCGCTAGGATAGTCATATAGGCAGGCAGAAACAACCTCTGCAGGGTATATGGGACCAGGAATCCTCGGGACACTCCAATGATAAACCAGATCCTATACGTTAGTCACACTCACAGCTGGATTGCAGCAGAATCGATAAAACCAGATATGGATCATACAAAGTAAACTCCAATAATGTAATACAGCTTAAATTATTTATTTGTTGAAAGAAAAAAGCCAATTGGCTACTTACGATAAGTAAAATGTAATCTCACATAGATAAAACAGATCTGCCGGCAAATTTGAAAAGCAATCTCCTGCACTTACAGGTCACATGGGGCGAGATGATGTCAGGACGCAGCTCCGCCCGACATGTTTTGTCACACGTGATGTCTTCCTAGGGTATGTGGTCTCTACCATCTGGTAAGCATTCCTGCTCACTGGATGTGGAGTGTCATTATAAGTTCTGCATGACTACTTGGTGGTGGATTACCTGATTTGACGGAATTTTGGACTTTTATTTGTTCCTAATATAAGGACTTTTTTTCCCGCACATATTTATATTTATGTATTTTCACGTTTTTGATTTATGCACTGCAAATAATAATGTATGATTAGAGCGATTATTTTTTGTTATTAACCACTTTAACCGCCCACCGCATACATACTGTGGCAGGGAATCCGCCGGCGATCCACTCCCTGTGATGAGTCACAGAAGGAGCTGATCTGCGGTTACCACAGACTTGATGTCTGCTGGCAATCGCCAGCCATTAGGCAGAGAGCCAGAATGGCGGTCTGCCAATGTAAACAAGGCAAATCACTGTTCTGTCATTAGGGAAGGTATTGATCCTGTGTTCCATGCCTTCCCCTAGTAAAAGCACCTCCAACACAGTGAGAAAACACTGGTTAGGCACACAGTTAACCCAGTTAACCATATGATCACACCTGATGGTAAGACCTTCCCGGCCAGTGTCATTAGTACAGTGACAGTGCATATTTTTAGCACTGATCACTGTATTAGTGTCACCGGTCCCCAAAAAGTATGAAAAGTGTTAGTTAGTGTCTGAATGTCCGCTGAAATATCGCAGTCCCACTATAAGTCGCTGATCGCTGCCATTACTAGCAAAAAAAAAAAATATATCCTATAGTTTGTAGACACTATAACTTTTGCGCAAACCAATCAATATACGCTTATTGGTATTTTTTTTTACTAAAAATATGTAGCAATAGCCTAAATTGATGAATTAGATTTTTTCAATTTTATTTTTTTATTGGATATGTTTTATAACATTACATAACAGAAAATAAAAAATATTGTTTTTCTTTTTTTGAAATTGTCTGTGTTTTTTTGTTTATAGCGCAAAAAATAAAAACCGCATCAGTGATCAAATACCACTAAAAGAAAGCTCTATCTATCTGTTTTGAGCAATAAAAAGTTAAAAACAAAATAGCAACAGTGTAAAAGTGAAATAAATGAATAATTAAAAAACATTTTTAAAGTACCCACGTCCTCCCATGCTCATGCGCAAAGGCAAAGGCACGTGTCGGTCCCGCGTACATTCAAACAGCGATCACTCTACACATGAGAGGTATCGAGAATGTTATATGGGAATAAATTCTATATATGGCACTTAGACAAATCATGCCTCAGGGTCTGATGAGGAAGCCGCAGCTGTTCACTGTGAATGGCTGCAGCTTCCCCATCAGACCCTGAGACAAGAACAGTATAGCACGGCTGGGGTGGGACAAATTTAGATGGGGGGGGGGAGCCTGATTTTAGTCTTGCCTAGGGCAGCACAAAACCAAAATACACCACTGGGCAAATCAGAAGAATGTTGTATGTCCATAGGTCAAGGTAGAGGAGAAGAAGTGAGGTCCACTGTCTTGAAACTGGGCCCCTAAAGTAGACATCCACCTATCCATGTACATTTTATAGTGCTTCTCAGACAGCTGCACAAATCACGTGTATTTTTAGAATCCTATATGCATTTTTTAAATATTATAATGTACAAAATGCCTGCCTATTTTACAGGCTGGTTTAAAATCGTATGAGTCATATTATTCAAATGAGTTCAAAGAATGAACAATTCTGAAGTATTCTTAAACTCTTCATAATTACTTTGGTACATTAAATAAAACCGCATCACTATAATTTAGAAAGTTGATATTCTATCTAATTGGTTTGCAATTATAGACAATTTAATTATGTAGTAAACACCATACTGTGCCAGGGCAATTTCATGGCTTCTTCTCACATACATACCATCACTTTACAATCAAATTTAAAAGTTTATCGTTATAGTGCTAATTAATTAAAAGCTCTACAGAGCCATAGTGATTGTTTGTACTACATAATTACTGGTGCGTGTAGTGTTCATGTACTCTAAGAGTGTAAGAAAAATACATATGTAAATGAGGCTAGAATTACAGTTTCAGTAGTTTTTTTTTTGCTGTCTTTTTGTAGCAGGTGTTAAGATACCAAGAATTTTACACTCACCCACTAAAATGCAAGTAGGGCAAAACCAGGGTACAGCAACATCTCAATAGGAGGAATAAAGCTGAAGTTTAAGTATGGTTTTTATTTTTTTCATAGTTACCTTGGTCCAACTTGGACCAGCGTAAGTATACTGTGTCTGTACCATACCTGCCCGATTCCTGTGGAAGTTGGAAATCACTGGAGTAGACACTGCTACTACAGCTTTCATCACTCGCTTCTGGGACCCGTGCCAAGCGGCTGCCCTGCTGCTTAGTAAACATGGGGGTCATTCACTAGGCACCAGTGCCATTCAGGAAACACTTTGCAGTCTCTCAATGAATGCAAACCATTCTTTGATTGGATGGGATAGAGATATGGTTTGGTGACATCAAGATCTCCACCTCATCCAATCAGAGAATGCTTTGTATTCATTAAAAGTGTGCAAAGTGTTCTCTGATTGGTTCCCGTGTCATTCTAAGCAGTAAGGCAGACACTTGGCAGGGGACCTGGAAGCTATTGGCAATCACTCTGGTAGCGGTTGCTGCTACAGTGATTTCCAGCATCCACAGGGTATGGCACATACATACTCAAATTGATCCAAACTGGACCAATGTAACTATGCAAAAAAGTCATAGCTAAGCTTCAGCTTTAGACTGGGTTCACACCTATGCGAATTGGATGCGGGTTTCACTGCATCCAATTAGAATGACAGGAGATTGTGACCGCCTTTCTATGGAGCCGGTTCACATATCTCTGTTGCAGCTGCAGAGCGGCTTGCACAGGAACGCTGTGCATCTTTGGCTCCATTTCAGGGCCGAATTCAGGCAAAAATTTGTCCCTGATTTGTCCCTGAAATAGAGAACAGGGATGCACCGGACCCCTCCTGCGAGCCGCATCCGTCAGAGGTGTAAATGCTGGGCATACAGCAAATAATTATATACCTGTCCTGTCACCCAGCACAGCCTTCTAGGGGATTTGTTTTTTTTTGTTTTTTTTTTTTGCTGCAGATATTAAAGTGGTTGTAAAGCCTCAAGTTTTTTCACCATAATGCATTCTTTGCGTTAAGGTGAAAAACCTTCTGTGCTGCAGCTCCCCCCCAGACCCCCCCTTTTTTTTTTACCTAACTAGCCCCACATATAGCAGTGCAGCCAGGGCTTTGTTCCTCAGTAAAGCTGTCCGTGTCTGGAGCCTGCCTCCCAGAAGTGAGTGGATCCATTGAACTGTAATGCCCCGTACACACGGTCGGATTTTCCGATGGAAAATGTCCGATCGGAGTGTGTTGTCGGAAATTCCGACCGTGTGTGGGCTCCATCGGACATTTTCCATCGGATTTTCCGACACACAAAGTTGGAGAGCAGGAGATAAAATTTTCCGACAACAAAATCCGTTGTCGGAAATTCCGATCGTGTGTACACAAATCCGACGGACAAAGTGCCACGCATGCTCAGAATAAATAAAGAGATGAAAGCTATTGGCCACTGCCCCGTTTATAGTCCCGACGTACGTGTTTTACGTCACCGCATTTGGAACGATCGGATTTTCCGACAACTTTGTGCGACCGTGTGTAGACAAAACAAGTTTGAGCCAACATCCGTCGGAAAAAATCCTAGGATTTTGTTGTCGGAATGTCCGAACAAAGTCCGACCGTGTGTACGCCCTATAACACTGCATTTTCAAGATAAGTATGTTTTCAAATTTTTTGGAATTTATCTGTGAATGGCCTCATAAGTTGTGTGTTACATCTCCTCTCGGATGGGCTGCAGCTGCACCATGTTGCAGTATGCATTCTAGTGGCAATTGTGGAAGAGAAAGCTAAGTGTCTACATTCAAGAGAATAATGCATTATGCAGAACAGGTGAAGTGGATATAGCTCACATGGGGGCCATCTTTGGTTTGGGAAAAAGCTCCCCCAGTAGCCATCCTGGAGTGGGGCAAGGCTACCTGGAAGCCATCCTGGAAGTGGGCAAGGTGAAAAGTTTGCCAGGAATGGGAGGCAGGCAGAAGAGTTGAGGAACATGGGGTTAAAGCTTACAACAGCTTACAGATAGGCCGTTTGCATTATTGGACTGCATGCCAGCATGCCCATAGCCACAAACCCTGCATCAAGGGCCATTTCCTGCTGCCTAGTGAATAGATATGTCTTACTCATGTCTCAGGGTGGCAATATTATTATACCTGACAACATGTCATTGTTCCAGCTGCCCTGCATAGGCTCACTGCATAACAAAGATCCACATGGTTCCTAGTAAGTAAGGGTCATCAGACCAGGTAGGTATTTGCTGCTAAAACAGTGCATTCAGGTGCTAACTGACCTCTCCCTTGGCTAAGGAGCCCAGCCCGTCCTGCTGACAAGAATATGCGTGAGAGGAGCACCAGAAATCCAGTCCAAGGTAGAGAAAATTCTCTTCTATACTGCTAATGCCAACACTAAGACATGAAGGGTGTGTCTGGGCCACCTTAAAAAGGCAGACAGAAGCTCTACGGTGCATTATGCTTAGCTGCAACAATTGCTGTGAATCCTGGGTGAAGCTGCATTTATAACGTAATAATGTGTCAAGCTTGCTTTATTTAAAGAGGATGACAGAAGATCTTCCATCCCACTATTCATAGCAGCAAAGGATTGCTGTGAGCTTGGATGAAGTTGCCTTTACAAGATAGCGTGTCAAGATTGCCTTAAAGAGGTAGACAGAAGCTCTCATGCCCACTGATCATAGCTGCAAAGGATATCTGTGGGCCTGGGTGAAGTTACCATATCTACTGCATTCCAATACTATTGCTACCAACTGCATAAAGCCTCCCTCAGCAGAGAGCAGGCCAACTGCTGGCAAGGAAGAACAGAGAGGATAAGCTGGTACTTTATGTTCAGCCTAAGGCTTTGGCTCTGTTGGCCATTTTCTTTAAGGTAGGTAAATTTAGAGTGGAGAACAACCAGAGGGACAAGGTAAGAAACCAGTGCAGACTCAAGGCAAGAAACCAGAGCAGACTCCAGGTTAGAAATTTGCTAAAGCATTTCCTTAGTCGGACGAAGTAACCTGCATGGCCTTCCAGGGACAGGTTCTCTTTGAGACAATCCAGGTTAACAGCATTAGAGATGTGGCTGAAGTTGAACACTTGTCATTACTAGCGGAAGAAGGCTAGAGTACAGAATGCAAGTTTTTTTTCTCCTTCTAATTGTTAATGAGCATCTTTTCTCCACTTGTGGTCTCTGCATATCCTCTGAAGGTTTTCTGGGTCAAGGTGTTTCTGCCCCAATTGTGGTGGCAAACAGTTTACTATCTAAAAGCCCATGGTGGCAATATCTGGTATGCATCTTAAAGCTTTAGGCTCCATTTCCACTAGTGCGACTTGACGTGCGACTTTGGACACGTAAAGTTGCATGACAAGTCACAGCCCATTGATTTCAATGGCACCCGTTCCAATTTATGTGATTTAGGGTTGCAGCTACTTTGTTCCTGTGCTACTTTGATGCAACTTTCATCCAGAGACTATAAAGTTGTATCAGGGCTGCACTCGGGGTCGCAATAGTGGAAACGTTGCCTTAAGAGGCTGGGTTCAGATGCAAGTTTTCCATAGAAAAATACATACTTTGCATTGCCTCCCTTCGCCTGGGACACTTTCTGGCTTGGCAGGCATCAAAGATAATTAATGTTCCTATCCCTTAATCAATTTCTGTGCCTTGCTTTTGGACCTATGCACTACCATTCTGGGATCCAGCTTTTTGTCTATTGGTTAGCACATGATGTATTCGGATGCTGGACCTAGTCTCAATGCCTTCTTGAAATATTTTCATAGAGAGATCCTTAGATGGAGAATTATTGGTGAAGGGGCTATCAAGCAACCTGACGTGGTCCTCCAGATATTCCAGTAATTTGGATAGGTTGGGTGATCGTCGCTGGTACTGGATGGCCCTACTCACAGCTCAGGACAGAATGATTTTTTTCATTGATAACTTTACACACTCTAGTCTCAGATTCAAAATTTCTGTACCAGGAGCGATCTAGATCTCCACTTTTGTATTAGAAGCCTGGAACTGAGGGTAGCCTCATGGGAGGCAATTCCTTTGGCCTGGTTTCCCCCAGGTTTTTACAGGCCTCTGTTCTTCAAGGGACAAGTTGACTCAGTCTTTGGTCAGGTGATTTCCCTATTGCTGAGACTCAGTGGTCTGGCTCTAGAGCAAGGAAGTCTTCTCTTCCTGTTTTAAGGAATCGCAATGGAAAGACACCTCAGACAGTTTACCATTCTGGGGAAGAGATCTAGACGTCATTGATTGGTTGGTTTATTGTTTATTGTTTTTGGCGTCTTGTTTTCCAAGGTAACATCCAGAAGTTCTGGGCTGTTTTATATAATCTGGGTTCAGGCAGACAATGCAGTAGCAAAAGGCTAGATTGGTATCCTTGGCAAAAAGTCAGGCTGCCACCTAAACTTCTATCCTTCCTTTCCCTGTGTTCTACCAGGGGCTTGGGGTGATTGTGGCCAGATAAATGCACTTGTTACAGGAGCATTTGGGTGCTGTCTGTTGTCCTATTTCTGTCTGCGCTTTAATTTGTGAGGGCGTGTCCCCTCGAAAAGGGGGTGCACTCCGGGGGACTGTTTTGGGGATTTAAATGTTGGTTCAGATAGGGAGGGTATCGCAGATGGTGCTCAATTTGTTTTCTACCAGGCAGACTTTCACCCTTATCTGAAGCCACCTTCTCGTATAAGAATTATTGGGGAAGCTCTTTGAGCTGCAGGAAGTTCACAGCTTTGCTGTTGTCATGGCATCAAGAGCCTGTGGGCATTTGCTTGCCTATTCCATAGTGAGATGTCAGCCAACATGGCAGGTAGGGGAGCCAATCTGGTTCTATTAGGGTGCATTCTTTCAGCACTACTGATGGGCTTAGTAGTCCTCACTACACCTGTCTTTGGCAGGCAGCCGGTAGCTTACTCACTTTCTTATCATCTAATTTGCTGAAGCTTCCCACTCTGATTAGCTAGTTATTGATCTATCATATGTATGCTGCCATGGAGGCACCAGGAAAACAGAAAAATTGTATCCTACTTACTGTAATTTTCATTCCCTGGTGCCAATCTATGGCAGCATACCGAACCCATCCAGTTCCTTCCTAGTGATGTACAGGTAATGGGCTGTTCTGTGGGTGTTAACTTTTTATAGCTATGCATTGGTCCTGTGGGCAGAAGTAGACAGGGCTACTATTATACGTATGCTGCCATGGATAGGCACCAGGAAAAGAAAATTACAGTAAGTAGGATACAATTTTCTGTTTTTCCTTGCACTTCAGCACAACTGATCAGTCTTTTATGCTACTTCTTCCTCTTCCAGTCTTAGTTCTACTGTACAGAAATTACAAGAGGCTGTTACAAAGTAAAATGTGCATACTTACATAGCTTGCATTTAAAACAGAATGCATTAATGAATACAGAGCTTCATTAATTTGTGTATTTTGTATCTGCCTCGAGTTTAGCTTTAAAGCCCAACTCCAGTAAATCCTGCACCATCCATATAGGAATGAGGCAATAATAGGTATGCTGTGTATGGGGTGCTGATGTACTAGTAAAACCATGTTTTAAAAGACTGCTGTGTTACAAGCGGCATTGACATTAGTGTTGCCTAAAAAGATATTGGTAACAACATTTTCAATTAATCAAGTGAGCTTAAATGGAGAATCAGCTAATAGCTGATATGTAACTGCTTCTGGATGCACTGTTTGGCAGAAAAGCTAACAATCTACATGAGCATTCAGCTAAATATAACACAAAAGTCTTGATATTTGACACAGAGGTTTCTGTCTGTGCTATGGACAACACTAACTATTGCAAATTTTGTAATCTAAACCAAATAGACTAGCATTTCAAAGACTGGAATTAAAACTTGTATGAGAAAATGCTTTGAAGTTCACTGTGACTGCTCTTGGAGCTCACAAGTATTATAAAGGAATACAAAGTAAATATAATTTGATATTGTAAAAGTTTGCTAGTAATTATTGCCTTGATTAAAGTTTTCCTGTAATCAAATGACAAAGACATACTACAAATGTCTTCTGTCATTTTTCCATCTTAGAGACAACAGCTGCTAATCTTTATCTTTTGTACATATTTCAGGCAAAATATGATGCCTCGTCTTGAACATACACACACATGTTAATAATAATAGCTGTTCAATACACAAATTGCAATCTGCTTTTTCTTATGTAGCCCTTTGATGTTCCATCTCCCATGGCCTGTTTGGACCAATAGTATCAAGCCCTCCTTAAAAGAGGAACCAAAGTTTTTTAAGGCAATAATCACTGTGGGTTTTTTGACATGGCGTATCAATCCAGAACAGAGCCAATCAACTTTTTTTGTGGTTTTCCACTTGATATTTTAATTGCTGGGAGGTACGGCTGTCAGTTACATTTTCTTTTTGATTGCGGCCTGTTTTATGTCATCAAACAACACTTGAAGAGCTTTTGTGGTCAAAATCATCTTTTTGTATGTTATAAAATAAATGTTTCCCTCTAGAAGAATGTTGGACATGCAGAGAACAGATGTTACTGCTTTGCATGTAATTTTAGGTGTTTTTTTTTTTTTTTTTTTTTGCATTAAAAGTTAGCAACATAATAAACAAGTAAAACAAACTTTTTGTTGTATTCCCCAATTATTATTATTTAGCATTGTTTCTATGTTTCATTCATATCATATCTACTAGAAGTCATGTTTAACTAGACCTGCTTTGTAACATTTAAGACATTTTGTTACTCAACCAACTTTTAATGAGTGTCAGAGTCATACCTCAGTTACTCATGTGGCTTTAAATACTTGGATATGTTCCTGGGACTCTTTAGAACTGGGGATGCTCATTGGATGAGCAGAAAAATACAGTGCATCCGGAAAGTATTCATAGTGCTTCACTTTTTCCACATTTTGTTATGTTACAGCTTTATTACAAAATGGATTACATTCATTTGTTTCTTCAAAATTCTACAAACAATACCCCATAATGACATTATGAAAGAAGTTTGTTTAAAATCTTTTTAAATTTATTAAAAAAAAAACTAAGAAAAAATCACATGTATTCACAGCCTTTGCGCAATACTTTGGCACCAATTACAGCCTCGAGTCTTTTTGAGTATGAAGCTACAGCTTGCCACACCTATTTTTGGGCAGTTTCTCCTATTCTTCTTCACAGGACCTCTCAAGCTCCATCAGGTAGGATGGGGAGCGTCAGTGCACAGCCATTTTCAGATCTCTCCAGAGATGTTAAATCAGGTTCAAGTCTGGGCTCTGGCTGTTCCACTCAAGGACATTCATAGAGTTGTCCCGTAGCCACTTCTTTGTTATTTTGGCTGTGTGCTTAGGTTTGTTGTCCTGTTGGAAGATGAACCTTCACCCCAGTCTGAGGTCCAGAGTGCTCTGGAGAAGGTTTTCATCAAGGATGTCTCTGTACATTGCTGCATTTACCTTTCCCTTGATCATGACTATTCTCCCAGTTCTTACCACTGAAAAACACCCACACAGTATGATGCTGCCACTACAATGCTTCACTGTAGGGTTGGTATTGGCCAGGTAATGGGAGGTGCCTGGTTTCCTCCAGACATGACACTTGACATTCAGGCCAAAGAGTTCCATATTTGTTTCATCAGACCAGAGAATTTTGTTTCTCATGGTCTGAGAGTCCTTCAAGTGCCTTTTGGCAAACTTCAGGTGGGCTGTCAGGTGCCTTTTACCGAGGAGGGACTTCCGTCTGGTCACTCTACCAGGCCTGATTGGTGGAGTGCTGCAGAGATAGTTGTTCTTCTGGAAGGTTCTCCTCTCTCCACAGAGAAATGCTGGAGCTCTTTCAGAGTGACTATTGGGTTCTTGGTCACCTCCCTAACTAAGATCCTTCTCCCCAAATCACTCAGTTTGGCTGGGTGGCCTGCTCTAGAAAGAGTCCCGGTGGTTCCAAACTTCTTCTATTTACAGTTGATGGAGGCCACTGCGCTCATTGGGACGTTCAATGCTACAGACTTTTTTCTGTACCCTTCCCCAGATCTGTACCTCGATACACCCTGGCCTCTGAGGGCTACAGACAATTCCTTGGACTTCATGGCATGATTTGTTTGGCTCGCAGAAATGCGCGTGCACACAGAATTATTAGCAGAATAGCGCACAGGAATGTGCACGGCATTCAGTGCCTGTTGGCTCCAGATGGCCTGCTCTTGAGTTCTGGCTGGTCTTTCAGCTATTCTCTGCATCCTGTTACTACTCTGCTTGTTCCCTTGTTGCTGACCCAACTTGCTTCTGACCAGAACTTGGATCCTGATTCTGCCTTGTTTCCAGTTCCTGACTCCGGCTCTGTTCCTGAGCATGTCTTTGCCTTATAATTCTGTACCTCGCTGCCCACCTTCTGCTGACCTTGGCTATCCCTGTGATCATGCTTCTGTTCCTGGATCTGTTCCCACATCTGGTTCGAGTTCCTACCTGGCTGTCATCTGTATCAACTCTGCTCACCACAGTGAGTTCCTGTCTCAAGTCTACTTGGAGCTCTGACAAGCCTTGAATCTGGAACATGCAGCCCATGCGGAGTGCCCCTTTAACTTCAGCTGGATCTCTGTGAACAGTTACTGTACCTGACCTGATGTTCTGCCAGCCTGCTAGGACTGCATCACCTGCTGCAAGCACTTGATGTACACATTGCTACTTTTTAATAAACATCTATGAACCATATTTTAAAAGTCACATTTCTCTGGACACCGGGTGCTCTTTTATTTTGTTTAAATCCAAGAAAGGTGTAAAACTGGCACCTGGAATAAGGCACAAACTGCTTAAAGCGGAGCTCCACCCATAAAGTCAAGTTCCGCTTTAAGCCCTCTCCCCTGCCACATTTGGCACGTAATTTTTATGGGGGGGAAACCTAGTTTGGACAGGTACCCGCTCATACTTCTGGAAGTGGAAGTTCTCCTCTTCTCTCCATGCAGTCTTCTGGGACACGTCACAGGTCCCAGAAAAGTGACCGGCCATTCAGCAGGTGTAGCGCGACTCGCGCATGCGCAGTGCTCACCCAGCTGTGAAGTGACAAGCTGTCACAGCTGGAGGCCCACAGTTGAAATGCTGGCACCAGGGAGAGAGACAAGCAACGGTTCGGGTGACCACATCGTTGGACCGAGGGACAGGTGAGTGGCTGTTTATTAAAAGTCAGGAGCCACTCCTTTTGTAGCTGATGACTTTTAATGAACACAAAAATAACTGGAACTCCACTTTAAGCACCTGCCTTTACCTTTCACTGTCTTTTTGAATTTCTTTCTTCACGTTTGCATATTAGAGCACCCAACCTTTCACGGCTACTAAAAGGCCCAAGAACATATTAAAAGGTAGAGACCTTAGAGCAGCCTTGGCAAAATGCCTAAGAATTTCCCCCAAACTTTATACAAGCCGGTCTGTGGATGAAGCCTGCCTTTTAGTTACACAAAGCCACAGGTTTTCATTGTACACCATTAAAACCTTCTAGCCACCGATGTCCTAACCACCAATGGCACCATTAGTTGATAAGGAGGACATCAGGTCCCTGTACAGCTGGAGTCACATTAGCTGAGTGAGTGAAACTGAGGGGGAAGAGAAACATTGGAATACTAGTCAGTACTAGTGTGTAAATGTGTATTTGCTTTGAAAGAATAAATCACCTCTAATGTTAAGTGTTCTACGTGTGTAAATTTTGCTACGTTATGTAAAACTATTAGTTTTGTTTTTACAATTTAAAATGTGGTGCATCGAGATTGTGCAGAATTTTAAAGGGTGCCTTGACTGATAAAAGGTAGAGAAACACTGCCTTAGAGAACTTCAGGTTCATTCCTGGTGCCATCTAACTTTTTTTTTTTAATTAGAAAGGCTTGTTTTACATCTGAACTCCAAGCACACAGCTAAATACACATATTAAATACATATAAGGAAGTTTTTTTATCTGACATATAGCCAAAGGATTTGTTTTTCTCTCCATCCAGTTCTGGGATTAAAACAGCTCTGTCACACAGCACAGCCATGTCTGACCTGATTTTTCTTCATGAACACTTACAGGTCTTGTCCCACCCCTGTGTTTGCACAGTAACATGATAAGTAGCAGACTAAGGAGTTCACCCTTCTGTCACTCTGCTCTCTCCTCCTATCAGCATGTATTTGTTAGCACATAAACACTGCTGCACAATTGGTGAGTTCCTTATGCTGCTTCTCCCTCCCTTAGTTGAACTCTGATTTACAAGGTTTGCAGTATGTACAATGTGGTTTTATTAGGACTTGAGTGATGCTGTACATGTGATCAGTTATGACTATAGCCATTTGATCTCTTGACAGTTCAGTTGAGAGGACAAGCAACTGTGAAAGTTATTATTCATGGCATGCCTTGAATGTAACTGTATTTGAAAAAAGCTAAAGTGATTGTAAAGGCTGATCATTTTTTACCTTCATACATTCTATTCATGAATGTAAAAAACCTTCAGTATGCTGCTCCCCCAACAGCCCCCCCCGCCCAATACTCACCTGAGCCTCCTCTCGATCCAGCGATGTGCACGAGAGACTCGGCTGTCCCGGGACTCCCTCTCCTCATTGGCAGAGACTGCAGCGGACGCCATTGGCGCCCACCGCTGTCAATTACAGAAAGTGAGCTGATAAGGAGAGAGTGGGGGGAGGAGCCAAGCCGTGGCTCTATGTGTCTTATGGAGGCATAATAGAGCCAGGAGCAAGCATGCACCATTGTACCCATAACAAGCAGCTTGCTATTGGGGGCACTGGTCAAGGAGGAGGAGCCAGCAGCGCCAGAGGGGGACCTGAGAAGAGGAGGATCCGAGCTGCTCTGTGCAAAACCACTGCACAAAGTAGGTAAGTATAGTTTGTTATTTAAAAAAAAAAAAGAAAACAAACCTTTAAATGTCACTTTGAATTGATGGGTTTAGCTACACTATAAAAGTTGTAGGAAGACCACTTTGCTGCAGTCCGGATAACACCCTGTTACAGCTGATGGGAATTTTTTATCAACTGGAAATATTCTTACACCAATTGATGGCTTTGACAGCTGGGAATTCGCCTCGACTTCTGATTCATATTATTTGACTTTTCTGTTTCCTTTTCTGGTTGTCATTCAGGGAAATAACTTGTTGTCTGTATGAGAAATTGCTTTTTTGTAATAGATTGTGCCATGTTCATTCTCATCATCTTTCTCATCTTGTGAAAAGATATATTGGCTTGAAAGGTTGACACATGCTACATGCAATTGGGAGGAATAAACATGAAAAAGTATTTGTCTATATATGTAAAACAGTCATCCACAAATGTATCCCTTATAACCCTTCTGTTTTTAGCTAAGACAACATATTTTGGTAAAATAATTTTTTTGGAACTAAATTATCTGTGACTAAAAGTACCCATGGATAACTTACCACTACAGACACCATTATTTCTCCATACACACAAACACTTACATAACTAGGAATTCAGCACACTGCCAATTTGCTTATTTTCACCCAAAACATGTAGAATAATGAAGAGAAAGTTGACAGTTTCTGACCAACAGACATTTTGTAAATCACTCAGGTTCCAAAGACACTTGGTGCGATGATTTATACTCCATATATGGCTTATGATCAGAAGTGTGACTACTGGGTGACCCTAAGACAGGCCATAGATGATGTGATTTTCTTTTCTGCAACCAGGAGTTTCAGGAAAAAAATTGCTTGATTTCCCCATCCACACAGTTAAAGCGGAGTTCCAATTAAAAAATAAATACATAAATAAAAGTCAGCAGCTACAAATACTGCAGCTGCTGACTTGTAATGATTGGACACTTACCTGTCCCAGGGTCCAGCGATGCAGGCGTACGAAGCCCCGCTCGTCTTCCCCTCCTCTCTGCAGCGCCAGCATTGTCACTGTGGGCACCTGGCTGTGGCTTCACAGCCGGGCACGCACTGCGCATGTGCGAGCTGCACTGCACGCTGTGACTGGCCGGGCAATCTTCTGGGACCTGTGACGTGTCCCAGATGATTGCCGAGAGGGAGGGTGGAGAGGTGATCTCCCTTCCAGCGCCGCGGAGCACCAGGAGGAAGTGGGAGCTGAAACCCTCTAAAAAGAGGGTTTATGCTCCCCCCCCAAAAAAAATGTAATGCCAGACGTGGCATGTCAGGGGGTCACCTTCCCTTAAAGCGGAAGTTCCATTTTTGGGTGGAACTCTGCTTTAAGTCTAGTACCCACAGGCCAAATGTCAGACGGCATTGGCTGGTTCAATAGAAACCAGCCGATATTTGGCCCGTGTGTGCAGCAGCCAGTCCCGAAAGAAGCCAGTCAGCTTCTGTCAAAGGGGCATGACCGAAAAAGGTCTGCCGATCGGCTCCCGATCAGTGCTCTAAGCCAATGGCTAATAGAGCTAAATGGAGTGTGCTGGGGGGGGGGGGGGCAGTCCCCCCTGCCAGAACACAATAGAACAGCAGTGGAGATCGTTGCATAAACCTTGCATAGTTAATATAGAGGCTACTTCTGAGCTGTCAGGTTTTTTTTAATTCAGCCCTGATGGGTTAAACAGAAAATAAAACTAGTAGTGTGTACCAGGCTTCAGTGGTGATGGGAGAATCCCTCAAGCGGTGCTATTGTGTTCTCCCAGTGGTCCCTGCCGGGAGAACACATTATTTATTACTAGAGGATATATCTGTATGTGATGCTGCATACACACGGTCAGAATTTCCGTCAAAAAAAGTGTGATGGGAGCTTTTGGTCAGATATTTCAACCATGTATATGCTCCATCCAACTTTTTCTGTCTGAATTTCCACCAGCAAAAGATTGAGAGCTGGATCTCTATTTTTCCGACAGAAAAAGTTCTTGAAATTCTGTTCGTCTGTATGCAATTCCGATGCGCAAAGAAACACGCATGCTCGGAAACAATTCGATGCATGCTCAGAAGCATTGAACTTCATTTTCTCGGCTGGTCGTAGTGTTGTCCGTCACCGCATTCTTGACGATTGAAAGTTCAGAGAACTTTTGTGTGACCGTGTGAATGCAAGCCAAGCTTGAGTGGAATTCCGTCGGAAAAACCATCCAAGATTTTTCGGACAGAAATTCCACTTGTGTTTATGGGGCATTAGAGTTCCAACATTAATGGATCTGCTTGAGTACAATCAGCCTGCCCATACAAGGATTAAATATCTCCCGGTCCCTGCTGAACTGGCCAAAATTCAAACCATCTATGGCTGGCTAATGGCTTACGGAAGGAGCAAGATAAAAATGCCAACATTTGTTCTTGGGGAAGATATTATTTTCATGGCTCAAGAGCTGAAAGACTGTGCAAACTATTGGAGCTATATAAATCCTGTATAATAATAATAATAATAATATTAATAATAAAGACAACATGTGTTATCAGCATGATTTTAGGCAGATGACACTGCAACAACTGCCAAATCGTAGGAAAGCTTTCACCTCTAAAGCTGGCCATACGCTTATATTCCTTCTGATCAAAGTAAATCCAACAGACTACTCCATCCATAGAAATGGCATGGATGGATGAGTCTCTCTGCTAGGTAATTGTATTCTCATAGCCGCTAGCTCCAGTTTCTGCAAGCACTGTTTGGTCTACAACTTTCTGCCCAGCTCTGTCCAAAATTCTAACAGGGTATGACCAAATTAAGCATAGGGCTACACAGGAAAGTAAATCTACAGTATCTGCTACTAAGGGATTTACAGTGACACCAAACGATATCCTTATTCTCCAAAATAAGTTCATACACATCCACTACTTAATGGCCTTGTAATCTATTTTTCATGAAATTGTTTCTTACTGTGTTTTTCTGCCTCCTCGTAACATCCTCCGTGAGCTTCTGAACTGCTCCTTTTACCCCTTACCATATCATAAAAGACTATCAATAAATGGTGTATTACATGCTGTTCATACTCGCTCAGTCACTATGAGATTCCTTTTCTGTATTCTGCAAAAAACCTGGTTGATCCTGCTGCTCTCTATCTCCACATTTTGTTCATGTCCCCAAATCAGGGATTTTGCAGCTGTGGTGGCAATTCTGCACATGCTTAGTTTTCAGTCAATTTCTATGCTGAGCGTTTCCCCCCTATCGCATCTGAGCAGCCCATGTGACTATAGAGTCACACATGTGGGTGTATACACAGTGGTAAATTACAGCCAACGCCCTCCCTCCTCCTCCATGCCCACTAACCAGCTAAACACAATGGTGGTGGAATTGTGGCGGAATACATATACAGTATCTCACAAAAGTGAGTACACCCCTCACATTTTTGTAAATATTTTATTCTATCTTTTCATTTGACAACACTGAAGAAATGACACTTTGCTACAAAGCAAAGTAGTGCGTGTACAGCTTGTATAACAGTGTAAATTTTCTGTCCTCTCAAAATAACTCAACACACAGCCATGGCAACAAAAGTGATTACGCCCCTAAGTGAAAATGTCCAAATTGGGAAAAAGTGTCAATATTTTATGTGGCCACCATTATTTTCCAGCACTGCCTTAACCCTCTTGGGCATGGAGTTCACCAGAGCTTCACAGGTTGCCATTGGTGTCCTCTTCCACTCCTCCATGACAACATCACGGAGCTGGTGGATGTTAGAGACCTTGCGCTCCTCCACCTTCCATTTGAGGATGCCCCACAGATGCTCAATAGGGTTTAGGTCTGGAGACACGCTTGGCCAGTCCATCACCTTTACCCTCAGCTTCTTTAGCAAGGCAGTGGTCGTCTTGGAGGTGTGTTTGGGGTTGTTATCATGTAGGAATACTGCCCTGGGGCCCAGTCTCTGAAGGGAGGAGATCATGCTCTGCTTCAGTATGTCACAATACATGTTTGCTGTGACATGTTCATGATTCCCTCAATGAACTATTGCTCCCCAGTGCCAGCAGCACTCATGCAGCCCCAGACCATGACACTCCCACCACCATGCTTGACTGTAGACAAGACACACTTGTCTTTGTACTCCTCACCTGGTTTCCAGCACACACGCTTGACACCATCTGAACCAAATACGTTTATCTTGGTCTCATCAGACCACAGGACATGGTTCCAGTAATCCATGTCCTTAGTCTGCTTGTCTTCGGCAAACTGTTTGTGGGCTTTCTTGTGCATCATCTTTAGAAGAGGCTTCCTTCTGGGAAGACAGTCATGCAGACCCATTTGATGCAGTGTGCGGCATATGGTCTGAGCACTGACAGGCTGATCCCCCAACCCTTCAACCTCTGCAGCAATGCTGGCAGCACTCATACATCTATTTCCCAAAAACAACCGCTGGATATGAAGCTGAGCATGTGCACTCAACATCTTTGGTCGACCATGGCAAGGCCTGTTCTGAGTGGAACCTGTCCTGTTAAACTGCTGTATGGTCTTGTCTACCGTGCTGTTTCAGGGTCTTGGCAATCTTCTTATAGCCTAGGCCATCTTTATGTAGAGCAAAAATTATTTTTTTCAGATCCTCAGAGAGTTCTTTGCCATGAGGTGCCATGGTGAACTTCCAGTGTCCAGTATGAGAGAGTGAGAGTGATAACACCAAATTTAACACACCTGCTCCCCACTCATACCGTAGACCTTGTAACACTAACGAGTCACATGACACCGGGGAGGGAAAATGGCTAATTGGGCCCAATTTGGACATTTTAACTTAGGGGTGTACTCACTTTTGTTGCCAGAGGTTTAGACATTAATGGCTGTGTGTTGAGTTATTTTGAGGGTACAGCAAATTTACACTGTTATACAAGCTGTACACTCACTACTTTACATTGTAGCAAAGTGTCATTTCTTCAGTGTTGTCACATGAAAAGAGATAATAAAATATCTACAAAAATGTGAGGGGTGTACTCTCTTTTATGAGAAACTGTATATATAATATATGTAGAATAATGGTGGCTTCACCTCCCTCTTATTCTAAGACACGGGCTGGATGAATGTGACACAGCCTGTGACTGGCTGAAATCTGCCCACACCATGTTATTACCACAACATAATAGATATTTGATTACACATATATATTTGCATGACAATTTAAAACAGTTTATTGATATTAATTATTTATTTTTACTCTGTATTCCAAAGGCTGCTTTCTTTTTATTTGTTTATTTTGAACACGTGACCAGCAGTTGAGGACTAGAAGCTCCTCCTGCTTATGTTTCCCTGCAGACAGGCTGGGAAAGAGCTGGATATCCATTAGGAAAAAGGTATTTATATATTTTTTTTAATTAAAATAATTACACTGTCATTATCCACATACAGAAATAGAAGGGGCAACGTAATTTAAACAGTGTGAGTTTAGTAACACTTTAAGCAGGCCATACATGACTCATTTTCTCTTGTTCAACGAGTGGGTTGAAGGAAAGAAAATAAATTGCCCCATCCACACATTCAAAGTGGATGAGGAAATCCCTCCCACTGAGCTATTGTATTCAGAACACACTAATCAGCACGGCCGGCTATAGCCGGTGGCACTGATCAAGAGGAACATTTCCAACAGGCTGGTTTTACAGAAGACAAAAAAAACTGCCCTGCCCATAGTTGGATCGAAATTCGGCTGATCCATGCTGAACTGACTGAATTTCGATCCATCTATTGCTGGCTTTAGTCCGTCTCAGGAACAAGCAAGAGAGGGTGGCTACATCCCTACATACAAAAGGACCATGGGAAAGAACATAGCCCCCCTCTATTAGGAAGACAGATCACAGCAGCAAAAAAAAAAAAAGGAATTTGGAGATTTGGAGGAGGCTGAGAGCAATAAAATGGACCTTTTTGAGTTAAAAATGCATACTCGTATAGCTTTTTTTAATTTTAACCAGAGTTTAGCTCTTTAAGTGCTTGCTCTCAGTAAACTCCTTGCCAGCACACTGAAATCAATGTCATGCTGAAGACATAACTGTCAACATGCAGTTTAATTACCATTGTAGCCCTAGGCTTAGCAAGAGTCATCCTCAGGTTAAAGTAGATGTAAACCCTTGACAACACATTTGCTAAAATGTGTAACTTAAACATTGACTTTTTTAATGAAGTACTTGTTTTCACCCTTTTCTCATCCTTTGTGCTGCTGATCTTTTGTAGCTTTGTGTCTAACCTGCAGCACTCCAGAAATGGCTACATCACATTTTTCATGGCTGGTTACATGAAGGTGACAATTTCAGACTATGCCTCCATAATATGCGTTGCAATGAGCATTTGCAGTCTCCATTGGACAGAGTGACAAAACAGAGTACAATTGGGAGACAGGGGTATAGCATTGTCACATTTTAACAGGAATAACCTTGACAAAGGCCTTCATGGCAGGATCATCAGGAATTAACCACTTCAGCCCCGGAAGAATGTACTCCCTTTCTGAGCAGAGCACTTTTTGCGATACAGCACTGCGTCGCTTTAACTGACAATTGCGCGGTCGTGCGACATTGCACCAAAACAAAATTGATGTCCTTTTTTTCCCACAAATAGAGCTTTCTTTTGGTGGTATTTGATCACCTCTGTTTTATTTTTTGCACTATAAACAAAAAAAGAGCGAAAATTTGGAAAAAAAAGTTATATTTTTTACTTTTTGCTTTAGTAAATATCCCCCAAAAATATATAAAAAAAACAAACTTCTTTCTCAGTTTAGGCCAATATGTATTCTTCTACATATTTTTGGTAAAAAAAAATCGCAATAAGCGTATATTGATTGGTTTACGCAAAAGTTATAGCGTGTACAAATTAGGGGATAGATTTATGGCATTTTTATTATTCATTTTTTTTTTTATTAGTAATGGCGGTGACTGTGACATTATGGCGGATACATCGGGCACTTTTGACACTATTTTGGGACTATTGACAATTATACAGCGATCACTGAAATGCAAATACACTGATTACTGTATAAATGACACTGGCAGGGAAGGGGTTAAACACTAGGGGGCGATCAAGGGGTTAAGTGTGTCCTAGGGAGTGATTCTAACTGTGGGGGGGATGGGCTACCACTGACATGACAGCGATCACTGCTCCTGATGACAGGGAGCAGTGATCTCTGTCATGTCACAAGACAGAATGGGGAAATGCCTTGTTTACATAGGCATCTCCCCTTTCTGCCGCTCCGTGACATGATTGAGGGACACCGGCGGACATCGAGTCCACGGGACCCGCTGGCGCGGTCACGGAGCACACAGCAGGTGTGCACGTGCCCCGCCGGTGGCGCGTGCTGCCCACAATGCCGCGTCTTAAAGGGGAAGTACAGGTACGCCCATTCGCGCAGCCGTGCCATTGTGATGACGTATATCATTGTGCGCTGGTCGGCAAGCGGTTAATACATGCTGCAGAATAAAAAATATTGAAAATATCTTTTAAAACATGATTAAAGCTTATGATAGTTTTCAAGCGATTGAGTTTACATATACATTATTTAAATAAGATGGAAAACATAAGTCTTTCCAAAAGTAATCCTGCTGAATTATACTAATAAAACCTTACTATTCAGATTCTTGCAATGTGCCCATTTGAGACTGAATCTCTTTCATTTTATTACAATCACTTTTTTTCTTTACATTGTTAAATGTAAAAGTTTCTCATTTGAACACAGAAAATTTAGTCTGCTCTTTTAAGTTAAAAACATAAAAGTCATGGCTTTTCAATGTATTGTTTGTCTGCCAGGAAATGTTGTGCTCTGCAGATAAGGGTCTCCTAACATATTATTGTTTTCTGATTCCGTACAGAAGCAGAACAATACATATAAATGAAATCTTTAATCAAGAAAGTTTATTCAGAGTTCAGAACTTTGACACTTTTAATTAAAGAAATAAGGAGACAACATTAGTAGTTACGCAGTTTTTGAAAATATATTTACCTATTTCACTACTGGAACAGTTTTTAACACACCCTTAAAAAAAAAAAAAAACTACGATGGGGACAGTATCCATTGAATTTGACAATGACCATATAAACTGACTACAATTTGAGGAAAAACAATAATCCCTGCTGTGAAAAATACATATTGTTGTCTGGGTCCCCAAGTTTCTCCGTAGAGCCTATGTGCTACAAACGTGCTACAAAGACTGTAGAAGGCACTAAAAAGGGCCCCCAACTCCATGGAACCGGTGTCTCTTGCAGTTCCATGTTTCTGTTAGCATTAGTAAATAGATAGGAAAGTATATCATATTTACTTGTTTCAAGCTCTTTTTTTTTTTTTGTTAACATTCACAAACATATAAAAACATCAATACTGTCTGATATTAAATTTTTTTTATACTGCTAGGGAGTGGGGAGCAAAGTAATGGTGATACTGCAGAAAATATGATTTAATTGCTCAAAGTAAAGCTTGGTTGTCTGTTGTAATCCCAGATCTCTCTATCCTCAGGTAGCTCCTAGAAGCCCATCTGAAGCTTGTTGCCATATCCTTCAATCATACGTACAGTATATCATAACAATGCTGTTGCCCTAATACATTTTCTTTATTATAACAGAACCTAATAAAGATACACATCTTTTCTTTAATAGGTCACTTACCACTGAATGCAAAGGGTAGGGATTATCACCCAATACACCCCTTTATCGTTAAAAATAAGATCACTTTTATGACCAGAGGGGCAACTTGCTGCTTCTGGATCTAAGAAGTAAACTCTTTAAGGATATGGGAACCCTCACCTTGTAAAACAACCGATCCAGTTTAAAATAGAGATGAAAAGCAAAACATTTGTGTATACACATGAAAACGTTATAAATACCTTTTTTTCTCTTTTCACATACCCTCTGTTTTCAGCTGCTCAGAGAACAAGAAACTGGGGGAAGAGAAACAGCAGCACACTTGCCTTTCTAGTGAATGGCTGTGCAGGCTGACATATAATCATACACATAGGTTGGACTTGATGGACTTGTGTTTTTTTCAACCTCACCTACTATGTAACTAAGGTGGGCCTGTCAGCACAAATCGTTGGAGAAGAGCAAGATGAGTTCCCGCTACAGCTAAAAAGACCTGACCACACTGTGCTCTCATGCCTAGTGTGGTCAGTTTTTTAATACAGTTTTTAATACACTGTGTGCACAATTATTAGGCAAGTTGTATTTTTGAGGAATAATATCATTATTGAACAACTACAGTGCTCTCGGTCAATCAAAAATGTTAATAAACCTCAAACCTGAATATTTAAGAAAGTAAAAGTGAGTTTTTGTCTTTCTTAGGAGAATATCTATGTGTGCACAATTATTGGGCAACTATTAGTGTGCCGAATTATTATTAACTAAATTAAAAATGAAAATGTTCCCATCTCACTTTTTTCATCTGTTAAAGGGAGAATAGTAAATCAACAACTCAAAATTTACAAATAAATTTTTCAGACATTTTTTTTTAAAAGTAACCAATGTAGCCCCCCTTCTTTTTAATAACAGTCACAAGCCTGCCATTCATGGAATCTGTCAGTTTCTTAATCTTTTGATGATCAACTTTTTGTGCAGCAGCAACCACAGTCTTCCAGTGTCAGAGTTGGGCTCTCAGCCCTCCCTTCTTAGTGCTCAGGTTGCTCAGCTGTCGGTTAATTGCCAGCACTCATCGTTCCACAGCAGCTCACCTGGTGATAATTTCCTGCTCATCAGTCCAGCCTACAGCCAGCCCCTTCTGGCTATTTAAACTGCCCGGTTTATTTATTCCGTGCCTTCGCCTTGGTCAGACATATCTGGAGATGCTGTGTTCCTGTTGAAGACTTGCCTGGCTGATGTCCCTTCTGGTTCCTGATCCTGTCTGCTGCCTCTGACTACGCTGATCTCGGGCTTCCTGATTTACTGGCTTGTTCTGACTACCCACTTTGGCTACCGTACCCTGGCTATGTTTTGACTATGTTTACTATTTGTACCATTTTTATCATTGTATTAAAAGGTGTGATTTTAACTGAATTTTCTGTCTCTGTCTGATTTATGGTTCCTGACACCCAGACACTGTTCAGAGAGGTGTATTGTTTTCATTCACTGTAAATCTCCTGTTTAAGAAGGGCCCACAAGTTCTCAATAGGGTTTAGGTCAGGTGAGGAAGGGGGTCATGTCATTATTCTTTCATCTTTAAGGCCTTTACTGGCTAGCGACTCCGTGGAGTACTTCAATGCATGCAATGGAACATTGTCCTGCATAAATATCATGGCCTTCTTGAAAGATGCAGACTTTTTCTTGTACCACTACTTGAAGAAAGTGTCTTCTAAAAATTGGTAGTAAGTTTGGGAGTTGATTTTGAGTCCATCTTCAACCCAAAAAGGTCCAACTAGCTCATCAATAACACCAGCCCATACCAGTACTCCACCTCCACCTTGCTGGTGTCTGAGTGGGAGTGGAGCTCTGTGCCTGTTACTGATCCAACCACAGGCCCATCAATCTGATCTGTCAAGAGTCCTTCTCATCTCATCAGTCCATAAAACCTTTAAAAAATCTATCCAGATATTTCTTGGCCCAATCTTGACAGTGCAACTTATGTGACTTGTTCAGTGGTGGTCGGGTTTCAGCCCTCCTTACCTTGGCCATATCTCTAAGCACTGAACACCTTGTACTTTTGGGCAGTTCTGCAGCTTGTACTTTCTGCAGTTCTGGAATATGACAGCACTGGAGGATAATGGCTTCCTGGTATATTCACGTTTGATTTTTCTCAAATCTTTGTCAGATAAGTTGGCTTTTTTTTATCAACACATTTCTTGTGACCCTGTTGACTATTTGCAACAAAATGTTTGATGGTTCTGTGATCATGCCCCAAAATTTTAGCAATTTCAAGAGCGTGGCATCCCTCTGAAAGACTTTTTACAATTTTCGACCTTTCAGGGTCAGTTAAATCTCTTTTGGCCCATTTTGGCTGAGGAAAAGAAGCTGCGTAATAATTATGCACATCGTGATATAAGGTGTTGATCTCTTTAGGCCACACCCTCCCTCATTGCACAAATACACATCACCTGATATGATTAAATCCAATAACCATTCAAGTTTATACAGCTTGGAGTTGGACAATATGCATAAAAATGATGATTTGGTCAAAATACTCACTTGCCTAATAATTGTGCACACAGCGAAGGAAAGCAAAGGGACTTGCAGGAACACAAGGGATTTCACACAAAGGAAGCAATACAAAGAGAACAGGATACTTTTTCATACAATTACATGGTACAACAGCCACACATCAGGAATATGAAATGTTGGGTTTATATATTCTTTAAGGGTCACCATAAAATGTAAAATCTGAGACTATAAACTTTTAACAATCAATTTTATACTCACCAAGACTAGGAAATCCAGAGACCTGTCTAATCTTTTCAATCACTTTGTATCCAATCAGGTAGGCACCTGCACTGCATAGGTATTGGTAGCTATAAAGGAGATTGTACAATCAGATTATATCTTATTTGGTGAGCTTAAAGTGAATGTATGGCCTCAAGGTTTCTCACCTTAATGCATTCTTTGCATTAAGGTGAAAATCCTTCTGTGCTGCAGCTTCCCCCAGACCCACTTTTTTTCTTACCTGAGCCTGATCCGATCCAGCGAAGTGCACAAGCTCCAGCTGCTGTCTCCCTCCTCATTGAACAGATTGATAGCAGCGGGAGCCATTAGCTCCCGCTACTGTCAATCAAATCCAGTGACACATGTGGGGTCGAGCCCCGCTGTCTGTGTCAATGGACGCAGCAGCGGGACTCGGGAGCGGGCCCACATGGGTGCCCCCAGGTTAAGTGGCTTTCCATAGGGGCACCCGATGAAGAGGATGGGCCTGGATCGCCAGCAGGGCACCCCAGAAGAAGAGGACCAGGGCTGATCTGTGCAAAAGGATTGCACTGAGCAGGTAAGTATAAGTATGTTTGTTGTTTTTATTTTTTTTTCAATATGTTTATTTCAATTTTCAGAATGAAAGAACATAGTTAACAATCATGGTAACAAAACCATAAAAAGGACAAACATAATAACTAACAAGGCATTTAGTAGAAATAATTTGAACAATGAGACGTGTGGAGATGAGGAGGGAGAGTGATCCTCCATAATAAGCATATCCTAAGGGGTAAAGCTAACTTAATGGGATGGTATAAACAGAAGGGAAGTGTTGTTTTTATTTGAAAAAGAAAATGAGGGTTTACAACCACTTTAAAGCCTGCTGAACTGTCTCAATTTTGAAGTATGAGCGCCCTGGTTGTATAGAAATCTATCAACTTCTGTACAATCAGCCTGTCAGGTTTTTCCTGATTGATCATTGTATTTTGACAGCAAGGAACTCTCCCCACAGTCAGAATACAATAGCACAGGGGAAGGACTCCCCCAATCCACTTCAAATGTGTGAATGGGGAAATCAGATATTTTTTTTTCCATTCAACCTGCTAGTTGAGTAAAAAAAAAACAAACAAAAAAAAAATGATTAATTTATAGGCTGCCTATGGAGGCCTTTCAATCACTTTATCAGTTTGAAGAAAAAAAAAGGTTCACTGGCAAAACAAATAGCTTGGAGGGAAACAGTGCGATTACCTGGGAGTTTTACCTCAAGCATCAATTTGCTTGTCCCAACATTAGAAGTATCATTAGAAAAGCCCAATATAAATCCCCCATTTTATTATCTCAAGGAAGAAAAAATGAAATCTGTAGGTTTCTATGGCCAATGGCTTGACCTTTATCTCTAATTTTAATAACTAAGCCCCATAAACTGCAGGTCGGTACATGAGAAAGGTGGGTCATCATTTCCTCAGGTGACTGCTGTTTGTCACCATTCTGCTGCTCAAATGCCAGTTGAAAATTGTGCACCATTCACATCAAGTCCTTTTACGGCACCCGCAGTAGATTATTTTTAAGAACACATCCAATCAGGCTGGCACAGGGCGACCTAATAGCGCATTACTTCCATCCAAAGACCTTTCATTGCTGTCTTTTTCTCATTTCATCTAATAATAACTGTATGGATCAGCAATAGCAGACGCCAAAGCAAATGCCACACAGATAAATTCTATAAAGGGCAGGACCTTCCATTATGAGAATGAAGACAGTTTTAATTCAAAGATCAATATATTGTTTCCAATCTTCAAAGTCCTGTGTCAGTGGCCGAATCGATGCTTTTTATACGAAAATGCTTACAGTTAACCAAATAAAATCTTTTAATGTACATAAGTCATTAAAAGCTTTTTTAAAAGGCACTTGTGCAGAATCAGAGAAGAGCTACAGATTGGTTTCATTGTACTTCCACTCTGACACGACTTCGGCTACATGTACTGCTTGTTGCTATTACTACAGCAGTGTAAAGCAATAGGCATGATGTTCCAAGACATGACATCGTCCGCCGCACCTTCTATAGCATGCAACTTACTGAAGAGAGCTGTCAATGTTCTTTCAAGTTACTGTCAGCCTAGTGACTGACATACAGAAGACGTTGTCAGAGAGGGAAAATTGTGTGCCATTTCATGTGCTCTGTATGTTAAACTAGTGCTGAAGAAAAAGAGAATTGTCTATATTTCCTTCAGTAACCAATCACATACCAGTCAGTCCAAACTAATTTTTCTAATGCAAAGTAGGTGGTAAGAGATACCATCTGCTTCATAAAAAATAGTTACAAAGCATATTATGAGCCCTCAAATGTTGAGTGCCCGCAATATGCAGTGTGCCTAAAGTGGCCTATGGCTGTCCCCTCTCCCCTTCTCCCCAACACCGGAGCTTTTTGGGATTCTTGGGACACAGACTATTTACAGATTTTCTAAAGCTCCTGAAGAAGCGACTACTATGTCTCAAAACATGTAGAGTGAAACATTTGAGGACTAGTGGTACCTCAATATTCTGAGGATTGGTATTTATTGATATGATACTTTATCCTCTAGAGCAGGGATCTCCAAACTACGGCCCTCCAGCTGCTCCAGCTACACGTCCCATGAGGCATTGTAAAACTCTGACATTCACAGACATGACTGGGCATGATGGGATTTGTAGTTCTGAACAACTGGAGGGCAATAGTTTGGAGACCCCTGCACTAGGGGATCCACATTGTGTCCAAAAATATTTTTAGAATATTTATATTTTTTGTATACAAACAAATTTTTATGTAGATCAATAAATTGTTACATTTTACTTATGTGCCTGTAAAGTCTAATATTTCTCTTCCTTAAATCTCAATACAGTGGCCTACAGGTTTCCAAAGTGGAAACAATGCTGAAGTGCTGCATCTTCTGGTGCCTACAATATCTGTGATACATTCCAGGGACACGCCACTTCATTCCAGGGACGCTCCACTTCATTCCAGGGACGCTCCACTTCATTCCAGGGACACTCCACTTCATTCCAGGAACACATAACTTCATTCCAGGGACACACCACTTCATTCCAGGGACACAGGGACACGCCATTTAATTCCAGGGACACACCACTTCATTCCAGGGACACACCACTTCATTCCAGGGACACACCACTTCATTCCAGGGACACAGGGACACCCCATTTCATTCCCGGGACACTCAACTTCATTCCAGGGACACTCCACTTCATTCCAGGGACACACCACTTCATTCCAGGGACACACCACTTAATTCCAGGGATACTCAACTTCATTCCAGGGACACACCACTTCATTCCAGGGACACACCACTTCATTCCAGGGACACACCACTTCATTCCAGGGATACTCAACTTCATTCCAGTGACACACCACTTCATTCCAGGGACACTCCACTTCATTCCAGGGACACATAACTTCATTCCAGGGACACACCACTTCATTCCAGGGACACAGGGACACGCCATTTAATTCCAGGGACACACCACTTCATTCCAGGGACACACCACTTCATTCCAGGGACACACCACTTCATTCCAGGGACACAGGGACACCCCATTTCATTCCCGGGACACTCAACTTCATTCCAGGGACACTCCACTTCATTCCAGGGACACACCACTTCATTCCAGGGACACACCACTTCATTCCAGGGACACACCACTTAATTCCAGGGATACTCAACTTCATTCCAGGGACACACCACTTCATTCCAGGGACACACCACTTCATTCCAGGGGCACACCACTTCATTCCAGGGACACACCACTTCATTCCAGGGATACTCAACTTCATTCCAGTGACACACCACTTCATTCCAGGGACGCTCCACTTCATTCCAGGGATGCATCACTTCATTCCAGGGACACTCCACTTCATTCCAGGGACACTCCACTTCATTCCAGGGACAAAGGGACACATCACTTCATTCCAGGGACAAAGAGACACATCAATTCATTCCAGGGATACATCACTTGAGGTGTGAATGGGCATGTCACGCTAAAATGTGCTTTTTGACATGTTTTTCGTGCGACAAACGTGCCCAAAAAATCACGGTATCAGGGGAGCAGTGACAGCCCAGGCTGGAGACTCCGTTTGCAGGTAAAGACCTGCCCCCCCAAAATGTTTTATCACCAGCCACCACTGTCTAATACAATTATAATATAGTTCACAAATAGTATTAATTAAAGTCCAATCAGTATATGCAGTCACTACTGTGATAATGTGATCCAAATAATGGAAGTGATCTGTGTTCCACCACCATACAAACTGGCCGCTCACCTCAAAGCCATGACCCCTACATTATCAGAAGGTCAAATTAAGTGGTTTTCCCCTCAGGGATATTAGCTGGGCTCTGACAGACCCTTGGCAGATCCTCACTCCTCTTTTCCCATAGGAAGGGTACAGAGGTCCTCAGGAACTTCCAATGTATATGGGAAGAAAAGGGAAACACACAAGATCTAATGCTCTCAGTTTAAAAAGTTTAAGAAATAAGAGAAGAATATTGCACTTACAAAATAGAGCACTGCCATCAATGCTAGCTCAAATGCACAAATCAAAGACATATGCCGACCCATGGCTCAATCGTAAGATGGCCCCGAGATGACATGACACCGAAGGCTCCTATACGCTTTACGTCCAAAGGCAAGGACTTCTTCAGTAGGAGTCCTTTTTTACCTTCTGTAGAAGGTTTAGCTTTAAATAATTCAGTGGCAGGAGATGGGCTTAGCTTCATGAGGGGTTGGTGTGTATTTCTCATGAAGTTGGACCTAGGAGAGATGTGCAGTGTGGACCTAGGATCCAAAGGAGCTCCACAGGGATAATTTAGAAGACTACTAGTAATGAGCCAAAAGGTTTGAATTCAGGATACGTTCTCAAACCTAGTGAAATTCCAAATGCTGAATCCGAACCCCATTAAAATCAACAGGAGGCTAATCTTGGAAATCAGTATTGACCATTTTTAAAGCTAATAGACACAAGATTGTCAAGCAAATAGCATTGGGGGCTGGGTACTACCCAGAGGATCATGTACCAAAGTAAAAATAAATAAATGTGATTTTGTTTGTCAGGAAACAGGAATTTTAATAAAGCTCAAAGAGAAACATTTGTTTTGCCAAATTACTCTAAATTACATGCCTATGGGATGCCCTGAACCTACTTGAGGTGATACATCTGTATGATGTATACAACCTACTACAGCAAAACTGACATAAAGAAAGAAAAAAAGCAGTTTAAATTGACAGTGAATGGCATCTCCCAGTTACTTAAAGGATAAGTTCACCTTTAGTAAAAAAAAGAACATAAATGCACATGATTATGCAAGTAAAAAAAAGTACATTTATTATTTTTTTACACTGAATCCTGAAAAGCATTGCACCAATGATCAGGGAATTGCGGGTGTAAGGTCAGGCTCCTGCAGACACTGCCGACAGCTCTCTGCCCATACCAGACTCTCATCTAGACACAATCTAGATTTTAGCGGGGGACTTTACAACAGAAAATGGTGTGGTATCCCCCCAAATTACACACCATATTTTAAATGTGAACCCTATTTAACCGCTTGCCGACCAGCCGCCATCATTATACTGCGGCAGGTCGGCGCGTTCCCATGAACCGTTGTAGCTGTACGTCGGCCCTTTAAGCGGCGATAGCAGGCGCGCGCTATCCTGGTCCTGATGTGCGTGGCTGGCGGTCGCGATGACCGCAGGCCACGCGTCATCGCAGGCACGAGAGCCAGAACAGGGACGTGTGTGTGTAAAAACACAAATCCCTGTTCTGTGAGGAGAGACAGATTGTGTGTTCCTACTAGCTAGGAACAATGATCTGTCATCTCCTCTAGTCAGTCCCATCCCCCTACAGTTAGAACACACGCGAGGTAACACAGTTAACCCCTTGATCGCCCACTAGTGTTAATCCCTTCCCTGCCATTGACATTTACACAGTAAGCAGTGCATTTTTATAGCACTGATCGCTGTATAAATGTCAATGGTCCCAAAAATGTGTCAAAAGTGTCCGATGTGTCCCCAAAATGTCGCAGTCCCAATAAAAATCACTGATCACTGCCATTACTAGTAAAAAAAAAAAAACAATAATAATGCCATAAATCTTTCCCCTATTTTGTAGATGTTATAACCTTTGCACAAACCAATCAATATATGCTTATTGCTATTTTTATTACCAGAAATATGTAGAAGAATACATATCCACCTAAACTGAGGAAAAAATTAGCTTCTTAAAAAAAATAGGGATATTTATTATAGCAAAAAGTATAAAATATTGGGGGAGATTTACTAAAACTGGTTCACTCAGAATCTGGTTCAGCTGTACATGGTAGCCAATCAGCTTCTAACTTCAGCTTGTTCAGTTAAGCTTTGACAATAAAACCTAGAAGCTGATTGGTTTCTATGCAGAGCTGCACCAGATTTCGCCCTCTCCAGTTTTAGTAAGTTAACCCCATTGTGTTTTTTTCAAAATTGTCGCTCTATTTGTGGGAAAAAAAGGTCGTCAGTTTCGTTTGGGTACAGCATCGCATGACTGCGCAATTATCAGTTAAAATGATGCAGTGCAGTATCGCAAAAAATGACCTGGTCATTGAGCAGCCAAATCTTCTGGGGCTGAAGTGGTTAAAACAAAAGTTTCCCCCAAAAATCCACACTAAATCCTGATCCAAGCATGCAACCTGGCAGACAAAAGGAGGGGGACAAGTGTGTTCCCCCTTCCTTCTGAACCATGCCAGACCACATGTCCTTAATACAGGGAGGGTACTTTACTGGAGGGGACTCCCACTGGAAAAGCACCTTGTCCGAATGTTGATGAGGATAAGGGCTTCTTTCCCAGAAGCCTGGCCCAGTGGTTATTGGGTCTGCGAGAAAGGGGGCTTATCAGAATCTGGAACCCCCCTTTAGAAATAAGAGGGCCCCTAGATACTGCCTCCCATGAGAATGTGTAAGGGGTACATAGTACTCCTACTCATTCATGTAAAAAAAAAAGACAGTATTTGACTAGTCATTTATTAAAAAAATAAGTCTTATGATGTAAATCCATTATCAGTCATGTCATTTAGCAATGCAGATCCTCATCAATCACAATGAACGACAACTGGCAAAAAGAGAAAACCTGCTGACCCACCAACACGTCCATTCCCGTTGCTCATTCACCATGAATGAGAGCTCTCGGCTCCAGCTAGATATGGACATGACCATATTTGTTGTGCCAAGTGAGTGATGGAAATGGATGTGTTGCCAAGTTTTATTATTTCAGCATGTCAGCGGACATCATTCATTGAGATTGACAAGTATCTGCATTGCTGGACAGCAAGATTGATGATTTTTCAATAAAGGACTTGTTAACTTCTGTGCCATTGTGTTCATTAACTTTTCTCTTTTTTAGTGAACAGGTAGGGGTACTATGTACCCATTACTTATTCACATACGGATGAAGCCAATATCCATGGGCCCCCTTTTTTTTAAAGGGGCTTCCAGATTCTGATAAACCGACAGACCCCACAACCATCAGGCAAGGGTCGTGGGGAGGAGACCCTTGAACTCATCAAATTGGGACAAGGTGCTTTGCCGGGGGGGTATTCCTGGTATGTGACTCAATATAGCTCAAGGGATAAGGCACATGCTCTCCCTCCATCCTTCTCCTAACCTGCCAGAATGCATGCTTAGATCAGAGTCTTTTGTGGATTTTGAGGGACCCTACAATACTTTCCCCATTTTTTGCATGAAGGTTCCCCCTAAAATCCATTGTTTACATTCAGCTGTCATCTGGGAATCCAGCTGACAGGCCGGGTGGGATGAGTCATGGTGGTTAGTATGCCAGCAACTAGCCGCTACCTCACAACCAGATGCCCTGGGTGTAAAGCTTTCACAATTAGCAGCATTAGTAATATCACTGCTAAATGTATCACTCTCTGATGATGCCATAGGTTTGGTTCGATCAAACACCCATTTAGTTCAGCTGTTTGCTGAACCTCACAAACACGCTAAATATGGTCCAAACTGTGAGCTCATTCCTAAAGACTAACAGAAGTGCATGACACACCACAAGGCTCAGCTCTTCTAATTCCCCGTACACACGGTCGGATTTTCCAATGGAAAATGTCCGATCGGAGCGTGTTGTCGGAAATTCCGACCGTGTGTGGGCTCCATCGGAAATTTTCCATCGGATTTTCCGACACACAAAGTTTGAGAGCAGGCTATAAAATTTTCCGACAACAAAATCCGATCTCGTCAATTCCGACCGTGTGTGGCCTGTTCCAACGCACAAAGTGCCACGCATGCTCAGAAGAAATTCCGACACGGAACAGCTCGGTCTGGTAAAATTAGCGTTCGCAATGGATACAGCACTTTCGTCACGCTGCAATGTTAAAAATGGTTTAATACAGGGCACTCTCTTCTTCTTTATAATGTGACAAGAATTAAGTATTTTTGCTGCTCATATTCACACACACTTCTCACAAACTTATTTCTTTACTATTTATCGGGATTCACTCAATATATTTTGATTTGTCACATCTGACAACATTATTTTGATGTTGTTTTTTTTGTTTTTAAGGCCGATTATTTTTTTTTGGTTTGTATTTTTTTCAAGGCTTATTTTTTTTTTTTTTTGGCATTTTTATTTGTACTCCAGAAAATTTTTATGTGTGTTTTTTGTGTCAAGTTACCACAACACCATTGATATGTTGTTCTATTTAATCTGTAGGAGATTGTTTGGTGTTGTTGTCCCTTGTTAATTTCACATTTTATGTTAGAAATGTACCTGAATCGTCACCAACAAACTGTCCTTTTTGGATGAAAACACACATAGGAGAGTATAATTTCCCAAAATAAAACTTTTATGAAAGGCTCACAACTAAACAAAGAGGGAGGCAACGCTGGAGAAACTGCAGAAATTGGCGAAGCCTTGGACCCCCCGGGCAGACATCAATTATTTTCAAGCAAAATTGGTGGTCTGAGGAGTCCTTATCTAAGGGAGTGCAGTCTGGTCCAGAAGTCCCAGAGATCCGGAAAGCAGCAGATGACATCTGTGTCCCCAGGCTGTGGTCATACGAGAGACTGCAGCTTTTGTCAGACCAGACTGAACCCAGGGCCATCACTCTCTGGACTTCCTTCCACGCTTCCTTCTACGCGGTGGCTCTGGTGGTGGAGTTGTGACAGCAGGAGGAGGAGGATGGTCCAACTCAATCACGTCGGTCTTGGGTGTTAGTTCCTCACTCACCCCCTTAGTTAGGACTTTATAAATAAGTTGCTCACACAGGAGGCGTTGACCCTCCTGCATGCCCTGCAGTTTGGTGGCAGCAATGCAGGAAAAGGCCTCTTCAGGAGTGGGTAAGGCTCGGAGGGACGCCGAAGCCTCCTGAATTAGCCTGAGCACTGAATCCTGCATGGGAGTCATCTTCCTTGCTCTTTTATATGGAAGGCGGAGGGGAGGAACCTGCGATTCAGTCAGGCTGCGACTGGTCCCAGGCTTCTCTTGGCTGACACTTAGCCCCGCCTCCTACTGGCTGCCACTAATCCCAGCCTCCTCCTGACTGCCACATTCCACAACCTCCTCCTGGCTGAGGTCTTCCTGTGTATGAAAAAGGGACATTGTTTTAGTTTTTTATTCATTAATCACACACAATTTTCACCTCATGACTGTTGCAAATTGAATGTTAACAAATATAACAGACTATCATTCTGAGCCCAGCATTTTTCATTCTTGTCCCAATTTTGGGTGCCCACTACTGTCTATTGATATGTAAAACACTTTTTTGAATCAGCAATTAGTGATCAATAATAACATCTAGTAAACATCATTTAGTTATTGACCAGAAATCTGTAGAAGAATGCTATACCTGGCTCCAGCTGGGCTACTCCACTTCTTCCTGGCTGGAAGGCCCAGGTTGGACATCGGAAGCCTCAGCTGGGGTGAAAGGAAGAGTGGAAGGAAGAGTGGAGAGGGATTCCCTGACTTCAGTGTGGTCTGACAGAAATCGCAGTCTCTCATAGTACCACAGCCTGGGGACATAAACGTCATCTGCTGCAGCTCCGGACCTCTGGGAATCCATGACCTTCTTGCGCTCCCTAAGATAAGTGCTCCTCAGGCCACCAATTTTGGTTTTTAAATAGAGGATGGTAGCTGGGGGGACCACTGGCTTCACCAACTCCAGCAGTTTCTCCAGCGCTGCCTGCCTCTTTTGTTTATTATTGTAATGGGGGTGTCTCACCTGCCACAGACAGGGCAGCTCCCTGTATTTGTCTATGAACAGGGGAAGGAAGTTTTGGTCATTGAAGCCATCCATTTTCTCTGCAAGACATAACACAAGACAAACCCTAAGGTCAGGCCAAACTCCCCTAATCTGGTTACAATATAGGCTTCCATTTCGAAGCAGTATAGGCCCAAGTTTAGATCTTACCTTCGTTATCACGATCGGCGCTTTTGATGCTCCTTCCTCCGCTCACAGATCGTACGTAATACGCACGCGTGTTACGCTTTATACACACTGTGCATGCGTGTAACTCCGCCCGCCCCTGATGTTCTTTCTAGTGTATTCCCCGCCCCTTTTCGTTCTGCGCAGTGGGGGAAGAGCACATGGCGGATACACAGCAGGTGCGTGCTAATTATAGCAACGAGGAGGAGGGGGAGGAAAGCCCAGAGCCTGAAACGTCACGATCCAGAAGGAGACGATTTAAGGCATCAAATATGTCCTTTGCGGAGACGTTGGAAATGGTGGACATCCTGAAGAAGGCCGACTATTACGGGAAGTATGGACCTTACCCCAACCCCAATGTCCGAAAGGCCAAGATCATGGCGAAAGTGGTCAAGAGTCTGCACCGGAAAGTCGGAGTACGACGATCGAAAGATCAGCTCAGGAAACGGTGGTCGGACCTGAAATTACGAGAACATGAGCAGTACAGAAAGATCTGGAGAGTGCAGCAAAAAAGTAAGTAGTTGTCCTGTGTTCCTATTCTTTATGTTTCTTACGTTCGTGCTGCTCCATGTGCTTTTCTTACAAGTGTACATTTTTAAATGGCAACTTTCATGTTCATGGGTACATTATTCGTTCGTATCAAACATTTTTCTTTCGGCCTATAAAACACCATTGTTTAGGCCATATGCATTTGGCCACAATTTTTACGCCCTACTTGTTTGAAACTATTTTGGTTGTGTAGATGGCTTTGTTACTAGAATGAAATGCAAACTAGATTCTGTGTAAGGAGAGGACACTCAGCAGCTGGTTTCACATCTGGACACTGGAGCACTAGTGTGGGACACAAGAACACCATTTTTATTAGGGGGCCACACAGGTGCTCCAGTGTATACTATAGGGGGGCTACATCTGTGAAGCTTGTACCAAACAGGTAAAGTATTGAATCTTGACAAAGGACACTGAAAATGCTACATTTTGGAACTCTGCCAAAATAGACAATTGTACCCCGCTTCCAAGCAATGTTTCCTATTTATAGTTCTGCCATCAAATCTCTGTGTGCTAAGTATAGCATTTTTGTTTGACATAGGGGAGAAAAGACTCGGAGGACACCCCTCATCCGAGGAGACCACAGACCCCCCACCTCTGGAAGAAGGGGAAATCCCACCAACCCAAGAAGAGCAGAAGGAAGAAGATGTGGTGGAAATTGTCACCACAACAGGTGAGTGTCTGCGACCACAGGGTCAGGTAAGAGATGGATGCCGGCATATTTTTGATACCTTTTTTTTTGGGTTTCTCTCTTTTTAGGTGATCGTGATGTTGTGGATCCAGATCCTTTCACATCAGAAAGTGTCCAGATCCTGATCGGGGAGATCATGGGGTGTAATTTACAATTGGAAAACCTCAAGAAAAGCATCAATGATGTTATTCTAAAAAATAAAAACATCATTGATGTTTTGGGGCGAGTTTAAAACACCTCCCAATCCCTTTGTTTTTTGTGTGCTACAATGTTCAAAATGTTTTGCGATTTTTAGAAAAGCCTAATTTGGGGGATGCACACAGTGTGCCAACATGTGCTATCTGACCTCACGGGAGATCAATGGACGCGTTTTGGGGGTGCAACCCCTTCCTCAATAATAAAGTAGCTGAGAGGAAGGGGTTTCTCCCTCAAAACACGTCCCTTGATCCCCCGTGATGGCAGCTAGCACATGTTGACATTGGGAAATTTGTGTGCATCTTCCAAATTTGGCTTTACCTGGGGTGACTTCACCCTATCTGAACGCAATATCAAACACAGTTCCTAAATACTCATGTCTGATATTGCCTTCAAGTTCTACCAAATGTGAACTTTGTAAGTTCAAGATTTGTGTCTTTCTTGTTGGTTTTACACATGCCTGTTTTATCTTAAATGGACATTTCTATTTTTTATAATGCTACCCCAAAAATTGTTATACAACAAACATGTTGGTTTGTTGGAAAAACCTTTTCTAAATGCACATGTAATTGTGCAGGTATTAAAAAGATTGTTAAGCAAGAATGTGTGGATTATTGTGTCAACGCTAAAACACTTTGGTGGTGATGTAATTGGTGTTTTCTGTGAAAATGGTGGTTATTTCCTAAGGGCAAATCCTCTTTGCACTACAAGTGCAGTTTCAGTGCAGTTTCAAGTGCACTTGTAGTGCAAAGTGTCTTTGCCTTTAGTAAATAACACCCAACAGTGCTTTGTATAAGGTTACACAATCACGCCATTTTCTGGAGTCAACACATTTCTGTCAGGGTCAGCTAAAACAAACACAAGCAGTAAATGTCCACAAAGATTTTCTTTTTTTGTTTTTTTATTTGATAAAGGCTTCACAAATTTGCTGGCATATTGATGGCCCCCCTACCCGCAAAGAACTCCAGGTATCGTAACCGGACATCACGGGCACTCAGGGAGGGCAAGTAAGGACGGCCACTTTCAAGCGCCGTCAGTGTTGTTTCATGTATCATTCTGGCCTCAGGCCCAACTGAGCCAGCATAGTTGGCTGAATGTTTGCGTAAAAAGTTATGGAGAATACAGCACGCCAGGATTATATGATTAAGTTTATACTCCGCCATATGGATGGGTGTCAGAAATAGGTGGAACCGGCTGGCCAGGATTCCAAATGTGTTCTCCACCACTCTTCTGGCTCTGGCCAGCCAGTAATTAAAAACCCTCTGTTCCGGGGTGAGGGTCCTCATAGGGAATGGCCGCATAAGATGGTCCCCCAGCGCAAACGCTTCATCAGCAACGAAGACGAATGGGAGTCCTTCCACATTGTCCTCTGGAAGTGGCAAGTCCAAGCTGCCATTCTGGAGACGCCTGTAAAACTCCGTCTGGGCGATGACTCCACCATCGGACATCCGGCCATTCTTCCCCATGTCCACATACAAGAAGTCGTAATTAGCCGACACCACCGCCAACATCACAATACTATTGAACCGCTTATAGTTGAAATAGTACGACCCCGAGTTGGGTGGTGGGACGATGTGGACGTGTTTCCCATCAATTGCCCCTCCGCAGTTAGGAAAGTCCCACCGCTGGGCAAAGTGGGAGGCCACAGTCTGCCATTCCTGTGGTGTGGAAGGAAACTGTTGAGGAAAAAAAAAATTACTATTTTTGCACATAAACATGGCAAGCAGATTAGACACAAACATTCTTGGCCAACCTCCAGATAGCATTTATTAAGGGGAATTTAACAACACAAAAGTATAAGGTACACCTATCATATTCCCCCTCCCCCCCTCTCATGGGCCATTTCTAACATTATGGGGGGGGAAATCTTGGACAGGTAACCCTCTCCACTTCATTGAGAGATGAATGCCTAAATACAGGGTATTACTTGGAACAGCCCCTCCTTAGTTACACTATTGGCAGCCCACTGGACAGGTAAGAAGTGTCATAATACAAAGTTATAAATACACACTGTACACATTTGAGGACATTTGGACATTCTGCTATTACCTGTCAAGATAATAATAGGATACAAAAACTTTACACAGTACCATTTGAAAGTATACAGGCAGGCCCTTGCACTACATGCTTTGGGTAATTCATCCATAAATCTGAGCACAAAAGAGATGGTTATAGTGTGTATGGGTTTTGCAAAGTCAGCAGATAGATGATTGAGGATAGATAGAGAATTGGGATCAGCTGACTTAGCAGTTGGGGGGAGGGGGGGTTAATAAAAATGATTTGGGGACACCACAAAAAAAAAGCCTCTGGCACTCTGCCTGAATTTAAAGCACAAATCACATTTCTAAACATTTTAGGGGGTGTTTGGGGTAAAGCACTACTATGGAGCTGATAAAATACATTGTTAAGTGACTACATGAGGTGAATATAGGGGCAGGAGAACATGCTGGGGAGGTTATTGAAGGCCAATCTGTATGAAGGACTAAAAAATTAATTACAGAAAAATCCAGCATGCATGAGGACAAAGGGGACATTCACAGCATATTCCAATCATGGTAATTAGGGAACGAGGAAAGAAATACAAGATATTAACAAACATTCAATACAATAAAATGTGATATTAAAGGATAAATCTTACCTTCATATACTCCTTCTGCAGGACCTGGATGATGGCAGAACAGGTCTCTGGGATAATGATCCCCAGAGCCTGGGGGGAGATGCCTGTCGAGAACTTCAAGTCCTGCAGACTTCTCCCTGTCGCCAAGTACCGCAGGGTAGCGACAAGCCTCTGCTCTGGAGTGATGGCTTACCTCATGTAGGTATCCTGCCTGCTAATATAAGGGGTCAGCGAAGCCAACAAATGGTGAAACACGGGGTCCGTCATCCAGAGAAAGTTCCTGAAATCGTCAGGATTATTCTCACGGATCTCACGGAGCAAAGGCATATGAGAGAACTGGTCACGCTAAAGCAACTAATTCTTGGTCCATGAACTCCTCCCCACCCTGTTCATGGATTGGACTTGTGTCAAGGTCAGGACCCCAACACCAAGCCCCGGCACAGCACGAACACTACGAGGAGTACGTATACGCAACATGGCTAGAAAACGGTCGGCTGCTCAGAACGAAGTAACAGAACGCACTGAAGAACAGCAAGGCCTGTGAAGAGCGACCTGAAAAACAGTAACGAACGAACAAGAACACAATGACTACTTAAAGTCACGCGGAACTTGCTTGCACGCACTGAAGAGCAGATGCAAACACACAAGCACAAACTGAACCGCAGAAAACGATCTGAAAGCCACGAGTCTGAAAAAGCGTGAATCGTCTCTCACCAAACTTTTACTAACACGAGATTAGCAAAAGGAGCCCAAAGGGTGCCGCGCTTGGTTCTGAACTGGCCTTTTCTAGTCTCGTCGTACGTGGTTGACGTCACCGCGTTATTGGCAATCGGAAATTCCGACAACTTTGTGCGACCGTGTGTACGCAAAACAAGTTTGAGCCAACATCCGTCGGAAAAAAATCCTAGGATTTTGTTGTCGGAATGTCCGAACAAAGTCCGACCGTGTGTACGGGGCATAACACCATTGTTACTTTGTGGTTGATTTACTAAAGTTGGAGAGTGCAAAATCTGGTGCAGCTCTGCATAGAAACCAATCAACTTTCAGTTTTGTTTTGTCAAAGTTTAATTGAACAAGCTGGAGTTAGAAGCAAATTGGCTGCCATACACACCTGAAACAGATTTTGCACTCTCCAGTCTTAGTAAATCAACTCCTTTATATCACTGTGTTTTGTTTTTGAGCAGGTTGGTTTTAAATGTTCACTAAACATTATAGAAACATTACCATTGGACTTGACAAACAGACTATATGCTCTAAAATGTAGAAGTAGATCAAAGTAAATGAAAGCTAAAGTATTTCACCTGCCTATAGAACCTTACAGTTGTAGATAGTGTGTAAATGAAAATGAAATTTAAAAAAAAAATGAAAAAATGAAAAAAAAATTAACAAACTACTCATTTTGGTGTCACACTAGCAGTAGAATATGAGTTTCCATCTTTCTGGTCTTCAAAAAGCTTAGAAAAGCAACAATGTATTTGAATGCTGATGATATTGCCTTTAATTCACCTTTGTTATTCTTCTCATTTCTAAAGTACTTTGCCTGCTCTTCTCATATAAAGCAGAATAGCGTTTCATCTAAGCACATATGAATTCTACAGCAACCATAGTGATACTAATGGGATATTTATGGACATCTAGGGAATAAATGTAAAAATAGCATTATTAACTACCGTTCTTTAATTTCTATGGGAGTAATAAAGCATTGTATTGAAACACTTCATTAGCTGCTAAGGTAAGGAACAGATTAACACTACCAGGCTATTAGCCCTGAATTCAATTTACTCCTTTTTCTTTTTCATGTCTATGGGCAGAAACCAATCCAATAAGAAATAAAAACAGCACACTTTTAATATTTGGCTACATAAACCGATATCCATTATGTTATAGAAATGATAATATTGTACTTTCTACTTTCTAATTTACTTATAATTATCACAAAATGGCAAGAGGGAAAAAATTGTGCTATTTTATCCTGTTTAACATAATGGCAAATTGAATTTCTAAATGCATTGCAAAGTCAAGGGCAACAAAACTCAACCTTTCTTATTCGGCCCTCAAGGCCCACTGCTGTAGTATTTCTTTTCTGGTTTCTGACAAAGGAGGAGGAACAGTTTTTATCTGATTGACCATCTCTCCCTGAACTGCTCTGTCTATGTTATTGTCCATCAAAATGGTAATTTTTTTTCTGGCGATAATCATGAAGAAATAGCCACCAATATGTACACTGAGAGGCAACTGCTAATCACATATACTGAGTGGTCCATTCCATAAATTAACTGCAGTAAGTCTGATATTCCTTAATGGACAATGGGAGCTAAATTAGGTTAACAAAAGATGAACTAGCCTAATGGATTTTAGTGAATTTAGTTGTATTTAAAGAATTGAAATACACTCTACTCCAGGATATACATAATGAAGATAAATGGCCAATAATATATTTGTAATATATATTCCCAGATTGACCATCACTCTCTAAACCTTAGTGCCCCTTTGGCAGATGCAATGTTACTATTGCCAACCAAAAGATATGTGTTATCAGGGCCGTCTTTAAGGCAGGGCAAAAGGAGCAGCTGGCCTGGGCCCTGTCATTGTTGTGGGGCCCAAAGCAACTGCCTCATACTTGCCAACTATCCCAGTTTAAATTTCCTTGTCCTTTGAGGTTTTAGTCCTGTGCTGTGTCCCTATATCTCAGAGTGAAGTGCTGGTACTAATGCTGCCCAGCTCTGCCCTATTGTTGTGTACAGATGACTCACCTGCAGACCCTGTGTTTACATGTAAATAATGAGCATTCATATGTAAATAGCGGCGGCATTCATAAGTATATCATGCCCTCCTGCAGTGAGGAGATGATGTACTGTAACCTCTAGCAACCAATCAGTGAGCAGTATTACTGCACAGTAATCTCTAGCAACCAATTAACAAGCAGAAATCACTTGTTGTAACCTCTAGCAACTAATCAGTGAGCTGTAATGTGTGCTGTAACCTCTAGCAACCAGTCAGTAAGCAGCAATTATATGCTGTAACTGCTGGCAACCAATCGCATTTGCTGCCTGATCTGATACAATGAACTGATTTTACTGTTATGCCCCGTACACACGGTCGGACTTTGTTCGGACATTCCGACAACAAAATCCATGGATTTTTTCCGACGGATGTTGGCTCAAACTTGTCTTGCATACACACGGTCACACAAAGTTGTCGGAAAATCCGATCGTTTTAAACGCGGTGACGTAAAACATGTACGTCGGGACTATAAACGGGGCAGTGGCCAATAGCTTTCATCTCTTTATTTATTCTGAGCATGCGTGGCACTTTGTCCGTCGGATTTGTGTACACACGATCGGAATTTCCGACAACGGATTTTGTTGTCGGAAAATTTTATCTCCTGCTCTCCAACTTTGTGTGTCGGAAAATCCGATGGAAAATGTCCGATGGAGCCCACACACTGTCGGAATTTCCGACAACACGCTCCGATCGGACATTTTCCATCGGAAAATCCGACCGTGTGTACAGGGCATAAGTCTAGCTGCTATTTATTGTATGTCTCAGAGCAGGTCGAGAGTGAAATTGCATGGGGGGGGGGGCAAGAATTTTATTGCCCAGGGTCCAATCAATATTAAAGATGGCCCTGTGTGTTATAATGTAAAGAGTGACACAAGTCAATTTTCAAACTGATATTTTTATTATTGTAAAAATTATTGCTACATCTTTGCCTCTGAATTGCTAACTTTTGTCCCTGAAGTGGTCAGAGCAATACCATGCATTTTATGGTGAGTGATTCCTTCCCTGCTAATAGGGCCTTTTCAAATTTCAAAGTTCTGCCACTAAAATAAAAATGTTAAAAAGTGTCTTCTGCTAAATAAATTTTGTAATACTTACATTTCCCACCTCCTGCACAACTGATCTCTCCTGTATTAAGGAGATACAGATGTCTGAAGAATCTTCAGAATCCAACACTTTCAAGAGTGTCAGTTTAACTGGTTGCCCCAACATATCCACTCGTGGGAAATGGGTATTTTAAAGAATTCCCAAGTCAAAACCAGTCACAAATCATAAAATTTGGGGGTACAGGTCTTAAAAGAGATAAAAAGTTGTGAAACTTCATTTGGGTTTTACCCTTTCAGCCCTTCCCCCACACACTGTATAAGCTAATGATGAATAGGATGAATTATTCACATTATTCGTCCATGCTGTAACAAAGGTCCCCCTAAGCTTTTTATCTTTTATCTTCCTTGATCAACTGGTTGCAGGCTATTTTACATCATCAAGTACAATGCATGGTCAGTAGTCCTGCATTGTTGATGAGGATCAGCAAGGGTCCTGGGAGCCTTGGAGATAAGAGAAAGCAAGGAATAAGTGTAAGTAATTCAAAATGAGCATTTAACCTATGCAATGCGAAAGGGGGTTGGCTCTACAAAAGGTATATTTAACATCTGGCTGGGTCCCTTAAATTGCTGGTATTACAGAAGCACACAAGCAATTTCTGGTATGATGTCAAATATAAGAGGGTGCCACACCAAATATGTACCCTTATAATTAAGCTGCTGTCCCTTTAAGATTTATGTGTCAGATAGTAAAGATGGGTGCTGCTATGGTGCTCAGTATTTATAGAAACCTTATATATTATAACCAAGTAAAAAAAAACATTATTATGCATATCAAATGACCTCAACCAACAAATTATTGGTTTAAAATGTTTTTCCAAATCATGGGCACTAATACACAGACAAAAGCGTACTTAAAGTAGTGTCCATTAGTTGGTAAAACGCTCACTAATTAAGTGCATATATACTGTATATATATATATATATATATATATATATATATATATATATATATATACAAAAAGAAATCCTTTAAATGTGCATAGGAGATCCCCAACACACCATGTTTTCAGATAAGTGACAGAAAATGCAAACAAAAGAAGTGCTCCACCATGTGTGGCAAGACAAACCACTCACTGAATGCATATTGTCAAAAAAACCTGTTTCAGCCTAATGCCCCATACACACGGTCGGATTGTGTGATAGGACCTTGTTGTCGGAAATTCCGACCGTGTGTAGGCTCCATCACACATTTTCCATCGGATTTTCCGACACACAAAGTTTGAGAGCAGGATATAAAATTTTCCGACAACAAAATCCGTTGTCGGAATTTCCGATTGTGTGTACACAAATCTGACGCACAAAGAGCCACACATGCTCAGAATAAATAAAGGGATGAAAGCAATTGGCTACTGCCCCGTTTATAGTCCCAACGTACGTGTTTTACGTCACCGCGTACAGAACGATCAGATTTTCCGACAACTTTGTGTGACCGTGTGTATGCAAGACAAGTTTGAGCCAACATTTTGTTTGTCGGAATGTCTGATCAATGTCCGACTGTGTGTACGGGGCATTAGAATTTTCCCAACACAGGGTTCTGACAGAATTCAACTTCTGCTGTGCACTCCTTTACTGCTCACCTCTCCCATTTGGTAGGAATCAAAGTTCCAAAAACAAGTTAAATGTTCATAGCGCAATATGTTTAATTAATATCAACATGGCCAGTACACACAGTTAATATGTACTTACATTTTACTGTGCCATGAAGGCACCAACACAAACAGCCTGGGGTATATTGTAAACCGCGCTCCACCGTTCTCCGCAGAGTATCAGCTTGCGTTCCACTGATCTGACCAGTAAAATGTAAGTAACCCGTGTTGGGAAAAATTCTTAAGCTATGTACACATGATAGGATTTTCCAACAACAAAACCGTGGATTTTTTCTCGAAGGATGTTGGCTCAAACTTGTCTTGCATACACACGGTCAAATGAATGTTGTCGGAAATTCCGAACGTCAAGAACGCGGTGACATACAACATGTACGACGAGCTGAGAAAAATGAAGTTCGATAGCCAGTGTGGCTCTTCTGCTTGATTCCAGCATGCGTGGACTTTGGTGCGTCGGAATTGTGTACACACGCTCAGAATTTCCGAAACAAGTCTTGTTGTCGGAAAATTTGAGAACCTGCTCAAACATTTGTTGGCGGAAATTCCGACAACAAATGTTCTATGGAGCATACACACGGTCGGACTTTCCGACAACAAGCTCACATCCAACATTTGTTGTCGGAAAATCCTATCGTGTGTATGGCCCATAAGGCTTTTTGACCGTATAAATTTGGTGAGTGGTTTGTCTTACCACATGTGCTGGAGCACTTAATTTGTTTGGATTGAGAATTTTCTGTCATTTATCAGAAGGCACAGTGTGTTGAGAATATCCTATACACATTTAAAGTACACTTTTTTGCATATACACTATATTTCTAAAAGTATTGGGATGCCTGCCTTTACACACACATGAACTTTAATGGCATCCTAGTCTTAGTCCATAGGGTTCAATATTGAGATGGCCCACCTTTAGCAGCTATAAGAGCTTCAACTTTTCTTGGAAGGCTGTCCACAAGGTTTAGGAGTGTGTCTATGGGAATGTTTGACCATTCTTCCAGAAGTGCATTTGTGAGGTCAGGAACTGATATGAACAAGAAGGCCTGGCTTGCAGTTTCTGCTCTAATTCATCCCAAAGGTTTTCTATCGGGTTGAGGTCTGGACTCTGTGCAGGCCAGTCAAGTTCCTCCACCCCAAACTTGCTCATCCATGTCTTTATGGACCTTGCTTTGTGCACTGGTACGTAGTCATGTTGGAAAATGAAGGGGCCATCCTCAAACTGTTCCCACAAGGTTGGAAGCATGAAATTGTCCAAAATGTCTTGATATGCTGATGCCTTAAGAGTTCCCTTTACTGGAACTTAGGGGCCAAGTCCAACCCTTGAAAAAAAACATACACTGTAATCCCACTATCACCAAATGATTTGGACCAGTGCACAAAGCAAGGTCCATAAAGACATGGATGAGCGAGTTTGGGGTGGAGGAACTTGACTGGCCTGCAAAGAGTCCTGACTTCAACCCGATAGAACACCTTTGAGATAAATTAGAGCAGAGATGGCGAGCCAGGCCTTCTCGTCCAAATGGGCCAGATGGGCCAACTCAATATTGAACCCTACGGACTAAGACTGGAATGCCATTAAATTTCATGTGCGTGTAAAGGCAGGTGTCCCAAAACTTTTGGTGATATAGTGTATATGTGCTTAAATAGTAAGCATTTTACCAACTGATGGACAATTTAAGCATGTTTTTGTCTGTGTATTAGTGGGCATGATTTAGAAAAAATATTAAATGGATAATTTATTCTTTGAGGTCATTTGATATGCATAATATTGTTTTTTCACTTGTTTATAATATATAAAGTTTCTATAAATACTGAGCACCATAGCATAACCCATCTTTACTATTTAACACAATTATCTGATATGGACATTGAGAAACAACTGAATTAATTGCAAAAAAAAAAAAAAATACAGATTTATGTCATGATTTAAACGGTAGTAAACTGTATACACCATAATGGAGCTAAATTAGGTTTACATAATATTAACTAGCCTAATGGATCTTGGTGAATTTGTAAGCATTTATGGTATGTAAATAGTCATTGAACTCTGGGCTACATAAATGAAGGTAAATGACCAATAAAATATTCCTTTGTCTAACTAAGTGCATCCTTTAGACCTGGAAAACTGCTTCATCCACAATATGTCCATGAAGTCCTGGCTTATTTGTAAGTTTAAATATTTACATGTACTTTGCCAAATGAAATGACATTGCAGGATTATAGTAAACCATAAGCTATACTGACATTTTATTCTACTGCAAAAGAAATCATCAGTAAATCATAGGCGAATCCAAAAACAAAAACGGGCGCTGGAATTTTTTGGTCTGACTGAACACATCTATACACAAATAGCAAAACCTTTAGGCCAGGTTCACATCTATCTGTGTCTGCATTTGTCTGTTTTTTCAGCTATTTGGTTATGTGCATTGTAGCACATTTTCATGCATTTCTTTATTTTTTTAAATCAACTTTCTATTTCAATTTTTGATTCCACAGTTTATATCTTATCAAAAGAGGAAAAGAAACATAATGTACACAAAAAGTAAAGTGGGACTTACAGTCAAATGTACAATTACTGATAACTATATCGCAAATCAGATCAATCACAAAATGAATGGATTTCAAAAATAAACAAGCATCCTATGGCCCAAAGTACATTAAAGGTATAGACAACTCAAAACCCACGACCCAGCACCTCCCAGCCACAGTTCGGGGGGGGTTCAGGGCAGTTGCCACTAACATCCCGCTAAGCTAAGAGAGGGGTCAGTGCTATCAAGCATGTTCACTATGTATAGGTGTTTGCTAAATCTAAGGAAGGCAGCCCAGGGGTTTCAAGCCACTTGTCCCATATTCTTTTGAATGTAACAGGGATACCCTGGTGAGCATAAATATGTTTTTCCATCTGGAAAGTGCTGTTCATTTGTTGCTTACACTCTACAAATGTAATGGGAATGCAAAAAGATTCAGTGCATAAGGATTAGCTTCTAGGCATTGAATGGGTCTCCTAAAATTGTCTTCCTGATCCTGATGTGACACTCATATGAAAGATGAACACCCCCATGATACAGGTAAGAGAGTCCCTAGGGATGTCAATTTGGAACACCGTATTAAGCATGTTGGGGACTGGGTCCCAGCACTGTTCTAAAGTTTGGCATTTCTAAAGCATGTGAAGTATTTCACCATGATCCCTCTTGCATCCAGTGCATATCAGGTCAATCGGCTTCCCAAACTCAAACAGTTGTTTTAGCAAATAGTGAGAACCTATATTTTTATACAACTGTGAAAACAACCTTTGTGATGTATTCATTGAGAACGTATAGACATTAAGTAGCATATCTTCCTATTCTTTGAAGAAAGGGGGAACACTTGAGAAGAGGAAGTGTCTGCACACCCGGAATTGATCAGAAAAAAAGGAATTCTCCCCCAGAAAGAAGGGGTTTTCTCGGCAGCAAGTATTGTATAGGGGTAAATTAAAAATAATTTAATTTTATTCAAACATATAACAATAGAGTAAAAACATGAGCTGTGATACAGAAGAAATATTGTTTAAAAGCACAAAAGCACATGTAAAACTACACACAATTATATAGTTAATCAAGCGCTTGGATAGTGCTGACGCGTTTCGACCCCATCTGGTCTTCTTCAGAGGATATGTATGCGCTGTAGAAAAAGTTTACATGCATAAAAATTGTATAGATTGTATCAATCAACTGTATCAAAATTATGCACAATAGATATAAAGATGCAAAAAACAATTTTAAGCATAGTTACCAATTACTTGTGTATAATCATTTCTCCTGGATCTGAAACTGTCAAAAAGACCTCCACCATCCGGCCCCGGCCCGGGTCCCCCTGCCCGCCAGTACCCCAATGGAAAAGGGGCTGGGCACAACTGCGCAACTTGCAGTGGATTACACTTGTGGAATGCCCTATAGTAGGTAAGGGGCGCGTAGGCCAGCAGCACCTGCGACCTGAACATCAAGCAATGGCACCAATTAGTGCTTATAAAGAATATGATTTAGTGTGTATACTTGAATTGGTTAAATTATAGTAATCATAATTTTTATTTTAGCCAAGTTAAGGCTATTGTCACAGCAATTAGAATTTATATAAACTTGATAGTCGCAAACTATATGATCAAAGAATAATAACATGTATCCAGGTATACCCAGGAAAGAGAAACAAAAAAGGACAAAAAAAAGAAGAGTTGGAGAGAGTGTGACACATGTTGACCTGTGAGGATGGGTGGGACTGTGGGGGGAGAGGGGAGGGAGGGATGGGGAAAAAAAAAACAAGGGGGGGGGAGGATTGTGGGGGAAAAAAACATAAGGAAAGAAGGAAGGGGAAAAGAGAAAACAGGGAAAAGGAGAGGAAGAAAGAATTTCCGAAGGAAAAGAATTAGAAGGAGAAAGGGCAAGGCATGACGAGAAATGTATAGAGTGTGCACAGTGAATACTACTGTGAATACAAGTGAACTTGTGAAAACAACAAAAAGTGAACAGTGAACAAAGGTGAATGGAACCAACGCAGATAATAAGGATGATAAGACTTGAGTGATGAAAAGTAGGGTGAAAGTAAAATAGAAGGCCTAGTGAAAAATAGGGATGAAGGAAGCGAAAGGTGATAAAGTGACAAGGTATAAATGCAGTGTGAGGAAAACACAAGTTGCCAAAAGAGGGTGAATAAGCCCAAGGTAGTTTAAGCTGGGATTCGGAGCATATGGGCTGTACACCAATAGGGGGAAAGCAGTCCTTTGGGGTTACATAAAGTGTATATGTTGTGAGCAGAAAGGTGCCAATTCTAGAATAAAATGTGTTAAATATATTGGTTACTATTGGGTGTAACAAAAATATTTAAGGTATAGGAAAAAGTAATAGCGTTACCTATCGCAGAGGTGCCCCTGTATAGATGAACTTTCTACTGGAGCAGTGGTGATCAAATGGGAGATCCCACAAAAAACTGCTCCTATTAAATACCAAAAATTAGACACTAATTGTTGCCATCAGAGGCCGCAGGTGCACGTCGGCCACCCCCACCCTACTTACCTATACAAGGATAGTGCTGGCGTGTCAGCACTCAATGTGTAGTGCACCCGCGTTCCGGAAGACACGCTGTCGCCGCCGTCATTTCCGCCGCAAAAGAGTGGTGGCGTGACGTCACGCACACGTGCGCGCGCAGCCGGAACCCCGTACAGAACCTTATTTAAATTGTTTTGTAACTCTCATTTTTACCCCATCCAGGTTCTGTTCCGGGTTCCCGGCATCGCCATTTCCTGTTCAGGAGTACTGGCCTCGTATTGCTTTTCTTCCTGGCAGGGGGAGACAGGCGTAGTGCCCTGTGCCTATTCACGCGTCCATTAGAGGGCGGGACCTTCTTGGACATGTCCTCCCCCTGCCAGCGGCATCCTGGCATTTCGGATCCTTCCGGGCGCCGTGTTCATGCCCGTCATGGCTCCACGCTTTTGCGGTGGAAATGACGGCGGCACCGGGACAGCATGTCTTCCGGAATGCCGGGTGCACTACACATGGAGTGCTGACACGCCAGCACTGTCCCTGTATGGGTAAGTAGGGTGGGGGTGGCCTAGTGTCTAATTTTCGGCATTTAATAGGAGCAGTTTTTTGTGGGATCCCCCATTTGATCACCACTGCTCCAGCAGAAAGTTCATCTATACAGGGGCACCTCTGCGATAGGTAACGCTATTACTTTTTCCTATACCTTATATATTTTTGTTACACCCAATAGTAACCAATATATTTAACACATTTTATTCTAGAATCGGCACCTTTCTGCTCACAACATATACACTTTATGTAACCCCAAAGGACTGCTTTCCCCCTATTGGTGTACAGCCCATATGCTCCGCATCTCCCAGGTAAAACTATCATTTAACCAATTCAAGTATACACACTAAATCATATTTCTTTATAAACGAAGGTTTGCTCAGGCCTGCAGCACACCGCTCAGCGCCAGATGGATAAATTAATGTCCAAAGGTAAGAGAGTAAAACTAGAGAATGGAGGAGGTATAACCACTTAGTTTCTACACCAAATGTTCCAAAAAGCAGCAGCCGTTTTAAAAACAAATAAAATTGCAAAGTAATAGTATATATAAACAATACAGGTAAACATACACTACAAACAGCGCTATTGTTGAGCAAGAAAATATAAAAAACATGCGGCCAACTACGCACAAAAGTAATTAAACAGAGAGGTATAGAGTCTGTGAAGTGATCAGGAAAATGTCCATAGGTGATAATAAAGCTGAATCACAGTGTGCGCCTTCCACCGGTCAGTAGGACTTCACCCTGTGTTAACACTCTCCCCCTAGGGGGTCAAACTCACCAAACATGTAAGTTAAAAAGGCCTCCAAGAAAAAAAGGATCTCCTTAACACATCTCACTCAGTACCACTCCAGGGGGTTCAGGGGGGGGTCGCAACTCCAAACAGATAGATGACAAAGAAAAAAAGTATGCACATAGCGTAATTCTGTTTATTAAGATGAACCCCACAATCTTCACAAAACACCCCTCAACCAATATACGTACAAAATAAAAAGCAGTCAATCAAGCAAAAAGGAGTAATGCGTGCCACCATTCAGAAGATCAGCCGGCTCGGTATCCAGGGGAACAGATCACTTCCTGGTTTGTGGATCAGGCTGAGCTGGAACGCATACCTCACTTCCGGCGTTGTGTAAGCCACGCCCTGACGCGTTTCGTCATATCCTGACTTCGACAGAGGGCGTGGCTACACGGCGTAGTGAGAGGTTTATATCGCCCACCCCGCTCCAAGCCACCAATCACAGAGCGTCCAGCCCGACGTCAGGCGCACGACGTCAGACAGGAAACTAAGTAGCGGCTCAGCACAAGAAGAAGAGGGGGGCGTACTCGACCTCACTGCACATATCAAATGACAGTGCCAATGTGTCAGGATCTATGAGCGATCACTCGTCCCACAATCCCACACCAAGCACACGCCTTTAGGGTTATCAGCCGGCATACATGATATTCAACAAACGGATGCAGCTGCAATTAATTAAAATAAACAAAGTTACATACACTGTAAAAACAAGATAAAATCTTAATCGTGCAATAAACGCTTGCAACCTATAATTACATAGATATTATCAAGCATAAATCATTGGGCAATATGCATTGTAGAACACACCCTCATGACAGGGTATGTAAGTCAGATATACAGCACACCCTCATGAAGGGGTATGTAAGCCAAATATATAAACTAGTAATAAACTAACAAACATTTAAAAATATACATAAGTACTATCTTAGCAAAATACCACACATATAAATAAGTGTTGAGCACCATATTGGGGATCATAATAAATAATTGACATTATACATAAATAAATGACATAAGTTAAAAAACTCTATTCAAGAGATACTACTTGCTCATATAATAGACACTGTCATCATGATTACCACAAAAAATAATAATTAAAAAAAAAAAAAATTATTTTTTAGAAAATTAATTTAAAAGTCACTGATAAAACAATTGATGTCTAGGTCAACATTTAACCCCTTTGGCGATAAGGAGTCCACCAAAAATATCCACTGAGTCTCTCTTTGTGAGAGATCACGGACCAGGTTGGAACCCCTCCATTTCGGCTTGAGGTGGTCGATACCCCAAAACTTAAGACCTGACGGGTCCTGATTGTGCATAAGCTTAAAGTGGAGAGACACGTTGTGGTCTTTAAAGCCCAGTTTGATGTTGGCTATATGCTCTGCAATTCTTATTCTCAGAAGCCTTTTTGTGCGCCCAATATAAATCAGACCGCACGGACATTGCAGAGCATAGACCACATGTGAGGTGTTGCATGTAATGAATTCGCCAATAGCGAACTCCCTACCATTAGAAGTCGACACAAAATTTTCAACAGCCCTAAGGGGCCTGTTGACCTCTCTACATGCCCTACATCTTCTGCAACTAAAAAAACCTTTTCTATCCCAGAAAGTGGGCAACCTAGACGGAGGGTCAAGTACTTTCTGCACTATTTTGTCAGCAAAGCTAAGCGACCTTCTATAAATAAATTTAGGTCTATGTGGCAAGACAGAATGGAGAACCTTATCCATCAGTAAAACATGCCAGTGGGCCGCAATGATGCCCTCTACCTCCCTATACTGGGAATGGAATTCTGAAATAAAGCTCCATTCATGACTCTCTCTAGCCACTGGACGTGGGGCTTCATCCAGTAGAGAAGATCTTGGTTGTAGAGCTAATTCATCAATAATGGAGTCCAACACCATCTCCTGATACCCCTTCTCCATGAATTTTTTCTTTATAACTTGAGCTTGCATCAAAAAATCGGTATCTTCCGAACAGTTCCTTTTTACTCTTGTGAGTTGTCCCTTAGGGATGTTCTTAAGCCACATTGGGTGATGACCACTAGTGGTGGGTAAGTAGCTGTTGGAATCCGTGGGCTTAAAATAAACTTTAGTTGGTGATTTCCTACTACGCTCCTAACAAACAACCTACACCATTCCTCTCACATATATTACAAGTGATTAATACACACAAAATAGGAACAGTGATAATGTGTGGGGATTCGAACCAGGTCCTCCTCCCATTTCTAGATAAATCACCTTTTACACCATCCAAAATAACCTCTAGATTACCTTTTTCTCAACTTCTTTCCAAATACAATCTGGTAGATTCATGGAGAGAAAGTAACCCAATGAAAAAGAAATTCACTTATTTCTCGCACCCTCATCAAACCTTCACCAGAATAGATCATATTTTTCTAACAATAGGAATGATACCAGAAATTATTGCATCAGATATAATTCCGATTCCGTGGTCTGACCATAATGCAGTATACACTACTATAGCCTCAGCCATACCAAAAGCGCATGACCCAACGTGGTACTTACCGGACATAATGCTCAAACACCCACTACATCAGATGGCCATTGAACAAGCTTTAAAGGAATACATATCAATTAATAATACAACAGACATCTCCCCAATAACACTGTGGGAAGCTCATAAGTCTGTCTTGCGTGGTACAATACAAAGACAAATGGCACTATTTAAACGGGAACGCAAAAATCTAGCAAAAAAACTAGAACTCAATTTTAATGCAGCCTACATATCATTTCAAGATAATCCATCTCAGAGTACAAAATCTCATCTGGAAAAATCTAGATTGGAATACGATCTATTTCTCACTGAGTCAGTTGATAAATCCCTCAAACGCTCCAAACACAATTTCTACATGAATACAAACAAACCAGGTACATATTTGGCTCGGGCATTAAATTCAACTAACAAATCTTTCAAACCAATACGTTTGAAATTATCAAAAAATGTTTACACTTGTAATCCAGTTAAAATAGTCCATAAATTTCACTCACATCTCGCAACTTTATACAAGACAAACAATGAATTTAATCCTACAGAGGCTGAATCCTTCTTCTCAAAAATAACCTTACCTGAGTTATCTCAGAATCAAAAAAGCAGTTTGGATGAGCCTATAACTATAGATGAAGTTGCTAACGCCATAAAAGACCTAAAACTTAACAAAAGACCAGGCCCAGACGGCTACTCGGCTTTATACTATAAAACATTCTCAGAAATACTCTCTCCCATTCTCACTGAAACTTTTAACAAACTTCTAGATGGACATTCTTTTCGGCAAGAAACACTAATGGCAATTGTTTGTATGATCCCAAAACCCCTTTCTGATGATACTTCCTGTGTGAATTATCGGCCTATCTCTCTGTTAAACCTCGATATTAAATTATTAGCAAAAATAATAGCAAAACGCCTCAATAGCATTATAGGAAAATTAATACATAGAGATCAAGTAGGCTTCATGCCAAATAGACAGGCAGGCGATAATATACGCAGGGCAGTGTTATTGGCACATATTGCTAAAAAACGGAAAATCCCTTTATGTTTTCTATCTCTCGATATTAAGAGGGCATTTGACACAGTATCCTGGCAATATATGCAATATTCATTACAAAAATGGGGTTTTGGACTCCACTTTTTAACATGGATCAAAGCATTATATAATAAACCCAAAGCCTATATAAAATATGCTGGATACAAATCTGAAGCCTTTAATATCGAAAGAGGTACCCGACAGGGTTGCCCATTATCTCCCTTATTATTTGCCCTTATACTCGAACCCATGGCCCAATACATCAGAACAAACCAAACTATAACTGGCATTGAAGTAGGAGGTATTACACACAAATTATGTATATTTGCAGACGATATATTACTTTTTCTATCATCACCACAGGTCTCTGGTCCTAACTTAATACCAGCTCTTGATGAATTTGCAGCCCTATCCGGCCTTATGATTAATCCTAAGAAATGCCTAGTGCTTAATATTTCACTCACAAACATGGAATTGATCCCGGCTAGGGTTGCACTCCCATTCACATGGGCAGAAAAATCAATCCCATATCTTGGAATTCATTTAACAGCATCTCATTCTGACTTATTCTCAACCAATTATCCTCCTGTATTAAGACAGATCACAAATCTAATAAAACAATGGTCTCAACTTCCTTTATCCTGGATAGGGAAGATTAATACAATCAAAATGACTATTCTACCCAAATTGCTTTATCTATTCAGAGTCCTCCCTATTCCAATTCCTTCCTATTTTTTGAGAATAGTACAAAAAAGAGCAACTTCGTTTATATGGGGCTCTTCTAAACCACGTATACCTATACACACACTATATCTTCCCAAAAATAAAGGAGGCCTGGGATACCCTAATTTTACTAACTACTACAGAGCAGCACATTTGGCCAGTCGGTCCAAATACCATGCAAAACAGGAAATCTCATTATGGGTTTTTATAGAGGCTTCAGAAAATGACCCTCTATTAATATCAAATTTATTATGGCTTGATCCTAAAGACCGCTTTAAAATTCATAATCCCATAACCAAACACTTCTTATCTCTCTGGGATAACCTAAAAACCAAATATCAGTTACAATCTCCACACAATCCTCTCCTTTCTTTTATCAGAAATCCGGCCTTTTATCCGGCATGGATCTACCCAAATTCTTTTAAAGCTTGGACAACATCAGGCATTCAGACACTAAATGACTTCATAGCATCTAAATCATTCCTTTCATTCCCATCGCTTAGAGAAAAATATGATCTACCAAACTCTGAGATATTTAGATATCTCCAAATCAAAAATTTCTATACACCATTCCTAAAGGGGGATACACCATTATCCCAATTATCCATTTTTGAATCAATCTGTACAAAAGATCCATTTGCTAAAGGTACAATTTCATCACTTTATAATCAATTATATGGAGTAGCAAATCTTAATAGACCCTCTTACGTTCAGAGGTGGGAAGAGGACCTGGGACGAACTTTAGAAGACACAGACTGGTCTAACATATGGCTCACATCTAAGTCATCTTCACCCAACATCTTAGCACTGGAGACAAATTATAAAGTCCTAACTCGCTGGTACCTTGTACCCGCTAGAGTGGCAAAATATTCACCTAATACCTCAGCTCTTTGTTTTCGAGGATGCCCAGAAATAGGCACATATTTACACATATGGTGGACGTGCCCAGTAATCCAAACCTTCTGGAAGGAAGTCTTCGTGATTGCATCTAAAATATTTAAAAAAATAATACAACCAGATCCATATTTAACTTTACTTAATCTAAAACCGGAATGGTTAACACTCTCTCAATTCAAACTTATGATCCAACTAATAATGGCTGCAAAACAAACAGTGGCCAAGGCATGGAAATCTCCTACATTGGTACTAGCAGAAACAATTCACAGAATGAATAATACAATGTCCCATGCTAAGATGGTAGCCATCGATCAAAATCAAATTCCAAAATTTGAAAAACTTTGGCATCCTTGGATAAAACAACAGTTCCTGTCAAACTTCAATGACTCTGTCCTGTTGCCATGGTAACAGATTAAATGACTTACAGAGACACCCATTCTAAGGCTTCAAAGAGAACTAAAAAGAATAATAAACTGACGAGCGGGACAACCTTGTGGACCATACCTCTACCTATCAACCCTTTTTCTTCTTTCTCTTTCCTTTTCTCCACCTTACGATTAAAGCTCATTATCAGAATTTATTTGACCTATATACACTCTACTTGTAAACAATATGTATAGTAGGTATAAATCATTTAAATACCTACAAAAGTAACTAAGGAAATGATATATATCTTTAATTTAGGTTTACGTGAACCCAATGTTTAATATTTGAAATTTCATGATATTTACCTATATAAACCCTACTGTAAAACAATGAGCTTACTTTATAGATCCTTGTAAACTTACTTTATGTATCTTTATAACATTGCATACTCAATAAACTTCTTTTGACAAGGAAAATAAACTTTAGTTGCTAAACGATTCCCTTTCCTGAAAATGGTGACATCAAGAAAGTGTATGTCACTCTGACTAGCCTCACTGGTCAATACAATATTGTTCGTATTAGAATTGAGTTCTCTCAGAAAATCCTGGAGACTCTCGCTAGTACCGTCCCAGATAAAAAATAAATCGTCAATATACCTCCTGTATAGCAGTAGTTGGTGACGGGCGACCGAGAAAATAGTTTTGTCCTCCCACTCACTCATGAACAAGTTTGCTATACTAGGGGCAAATTTTGCTCCCATAGCTACGCCTCTACGTTGGGAGTAGAACTGGTCATTAAACCAAAAAAAGTTGTGACCTAAACAAAAGTCTAAAGCATTTCTAATAAAAACTTTATGACCGTGTGGCAAGTCATCACGCTGGGACAAAGCCCAATTCAGGGCTAAAAGAGCATCATTATGCTGGATCACTGAATACAGTGATGCAACATCTGCAGTTATTAAATAAACTTCTTGTTTCCCTGTTAAGTCTATCTGCTGAAGAATTTGCAGAAGACTTTTAGTGTCCCTAAGATATGCCTTAGTGCATATAACGCTATCTTGCAGGAAATGATCCAGGTATTGGCCCATACGAGATGTAATTGAGCCAATGCCATTCACGATTGGCCTGCCTGGGGGGTTGTTCAGATCTTTATGAATCTTCGGTAGAGTGTAGATCGTGGGAATCCTACTACTACTTGGCACAAGATACTTTTTCTCACGACTAGATAATACTCCTAAAGCATAACCACTATCAACCAGGTTTCTTAAATCCCTCTCATATTGTACGGAAGGGTCTTTTGCCAATTTCTCGTAAGTATTGTTGTCGTTTAGCATTTCTGTAAGCTGATTGTGATAAAACTGCTTATCTAAAATAACAACCCCTCCTCCCTTATCGGCAGGTCTAATAACAATTTCCTTCCTTTTTTCCAACATAGTAATCCCATCTAATATATACTGAGGGTTTACATTCTTTTTCGGTACTATACGCTCTAGGTCACGCGTCACTAGTCCTTTAAACACATCAATATTCTGGTTCGCACTATTCAAGGGATTAAATAGGGACTTATTCCTTAGTCCACTATCAATTGGCACCGAGGCCATAGCTGTAGCACTCACAGGTTGGGAATGTTTATTCAAAAAATATTTTTTAATATTTATCTTTCTGATGTACTTGTGTACATCAATAAATACATTAAATTTATTGATCGGCCTTTTAAGGCCGCATTTTAAACCCAAATGCAAGATATTCGTTTCCTTGTGTGATAAAACTGCACTGCTCAAATTAAAGATACCGCCTAATCCTGCTCTCTCCTTCTTTTTCTGGACCCTTCGTCCTGCCCTGCAGCCCCTTGTTCTCCTCTCCATGAATTGGGATGTCGGACATAGTCCCTCTCCCATTGGGGGTACTCCCTCCACTGTGGTTCCACATATGTCTGTCTTGGTTGTGGATGGGAGGGGGGCCTCCCCCTGCGTTGAGGGTATCCCCGACCACGTTTCTGCCAACCCCTCCCCCTCCCTAAAAAAGGACGAGGGGAATGGTAATTAGTTCTTTCACCATTATCCCTCAAAGGTTCATATCTGTTATACACAGGGACTTGATACTAACTGTTAGGGGGTGCAGGGTGATGGGGATTACTAGGTACATTTCTCCTATCATCTGATCCCCCATATCCCATACCCCCCCTAACTGGGGTAGAATAAGTATGGTGGGGACGATTAGATATGTCATCCCTTCCTCCATCCACCCCAGATGGTAAGGTGCTTGGTACATTGTTTGAGGGGTGTACTGTTTGTACAGACCCTCTCCTAAAATTAGCCTTCTCATTATTCTTATCTTGTTGCCAAAGATACACAGAGCCCGACCTGAAGTCAGCCAAATCTCTCTGGAACTTCTTGGCTTTCTTTTTCTGTGTATCCTTATCAACCTTTTCAAGTTTCTTTTTAATACGGATATTGAAATCCACCACTTGTTGCAAGTCTTTAATTGGATCTAATTGTAAACGAAAATCATTGATTTTACTCTCTAGGATAGACATCTTCTTACGCTTACGTGCAAGAACCAAATCTTGCAACTTATATCCCATACCCGTAAAAAAGTCATACCACTCTTTCATGGACTCTGGATCGTCCAGACCATCTTGGGGAACTACATCCCACCTAAGGCTCCTAACTATAATTTTTTCCTTGACATACTGTTCAAACGCACAGATGTCCCACCATGTGCGGACCTGTTTTTCCAATGCATTTCCCAAAGAAGTAAGTAAACCGTTAATGTTAGTCTGTGCAGTAGTCTGCTCATTGACTGCAAACACATTTCCGATATCTATAGTTCTACTACTCAAGAACATCAACGCATCCATGGCCGCCAAGAAAGGGCAATAAAGATATAAAGGAAGGTTTGCTCAGGCCTGCAGCACACCGCTCAGCGCCAGATGGATAAATTAATGTCCAAAGGTAAGAGAGTAAAACTAGAGAATGGAGGAGGTATAACCACTTAGTTTCTACACCAAATGTTCCAAAAAGCAGCAGCCGTTTTAAAAACAAATAAAATTGCAAAGTAATAGTATATATAAACAATACAGGTAAACATACACTACAAACAGCGCTATTGTTGAGCAAGAAAATATAAAAAACATGCGGCCAACTACGCACAAAAGTAATTAAACAGAGAGGTATAGAGTCTGTGAAGTGATCAGGAAAATGTCCATAGGTGATAATAAAGCTGAATCACAGTGTGCGCCTTCCACCGGTCAGTAGGACTTCACCCTGTGTTAACACTCTCCCCCTAGGGGGTCAAACTCACCAAACATGTAAGTTAAAAAGGCCTCCAAGAAAAAAAGGATCTCCTTAACACATCTCACTCAGTACCACTCCAGGGGGTTCAGGGGGGGGTCGCAACTCCAAACAGATAGATGACAAAGAAAAAAAGTATGCACATAGCGTAATTCTGTTTATTAAGATGAACCCCACAATCTTCACAAAACACCCCTCAACCAATATACGTACAAAATAAAAAGCAGTCAATCAAGCAAAAAGGAGTAATGCGTGTCACCATTCAGAAGATCAGCCGGCTCGGTATCCAGGGGAACAGATCACTTCCTGGTTTGTGGATCAGGCTGAGCTGGAACGCATACCTCACTTCCGGCGTCGTGTAAGCCACGCCCTGACGCGTTTCGTCATATCCTGACTTCGACAGAGGGCGTGGCTACATGGCGTAGTGAGAGGTTTATATCGCCCACCCCGCTCCAAGCCACCAATCACAGAGCGTCCAGCCCGACATCAGGCGCACAACGTCAGACAGGAAAGTTGCAAGATTTGGTTCTTGCACGAGTGCTACAGCTATGGCCTCGGTGCCAATTGATAGTGGACTAAGGAATAAGTCCCTATTTAATCCCTTGAATAGTGCGAACCAGAATATTGATGTGTTTAAAGGACTAGTGACGCGTGACCTAGAGCGTATAGTACCGAAAAAGAATGTAAACCCTCAGTATATATTAGATGGGATTACTATGTTGGAAAAAAGGAAGGAAATTGTTATTAGACCTGCCGATAAGGGAGGAGGGGTTGTTATTTTAGATAAGCAGTTTTATCACAATCAGCTTACAGAAATGCTAAACGACAACAATACTTACGTGAAATTGGCAAAAGACCCTTCCGTACAATATGAGAGGGATTTAAGAAACCTGGTTGATAGTGGTTATGCTTTAGGAGTATTATCTAGTCGTGAGAAAAAGTATCTTGTGCCAAGTAGTAGTAGGATTCCCACGATCTACACTCTACCGAAGATTCATAAAGATCTGAACAACCCCCCAGGCAGGCCAATCGTGAATGGCATTGGCTCAATTACATCTCGTATGGGCCAATACCTGGATCATTTCCTGCAAGATAGCGTTATATGCACTAAGGCATATCTTAGGGACACTAAAAGTCTTCTGCAAATTCTTCAGCAGATAGACTTAACAGGGAAACAAGAAGTTTATTTAGTAACTGCAGATGTTGCATCACTGTATTCAGTGATCCAGCATGATGATGCTCTTTTAGCCCTGAATTGGGCTTTGTCCCAGCGTGATGACTTGCCACACGGTCATAAAGTTTTTATTAGAAATGCTTTAGACTTTTGTTTAGGTCACAACTTTTTTTGGTTTAATGACCAGTTCTACTCCCAACGTAGAGGCGTAGCTATGGGAGCAAAATTTGCCCCTAGTATAGCAAACTTGTTCATGAGTGAGTGGGAGGACAAAACTATTTTCTCGGTCGCCCGTCACCAACTACTGCTATACAGGAGGTATATTGACGATTTATTTTTTATCTGGGACGGTACTAGCGAGAGTCTCCAGGATTTTCTGAGAGAACTCAATTCTAATACGAACAATATTGTATTGACCAGTGAGGCTAGTCAGAGTGACATACACTTTCTTGATGTCACCATTTTCAGGAAAGGGAATCGTTTAGCAACTAAAGTTTATTTTAAGCCCACGGATTCCAACAGCTACTTACCCACCACTAGTGGTCATCACCCAATGTGGCTTAAGAACATCCCTAAGGGACAACTCACAAGAGTAAAAAGGAACTGTTCGGAAGATACCGATTTTTTGATGCAAGCTCAAGTTATAAAGAAAAAATTCATGGAGAAGGGGTATCAGGAGATGGTGTTGGACTCCATTATTGATGAATTAGCTCTACAACCAAGATCTTCTTTACTGGATGAAGCCCCACGTCCAGTGGCTAGAGAGAGTCATGAATGGAGCTTTATTTCAGAATTCCATTCCCAGTATAGGGAGGTAGAGGGCATCATTGCGGCCCACTGGCATGTTTTACTGATGGATAAGGTTCTCCATTCTGTCTTGCCACATAGACCTAAATTTATTTATAGAAGGTCGCTTAGCTTTGCTGACAAAATAGTGCAGAAAGTACTTGACCCTCCGTCTAGGTTGCCCACTTTCTGGGATAGAAAAGGTTTTTTTAGTTGCAGAAGATGTAGGGCATGTAGAGAGGTCAACAGGCCCCTTAGGGCTGTTGAAAATTTTGTGTCGACTTCTAATGGTAGGGAATTCGCTATTGGCGAATTCATTACATGCAACACCTCACATGTGGTCTATGCTCTGCAATGTCCGTGCGGTCTGATTTATATTGGGCGCACAAAAAGGCTTCTGAGAATAAGAATTGCAGAGCATATAGCCAACATCAAACTGGGCTTTAAAGACCACAACGTGTCTCTCCACTTTAAGCTTATGCACAATCAGGACCCGTCAGGTCTTAAGTTTTGGGGTATCGACCACCTCAAGCCGAAATGGAGGGGTTCCAACCTGGTCCGTGATCTCTCACAAAGAGAGACTCAGTGGATATTTTTGGTGGACTCCTTATCGCCAAAGGGGTTAAATGTTGACCTAGACATCAATTGTTTTATCAGTGACTTTTAAATTAATTTTCTAAAAAATAAATTTTTTTTTTTTTTTTTTAATTATTATTTTTTGTGGTAATCATGATGACAGTGTCTATTATATGAGCAAGTAGTATCTCTTGAATAGAGTTTTTTAACTTATGTCATTTATTTATGTATAATGTCAATTATTTATTATGATCCCCAATATGGTGCTCAACACTTATTTATATGTGTGGTATTTTGCTAAGATAGTACTTATGTATATTTTTAAATGTTTGTTAGTTTATTACTAGTTTATATATTTGGCTTACATACCCCTTCATGAGGGTGTGCTGTATATCTGACTTACATACCCTGTCATGAGGGTGTGTTCTACAATGCATATTGCCCAATGATTTATGCTTGATAATATCTATGTAATTATAGGTTGCAAGCGTTTATTGCACGATTAAGATTTTATCTTGTTTTTACAGTGTATGTAACTTTGTTTATTTTAATTAATTGCAGCGGTATCCGTTTGTTGAATATCATGTATGCCGGCTGATAACCCTAAAGGCGTGTGCTTGGTGTGGGATTGTGGGACGAGTGATCGCTCATAGATCCTGACACATTGGCACTGTCATTTGATATGTACAGTGAGGTCGAGTACGCCCCCCTCTTCTTCTTGTGCTGAGCCGCTACTTAGTTTCCTGTCTGACGTCGTGCGCCTGACGTCGGGCTGGACGCTCTGTGATTGGTGGCTTGGAGCGGGGTGGGCGATATAAACCTCTCACTACGCCGTGTAGCCACGCCCTCTGTCGAAGTCAGGATATGACGAAACGCGTCAGGGCGTGGCTTACACGACGCCGGAAGTGAGGTATGCGTTCCAGCTCAGCCTGATCCACAAACCAGGAAGTGATCTGTTCCCCTGGATACCGAGCCGGCTGATCTTCTGAATGGTGACACGCATTACTCCTTTTTGCTTGATTGACTGCTTTTTATTTTGTACGTATATTGGTTGAGGGGTGTTTTGTGAAGATTGTGGGGTTCATCTTAATAAACAGAATTACGCTATGTGCATACTTTTTTTCTTTGTCATCTATCTGTTTGGAGTTGCGACCCCCCCCTGAACCCCCTGGAGTGGTACTGAGTGAGATGTGTTAAGGAGATCCTTTTTTTCTTGGAGGCCTTTTTAACTTACATGTTTGGTGAGTTTGACCCCCTAGGGGGAGAGTGTTAACAAAGGGTGAAGTCCTACTGACCGGTGGAAGGCGCACACTGTGATTCAGCTTTATTATCACCTATGGACATTTTCCTGATCACTTCACAGACTCTATACCTCTCTGTTTAATTACTTTTGTGCGTAGTTGGCCGCATGTTTTTTATATTTTCTTGCTCAACAATAGCGCTGTTTGTAGTGTATGTTTACCTGTATTGTTTATATATACTACTTTGCATATTTCTTTATAAGCACTAATTGGTGCCATTGCTTGATGTTCAGGTCGCAGGTCTTGCTGGCCAACGCGCCCCCTTACCTACTTACCTACTATAGGGCATTCCACAAGTGTAATCCACCGCAAGTTGCGCAGTTGTGCTCGTACCCTTTTCCCTTGGTGTACTGGCGGGCCGGGGGACCCGGGCCGGGGCCGGATGGTGGAGGTCTTTTTGACAGTTTCAGATCCAGGAGAGATGATTATACACGTGTAATTAGTAATTAGTAACTATGCTTAAAATAGTTTTTTGCATCTTTATATCTATTGTGCATAATTTTGATACAGTTGATTGATACAATTGATACAATTTTTATGCATGTAAACTTTTTCTACAGCGCATACATATCCTCTGAAGAAGACCAGATGGGGTCGAAACGTGTCAGCACTATCCAAGCGCTTGATTAACTATATAATTGTGTGTAGTTTTACACGTGCTTTTGCACTTTTAAACAATATTTCTTCTGTACCACAGCTCATGTTTTTACTCTATTGTTATATGTTTGAATAAAATTAAAATATTTTTTTTCTAAATTGAGTTTCACCCCTATACAATACTTGCTGCCTAGAAAACCCCTTCTTTCTGGGGGAGAATTCCCTTTTTTCTTATCTTCCTATTCTTTTTCCTCCAAAGAGCCCACTTTATGCTCCCAGTTCAACCTTGCCTTGCAAGAGTAAGAGCCCATTCACACAGGGGCAACACGACTTCCAGCGCGACTTTGGGAGGCAACTTGAACACGACTTGAGTATGAATCACAGCACGACTTGGGGCAACTTACAACACAACCTGAAGTCGCCTCCAGGACAGGGAACTTTACAAGTGGCCAATCAGAACTTATCAGCTGTGTGTGAGAAGGAGGGGGCTGGCTGTTTAGTGGAGGAAATTACTTTCTGTTTCCTTTCTGCTTCCTGTAAAGTTGCCTCAGTATGAACAGTCATCAGACTTGGAGGCAACTTCCACTGAAATCAATGGGTACAAGTTGCCTTCAAGTCGGATTGAAGTAGTACAGGAACCTTTTCTGAAGTTGGAGCGACTGCAGTAGTGTGCATTAAGACGGATCCATTCACTTACATTGATTTTTTCATGTAGCGCGACTTGAGGCGACTAGGGGCGACTTGGGGCGACTTGAAGTCGGATCCAAAGTTGCCCCTGTGTGAATGGGCTCTAAGAGCATAGACTTTCCTTCAATAACAGCTGATGGCAGTTTGAAATAAACCCCTTAGTGTTGCAGGAGCGAGCTACCAAGTTAAAAATAAGCGTGGGACTCAGAGTAACTAGTTGATCCTGAGCTCCATGTTTTCATTACTCTATGGAGAATCACAGCCTATAAAAATGCAAATCAGGCTTGTCTAATTTTTTACCATTGCAGAGCAACGTAGCCAATAGGGATGAGCCGAACACAACCCCCCCCCTATTCGGTTCGCACCAGAACATGCGAACAGGCAAAAAATTTGTGCGAAAGTCTATGGGGCACAAACATGAAAAGTTAAAAGTGCTAATTTTAAAGGCTTATATGCAAGATGTTGCCATAAAAAGTGTTTGGGGACCCGGGTCCTGCTCGAGGGGATATGTATCAATGCAAAAAAAAAGTTTTAAAAACTAACGTTTTTTCAGGAGCAGTGATTTTAATAATGCTTAAAGTGCAAAAATAAAAATAAAATATTCCTTTAAATATCGTGCCTGGGGGTCCCCTTAGCTTGCCTGCATCTTTCCCATGTTTATAACAGCAAAATGGCATTTTTAAAGGAAAAAATTTCATCAAAAATTGCTTGCGGCTGTAATGTATTGCCGGATCCCGGCAATATACATAAAAAACCATTGAAAAAAATCACGTGGGTTCCCCCCAGTCCATACCCGGCCCTTCGGGTCCGGTATGGATTTTAGGGGGAACCCTGTGCCAAAATGTTTTTTAAAAAGTTGTGGGGATCCCCCCAAATCCATACCAGACCCTTATCCGAGCATGCAACCTGGCAGGAAAAGGGGGGTCGAGCGTGTGCCCTCCTCCTGAACCGTACCAGGCCATATACCCTCAACATGGGGAGGGTGCATTGGGGTCCCCCCTAAAAAGCACCTTGTCCCCATGTTGATGGGGACAAGGGCCTCATTCCCACAACCCTGGCCATTGGTTGTGGGGGTCTGAAGGTGGGGCCCCCGGATTCCGCCCCCTCCTATGTTAATGGGTATTAGGTACATTGTACCCCTAACATTTCACCAAAAATGTGTCAAAAAAGTAAAAATGACAGGGGACAGTTTTTGACAATTCCTTTATTTAAAAAAAAAAAAGTGTCCCGTGATGTAAATCCATCGTCTATCACGGCGTCCAACGCTCCAGAGAAAAAAAAAAAGAAACAAAAAACTCCGCCTCCGTGGGAGGCGTCCCGCAAATGCCCCATATGTTTGGTTCATTTTAGAACAAACGAACACCCGATGATCGAGTAGAACTTACATTCGACTTGAACCACGGGCTCATCCCTAGTAGCCAACAGAGGTGAATGGCCTTATTGGATTCAAGGGTTTTAATGATTACAAAATGCACATTAAACTGTGAACTGAAGCTTAATTCAAACAATCAGGGTCTCAGCCCCAATGTTTGAAATCAAAGTTGTTGTAAAACCCAAAATTTGTCATGTCAGACACTTCTACTTTGTGTTAACCACCCCGTAGCCAGAGCTGGAACTGGAAAAACACACGAAACGTCACTGAAAGCTATACCTTTCACCCTTCTGCCAGTCTCCTATGCTCTTGTCAGGTCACCTAAGGCCAGGTTGGGGTCAGGAGTGCACTGCTAAGGTAGTGGACGCTATGGCTGACTGATGCGGATGGAGCTCTGGGTGGTTCGGGAAAGCAGGTCATCTGGAGCACCAACACAGATCACACTGGGAGCTAGAGCATGAGCTTCCTCAGGGCGCGGAGTCTAAAGCCCCATACACACTTTTAGATTTTCTGCAGATTTTTGTTTTCAGATTTACCAAAACCATATAATATCAGGTCAAACCTTAAGAGTTTCAATTTGAATGCAATCAGGCAGGCCCTTACACTACATGGTTTTGGTAAATCCTAAGACAAAAATCTGCAGAAAATCTAATAGTGTGTATGGGGTCTTACAGCCAGCAGATGTTGACCAGGGTCCCTAATGGTGGGGATGGACTTCACTGCAACTGACTTGAGGTCGTGGCCCCCAGGCTGTCCCAGCTCACGCTCACCGTAGGCTACTGGAGGATAGAGAGGAAGCAGCAGACCGGGACAACAAGGGATATTCAGGAGATAAGCCAAAAGGTCAGTACAACGAGCAGACAGGGATAGTCAAGGAATACGCCAAAGGTCAGGGTATGAAGCAGACAAGGATAGTCAAGAACAAGCCAAGGACGGTAAACAGAATCAGACGTAGAGCACATGGCAAGAAGCACACAGGAAGCCAAACACACAATATTGCTCGGGCAAGGCGGGCTTGGAGAGCACGGTGTTAAATAGTGAATCCTGTAGAGGCTAGGGTAGAGCCACGCTGAGGGAAGATTACTTAACCTTGCAGGTGTGAGAGTGCAGGCCCTAAGGCTGATAAACAGACCAGAGGTAAGCAGACAGACAGGGCATGAAAGTATTACTGCAGATTCATGACAACTCTCCTGAAGAGCTACAGCCTGCACTATAATCTTCAGAATCCAATGCTTCCATCCAGCTATGTTTTTACATTTTTGATAGAGTGGTGAGGGGTTTGACCCTTAGCCAGGTTTTTTTTACTGTGTCTGTTCTGGAAAGATACAAGGTCATTGTCCTGATGATCATTTTCACTAGGGCTAAAATAGGGGAAAAGTCAAAATTTGGAGTTATACACTGTATCTAGAACAGTAATAGATGCGAAACCTTCTGGTAGGGAGTGTTTTTCCAGTGACAACTAGGAGGGGATTTTTCTCAATTTGCAGAGACTTATGTCGTCAGGACAAGAAGACAAATTCCACAATAGGTCCCAGAATGCAAACAAAACAAAAACAGATAGGGGTTCTAACCATTCACTACTCTATCCAAAATGTAAAAACAGTTAGATAACCTTTTACAAGAGATTGACTTGTGCTGTTTGTGGTATGCACTTTAGAAACCTGCATAAGAAATATACAAGGATTTAAAGTCCACTGCCTCACACACCCCTGAAGTCCTACCCCCTTACTAAAAACTTTTTTTTGCTTTCTTTATAATAAGCTTATAGTAGTCTTCAGTCAGGGAGAAGAGTCCTTCTCCCCTTTGAATCTTGTCCCAGTGGTGGGTGGTACTCAGTGATGTAGACATGATGACCTCAGATTCATTCTTTGCACTATTAAACTATGAAAGCAGGGAAACAGTGATGCCCCTTCAGGGAATGGGTCCATGGTGCCCTGTACTCATGCCATGTTCTCAGTCTTCTGAGTTGAACAACACTGGTTTCATTCAAGCAGAAAGATTGAGGAATTTAGGCTGGAATCTCATTCTGAAAATGCAAGTTGACTGGCTTACATGGTGGTTCAGCAACTTTAAAAACTTCATGAGACATGACCCCTAAAACACATAAGAATATCAGGACTTCTGATTTCACTTTTACTTTACTAATTTTTCCATGCTTGCTCCGTTATCTCAGGATAGGTTTCCTTTAATGCAGTCTTAAGTGATAGCTAACAGTTCTTAGTTGCCGATTGTCTGGCACAAAATGGATTTTCCTGCTGTTTGCAGTTATTGCACTTAGAAAATCTCACTAGGTATTAGCTAAGTCTACCGCAGCAGTTAATGAAAAATTGGAGCACTACTAGCTTATACCTGGAATATTCCCCAAAGTCTTAGTGGGTCTCAAACTTTTTTCAGAATTTAAAAGCAATCCAGTAACCATTTATTACTGTATTCTTCACAGACCCTAGTCGATTGCCTCCGCTCTGCCTTGTGTAATCAAAACTTAGGTAAATCCTTAGAATAGAGCATGGGGAAATGATACAACAAAAATTGGAATTGTTAAATCATTTGTTTATCCTCACCAAAATCTTTCATTTTTATGACTTAGGAGTAACAGTTATGGAGGATAGAAATACTCTACTATTGCCTCAGAAGCAAATACAACTAGTAATTGCAGGTGAGAGATAGTTTGTGTGTGCTCTAGAAAAAAAGACAACCTTCTCATTAGCAACATCTCTGAGTTTTTTTTAAATCAAAGTATTAGTTACTATTTTTTTAAAAATGTAATTAAAATGTATCTTCAAATACAGTTGAATTTTAAATGAGTGAGTGAGAGTGAGTGAGAGTGAAAAAAGGTTAAAAGCCCCCCAAGTATAGGAAAATCCTCTCTTATTTGTTACCAGAACCAATGTCTTCATTGTTAATGTTCCTCAGTATTCCTGTTCTGGTGACAATTGTTAAATTTTACATTTCCCATCACTTTCTGTTCTGGTGTCCATTGTCACAATGAAAAAATAGGGTGAGTTTCCCCAGAGGGACCACAGACAGCAGTAAGAATTTGATAGAGGATGTATCCTTTCACCACTGTATCTAAAACTGTGAAAAGCCCAAACTAAATTAATATGAAAGCTTCTGTGGAATTACAACCCCCATCTCCTCACACTTATCTGCTACAAACTCCCATCCATGTCACCAATGCTGAGTCCTTCATGATCCCTGCTGTTCCCCTGAACTTCCTGGTTGCATTTGGGAATTATTTGTGGGTTTAAATGGCTCCTGCAGCTGTCTCCCAAGATCTGGTAGGAAAAAGCAGGGGTGTGGCATGCCAGAAGCTGCATGCTTCAATATGCACATATAGCCCTGGTCAGAAATGTACATACATAGGTGCCTCCTTTGCAGCTGGCTTTGCAAAGGCGATACCCGTGATGTGGGAGATGTGGCTCAGGAACCAACCAGGAAGGAAGAATTTTTCAAGGTAGTAGACAATACATTATATGTACAGTATGTTTAGAACTCTGAATTTAAAGGAGAAGTATGGCCAAAGCTAGTATGGCTATACTTCTGTAGGTCACAGGAGTGCACTTAGTTCTGCACTCCTGTGGCCTGTTTTAAGTTGACAGCAGGCTAATGCCCACTGGCGGCTGACCTTACACAGATAGTCCAGGTTCTGCAAAGATCCCGCCTTTAAAGTCAGGATCCACCCAGAAGCCTGGAGTGGTACCTGGCTAAGACTTTCAGTGATCCGCTTGGAGCCTGACCCAGCTCCTCCCGCCCCCTCCACAGGCTGGTGCTCCAGCACTGGGGGGGCAGAGCAGAAAGTGGTGACTAACAGTCTGCTCAGTGCGGAGGGGAGAACTGAGTGATCAGCGGTGTTTGATCTCTCAGTTCTCACTGCAGAGCTAGCAGGGAACAGATGCTGCATCCACCTAGGTGAGTATAAATATTTGTTTTTTTTTAAGTCCATACTTTTCTTTTAAAAAGGAGGTTTTGTATCACTATAAAGTGGTTGAAGGCTAAAGAGGCTAAAGGCATTCTATGCATAGAGGGTAAAAACAAACCTTCTGTGTGCTGCTCCCTGCACAGCCCCCCTATTACTTACCTGAGACCCCTCTTGGTACAGCGATGTGCTCCGCTGTGTCTTATGAACGCATAGAGCAGGGCTCAGGAGTGAGCATGCACCAGTGCCCCCACAGAAAGCGGCTTGCTACTGGGGGCACTGGTCAAGGAAAAGGAGCCAGGTGCACCAGCAGGGGACCTGAAAAGAGGAATGTTGGAAGGCAACATGATTTAATATCATATTTCTGGAGTTTTTCTGTTAATATTACTACGTTTATTGGGAACAGTATTTTGGTATTATCCAGGGTTGGAATTGGATCTGTCATAGATCTGTTACATATCTGTTTCCTATTCTCAAAGATCAGCCATGCTGATACTTGCAGTTCCATGGCCTTAAAGGGTAAAGGTCTGATGTTATTTCTGGTTGATACCAGGTCTGGAATGTAACAAGTTGCACATCAAAATTTTGTAGCATATCTGAAAGAAGAGATCAGGCCTCCATCAAGGCTGAACAAAGCTTGGCTCTGAACCGTCTGATGTTATAACGCTATGCAAGCAAGCTTGAAAGGGACCATAGCTGACAAGATGATTGATGAATGTCCTGCAACAGAAGATCAAAGGACCAAAAGGCATTGAAGATATATAGAAATGATACATGGACAATGCTGCCCCTAGAAGTAAATACAGCAGGACGGACAGTAATATACTATATTAAGGAGGACTGCCCCATAAGTACTGTGATTTGTCAAAAGTCTAGATAGGATGGCAATGGGGTTGGGTCTGGATGGTGTATGATTGAAGTATAAAAGGGCTGAACGAGTCAGAGAGCTCCCTCTCTACCCTTTTCGCTCTTGGCTCATGTCTGAGCCTCATGGCTCTCTCTACCATTTTGAGCTCAGCAGGAGTTAAAACAGTGGAAAATTCTGACGAGTCCATTGCTAGTGAATACTCAGACAATGAAAGTGTAAAATCTGTTCATGTCAATCATGGTGATGTTATGCAGCAATGTGAGTCTCCAGCGCCATATGCTCAGAGAAGGGCCTATGCAGGGAGACCAGCGCTCAAGTGCTTTGTTTGTAAAAAAGTAGTCACATCACTAGGTATTGTTTGGTGGCTAAGAATGATATGCAAAGGAAATACCCTAAAACTACATCAAGGCGTTATGAAGTTTATTCTGCGAGATGGCATAGCAATCCAAGGCATAGAGGCCATAGTAATCAAACCTGTTTCCCTTTTAAGACCCAAATGCTGAGGCTACAAGCCAAAAATAGTCAATTAAGACAGCAAATGCATCACTGTATAGAACAGTCGCATAAACTCGCATGTTCATTCAAATACAGCACTGGGGGAAACAATGTCAGCAGCCCTTAGTGAGCTGCACGGATGGTAAGAATTTCCTGGTTAATATTTCTTTGCTATGAATAAGGTTTAGATGTGAGTTTCAGGGATTTGCCCTTCATGTTTGGAATAATATAGAGGACCTTGATATCTTTTTAGTATTTTCAAGGATAAGCCTCTGGATTGTTATTTTTTTAATTTATTTTTTCTGTTATGATTATGATGTTTGTTTTTTTTCTCCTCTTATTTTAATTTTTTTGTTTTTTTGTTTTTTGTTTTTTGTGTTTTTTTAATTGTTTTTTATTTTTTTAAATGTTTTTTTTTTTATTTTTTTTGTTATTTGTTTATTCATTTATTTTATTTTTGTTTTGTTCAGGTGGAAAAATTGTTAGGTTTAATCCACCTGAAAGGGGGGTAATGTCCTCAATTAGCAGCTGAATACATTTTTGTTTAAGAGTTGGTAGGAAGCCATTCTAGCCGCTGGAGTTCGTTTTTTTTAATTCTCATTCAGGTGGAAAAAGTTCCAAAAGGTTTAGGCTTTGTCCACCTGATAGGGGAGTTAGTGCATAGGTCTTAAGGTACAGATAAATGCTTTGTTTTTTTTTAGCGTATAAATTGAGAATTTTTGAGAAGCAACATTCACGTTCATTTTTTTAAATGTTTGCTCATACCAATGGGGATCCATTTTAGAGTGGGTTCAGCCTAAAGGAATCATGGTTGTTTTGATAACTTGTTTAGAGTTGCAGAAGCCAGGAATACTAAGTTCCTGGGTTCCAAGGAGGGAGCTATAAGTAAACATAGCAAGCGGGCAGATATTGTGGATAAGAATTTGATTCTGCTCTTGTTTTTCACTTCCAGAATCCTGGTGGAGCGAGACTGGAGAGGTTTCTGCAACAGAGATGAAAGATGTTCATCTGGTTGGCAGTTTGTCTGTGCCACACTCCCTGCAAATTTGTTCTGATAAACATTCAGGAGAGAAGGAACAAACGAAAAGATTCAAATTAATACGTGTAATATAAGGTTTCTTTTTCTTAAGGACAATTTAGCGCTAATGCTGAATCTGAAAGACTTTGCCCAGCAACAAGACTTGTGAAACATTTTGCCGGAGTCTCTCCTGTCATTTATGAATGCAAATGTGCTATTAATACAGGTGCAATGGGTTGGAGGTTGGGGAAGGAATATAACCTATTCAATCCGTCAGAACAAGAAATGTAAAATATGTTTTTTTTTTGTTGGAAGAAGGAAATCATGTTGTTAATGTGGGACATGTATTGACATAACTGAAGTAATATGGTGCAGGTACCCAGGAGACTGGCACTTATGCATAATAAGGTGTCTGTTGGCCAGACTAGAGGGTGCCAGGTGACACATCAATGAGCTGAAAATTTCCTTGTAAGGATAGTGTCTCAATCTTAGCAGTCCTACAGAGAGGTTCTCGGGTACTGGACATGTGGGACACCAGAGCTGGATATGGGGGAGATACGCTTGGTTGATGTCTCACCTGCGAGGTTGGAACCTTGCACAGGTAATGCCAGTGACTACACAAGGGAGCAATGACTACACTCCATTAGATAAAGGGAACAAACACTGTCTACCAGGGCACAGTATGCCTTCACCACATGGCACTTCAACATCTCACAGTGGTTGATAAAAGCCTATTTCCCTATATGTGCTGAGTATACACTGAATCAAGTACGGTCATTGTACCAGTGGCTTACTCCCAGAGATGTGCGGACACAGAAGGCATTCAGGGCGCTTATTTCTGAGGAGTAAACGAAAGAGGAGGGATGTATTCAGCACTATATTGGGGGGGGGAATGGGAACTGGGATGGGTGTTGTTAATGGAGTTGACATCAGTCTCAGCGATAGCTTCAGACAGTAAGCAGGACTTTGTTAATCAGGGAGATTGGTGGCATCCTTAATAACATTCAACAAAGTCACATAAATACCCAGGTTAAAGCGACTGCGATTTTGTCAACCATGTTGAGAGGTTGGTAGAGAGTGTGATGGTACAGGACAGAAATTTGTCATGGGCTCTGGTGTGCACGCAGTGATAGGCGGCGCTATCGGCCAACTTCAAGCTGGAGGCAGGTTGATATTTCCTTCTGACGGAGGCATGACCATGATGTCCTTTGTGTGCCAGGTCAATACACGGGGGTGAACGATAAATGTTGGGAAGATTTCACTCTGTGTTCTGGATGGAGAGATCATTCCTGGGAGGAAGCACCTGGGTATTATTTGGGACATAGATAAGTTTGTCATGGAACTAAGGTGTTCCTTGAACCTAACAATAGGTAAAGGTGCATGGTATACCCTGGGCAGGGTCTCTGAAATCCAGGCACAGGGATGGAAGTTTGTGGTTTGTCATTGTTTCAGGTTTGTATGTGTTAGACTCAAAATTTATATGGGAAGCTCTCCCATTTATCTATGCAAGTTGAGAGACGAATTGACGATAAGGTCTCTTCGTACAAGTTAGAGGCTTTGCTGCCAATTCAGAGCCCTGAAATATCGCTGACGTGTCAAAATTGTGGTAGGAAAGGCCATTGTGAGCAAGCCTGCCTAATCCTGACCCGTATTTACAGTGAAGGGTTATAGGAGGTTGGGAGCAGGATGCGTAATTTGATAGGTCACATATATATATATGGAGGGGATGCGTAAATTGATGAGCCTGACCCAGCTCCTCCCACCCTCTCCACAGCCTGGTGCTCCAGCACTGGGGGAGCAGAGCAGAGAGTGGCGACTAACAGTCTGCTCAGTGTGGAGTGATCAGCGGTGTTTGATCTCTCAGTTCTCACTGCAGAGCCAGCAGGGAACGGATGCTGCATCCACCTAGGTGAGTATAAATATTTGTTTTTTTTTTTTTAAGTCCATACTTTTTAAGTCCATACTTTTCTTTTAAAAAGGGGGTTTTGTATCACTATAAAGTGGTTGAAGGCTAAAGAGGCTAAAGGCATTCTATGCATAGAGGGTAAAAACCTTCTGTGTGCTGCTCCCTGTACAGCCCCCCTATTATGTACCTGAGACCCCTCTCGGTACAGCGAAGTGCACCGCTGTGTCTTATGAACACATAGAGCAGGGCTCAGGAGTGAGCATGCACCAGTGCCCCCATAGAAAGCGGCTTGCTACTGGGGGCACTGGTCAAAGAAAAGGAGCCAGGTGCACCAGCAGGGGACCTGAAAAGAGGAATGTTGGAAGGCAACATGATTTAATATCATATTTCTGGAGTTTCTCTGTCAATATTACTGCGTTTATTGGTAACAGTGTTTTGGTATTATCCAGAGTTGGAATTGGATCTGTCATAGATCTGTTACATATCTGTTTCCTATTCCCAAAGATCAGCCATGCTGATACTTGCAGTTCCATGGCCTTAAAGGGTAAAGGTCTGATGTTATTTCTGGTTGATACCAGGTCTGGAATGTAACAAGTTGCACATCAAAGTTTTGTAGCATATCTGAAAGAAGAGATCAAGGCTGAACAAAGCTTGGCTCTGGACCGTCTGATGTTATAATGCTATGCAAGCAAGCTCAAAAGGGACCATAGCTGACAAGATGATTGATGAATGTCCTGCTACAGAAGATCAAAGGACCAAAAGGCATTGAAGATATATAGACATGATACATGGACAATGCTGCCCCTAGAGATCAATACTGCAGGAGGGACAGTAATATAATGTATTGTGGAGGACTGCCCCATAAGTACTGTGATTCGTCAAAAGTCTAGATAGGATGGCAATAGGGTTGGGTCTGGATGGTGTATGATTGAAGTATAAAAGGGCTAAAAGAGTCAGAGAACTCCCTCTCTACCCTTTTCGCTCTTGGCTCGTGCCTGAGCCTTGTGGCTCTCTCTACCATTTTGAGCCGAGCCAAGGAGACCGTGCGATAGGTATCTTTGATGTTCTTGTATTATATGTTCTGTTGTTATATGCTTTGTAATATCTTCCTTTAGTGTTTCATGTTAGCATTTTCCTATTTTCTTGGGAAATAAATAAGACATTGTTTTATTAAGCAGTGTGCTTGTTTTCATAGGTAACCTTTTATTATTGTGATATCAACAGTAACGTGTGATCCAAGTTTTAATAGAATAGCTTACACTACTACACTACACTTTTCACTTTGCAAGGGAATTTCCCCCCCCCAGACCTTAATGAACAAATGAAGCTATGCTGTCTTTGTCATCCAATAATTTGCCTGCAAAAATGCATTTTCTTGCATTTTATGCACATGCTTGGCTATTCTTCACAAACGGATACTTCACCACATATACTAAGCTCTGGGGATATTCCTTATCAAAGTACAACTTCCCTTGCAAATTTAACAACCTTTTTGCCTTTAGTAAACCATTCCCATTCTGTCAGGTTTTAAAGGGTAACTCCAATTTCATGGGAAAAAAATAGAAAAATAAATAAATAATATAGCACATACAGTACAATTGCCACACAAGTCATATTGTGATTGAACGTTATTAAAAATTACCTTTCCTTTTCAATCTGCAGCCGCTGTAATTTTCTGTAAAATACAATGCAATATGGCTACCTGGAGGTGTTCTTTGCACATAATGTACAGAATGCGCCCCAGAAACATAATTTCCTGCTTGTGTGATTGGCTCACTGATTTTTCCAGAAGTCTACACTAAGATACAAGTAAGATTTTTGGCATCCTTGCAACAAAAATTTCATTTTTGGTGAGATACTCCCAATAGGAAATCACATCTAAAGAGATGCAGACCCTGCAATTTTCCTCATTAGAGCCCTGCGGGTGCAGCAGCTGGTTAACAATTATGAAACCACTTCCATTAGACTCACTGAGCACATGGGCACAGAGAAACACAGGGATTTCTTCAGAATAACAAAAGGTAGAAATCTGCAACAAAGTTTGTTAAAATTGTTGCAATGTACATAGATCACCCAGAGGGGAATGTTTTTTCTCAGCAAAAGTGGAGTTACTCTTTAAGCCTGACCAGAGCTCTGTTAATTTGCGTTTGATGAGTGATTATTCGAAGTGCTTGTCATCAGCCCAATCAAACTGGATGAATGTTTCCTATGACTTTGAATAGTTGGGGAAGAGGAGAAGAGATAGAGCAAGGGTTGACCGCTGCACTGTCCCATCTCGGTTTCTCTCTCCTTCCTGCCTGATCCTCAGGACTGAGGTCTGGGGGAGGAGCCAACCAAATGAACTAAACCACTGGTGATTGGTTGCTAGGACACAGGGTGGTCCTAAGCAACCAATCATCAGCTTGCTAATATGAAAATTGACTCTGCCACCTCTGTCCAGAACTGTGCTGCTTCCCGATCTCCGCTGTGGAAAAAGGTAAGGCACTGCTATGGGAGGGAAGGGGGCCAGAGGTTACTGCTATAGGTGAAAGGGGGGCAGAGTACACCACTGTGTGTGTGGGGGGGTGATGTGAAGGGGGCAGAGGACACTGTTATGGGCAGGGTCCCCCCCATAGCAGTGTCCTCTACCACCCTTCACATCACCCCCACCCCCCCTGATCCCTGCATTTTGAGGGTAAAATGCACTCCTGATCCCTGCATTCTGAGCGTAAAATGCACTCCTGATCCCTGCATTCTGAGCACAAAGCACTCCTGATCCCTACATTCTGAGCGTGAAACGCACTCCTGAACCCTATATTTTTAGTGTAAAACACACTCCTGATCCCTGCATTCTGAACGTAAAAAGCGCTCTTGATCCCTGCATGATGAGCGTAAAACACCCTCCTGATCCCTGCATTCTGAGCATAAAATGCACTCCTGATCCCTGCATTCTGAACGTAAAATGCACTCCTGAACCCTGCATTCTGAGCTTAAAACGTACTTCTGATCCCTGCGTTCTGAGCGCAAAGCACTCCTGATCCCTGCATTCTGATCGTAAAACGCACTCCTTAACCCTGCATGCTGAGCATATTGCACTCCTTAACCCTGCATTTTGAGCACAACACACTCCTTAACCCTGCATTCTGAGTGCAACGCACTCATGATCACTGCATTCTAAACATAATGCACTGGTGAACCCTGCGTTCTCTGTATAACCCACTACTAAACACGGCACTCTTGTAATACTTATTTTATTTTGGTTCTGAGTAAAAATATTTTATCAAAAACAAAAAAAAGGGCTGGCTTACTGTCTTTTTTTTTTTGGGGGTGGGGGTGGGGGGGTGGGGGTGATCTTTGACTTCATCAGTGTTGTTCAAGTAGATCTCCATCTCTCGAAGGTTGCCTACCCTTGAGATAGAGAGGGTAGAGAGAGAGAGAGTAGAGTAGGAGACAGAGATGGTCGATAGAGAACAGAATCAGAATAGAAGAGGAAGAAGAGGGAAAGAGGACTGGGAGAATTATTTTTGGTTCTTATTTTCTTGGGTTTTTATGGTAGAATTGAGTTGCAGCAACTCATGCAGGAAAGACCTCATTTAACATGGTGTATAGACTGTGTCCATCTAGGGGTGACATTTATTTCCTCTTGGACTTGTCTGGCAGGTATGCAGAGCTGAGTCAGCACTGTTAATTCAGAAACTCATGCTGTGAACAACATGCAGCAAATCTGTAAGTGTACCAGAAGCTGATATAAAAGATACAGCAATTAAAAACAAAGCAAACACCACAACACAATGCAATTAACTAGCTGGGATGCTTTGATATAGTTTCTGCTAAAAAATATATATATTCTGCAGTTTTTAGATATCCCCAAAATAATTTAACTGTTTTAGGAATTGATATGTTTATTTTTTTAGAATTTTTTTTAAGAAAATAGAAATAGAAAAAACATGTAAATATGTTTAATATAGACAAGTTCAGGTCAGGTGACCCTTGCAGGTAGGAATGAGCAACAGAATTTCATTTTCATTACAGGCATACCCCACTTTTAAGTACACAATGGGGTTTATTTACTAAAGCTGGAAAGTGCAAAATCAGGCTCCCTTCTGCATAGAAACCAATGAGCTTCCAGGTTTTATTACCAAAGCTTAATTGAACAAGCTGGGGTTAGAAGCTCATTGGTTTCTATGCAGAAGTGATCCTGATTTTGCACTTTCCAGCTTTAGTAAATAAACCCCATTGTGTACTTAAAAGTGGGGTATGCCTGTAATTTCAATGGACTTCTTCAAAATTTTGCCTAAGAAAAAAATTCAATTTTGCTCAACTCTCTAGGACTTAAACTGAAGAGTTGCTTTAAAGCCGAAGGCCGGGCAGATAAAAAACACCAATAATTGCAATTAAGTTCTGATTACAACTTATTTTAAATGAAGCTTATTCAAATTAATGAATTTGCCCTATACTGTACAATACCCTGCACAGCAAAACTCAGACTGGGCAAAGGAGGAACAGTGTTAGAAGCCAATTAGGCAGGGCTGGCCCAAGACATTGTGCTGCCTGGGTGCATAATGAAATGCTGCCCCCCACCCCAAAAAAAAATATGACATACATTATGTACAAATTCAAGGGGTGGCCTAGGGCAGTATATGGACAGGCTAAGGTATTATATGAACAGGCTAGGCTAGTATATGGACAGGCTAAGGCAGTATAGTGGCAGGCTAGGGTAGTATATAGACAGGCTAGGGTAGTATATGGACAGGCTAGGGCAGTATAGGGGCAGGCTGGGGTAGTATATAGACAGGCTAGGGCAGAATAGGGCAGTTGTCATCATGACACACAAAACTGCTGGAAAAAAAAATCTTGGGCAGCAATTTGCTGGGTAAATAGAAGAGGGGAGGCGGCCCTGGTTCAATTTGCTGCCCCTCTCAATGGACCAATGGACCCACTGGGACTCATGGTAGGGCCGGCCCTGCAATTAAGTGTTCTAACTGTACAGGCATGGCCAAAAGTTTTGAGAATGACACAAATATTAATTTTCACAAAGTATGCTGCTTCAGTGTTTTAAGATCTTTTTGTCAGATGTTACTATGGTATACTGAAGTATAATTACAAGCATTCTATAAGTGTCAAAGGCTTTTATTGACAGTTACATTAAGTTTATGCAAAGAGTCAGTATTTGCAGTGTTGAGCCTTCTTTTTCAAGCCATCTGCAATTCACCCTGGCATGCTGTCAATCAACTTCTGGGCCACATCCTGACTGATGGCAGCCCATTCTTGCATAATGAATGCTTGGAGTTTGTCAGAATTTGGGTTTTTTTTTGTTCACCCTCCTCTTGAGGATTAACCACAAGTTCTCAATGGGATTAAGGTCTGGACAGTTCCTGGCCATGGACCCAAAATTTCGATGTTTTGTTCCCCAATCCACTTAGTTATCACTTTTGCCTTATTGGAAGGTGCTCCATCATGCTGGAAAAGGCTTTGTTCGTCACCAAACTGTTCTTGGATGGTAGGGAAACATTGCTCGGAGGATGTCCATTCTATATTCATGGCTGTGTTCTTAGGTAAAATTATAAATGAGCCCACTGCCTTGGCTGAGAAGCAACCCCACACATGAATGGTCTAAGGATGCTCTACTGTTATCATGACACAGGACTGATGGTAGCGCTCGCCTTTTCTTCTCCGGACAAGTCTTTTTTCGATGCACCAAACATTCGGAAAAGGGATTCATCAGAGAAAATGACTTTAACCCAGTCCTCAGCAGTCCAATCCCTTTACCTTTTGCAGACTATCAGTCTGTCCCTGATGTTTTTCCTGGAGAGAAGTGGCTTCTTTGCTGCCCTTCTTGACACCCAGCCATTCTCCAAAAGTCTTTGCTCAGTGTGCGTGTAGATGCACTCATACCTGCCTGCTGCCATTCCTGAACAAGCTCTGCACTGGTGGTGCCCCGATCCCGCAGCTGAATCAACTGTAGGAGATGGTCCTGGCACTTGCTGGACTTTCTTGGGTGCCCTGAAGCTTTTGTAATGGAAATTTGTAAGTTCTGTATATAATTGTATTGTATTTTGTATGTATTGCACTCTGCCCTCACTGTGCACACGGCACTAATAATGTTTTCAGTAAATGTTTACATTCTTTCGAGTCCTGATTAGAATAAGCCTGCCTATGTAACGCCCCTTGTTACCATAAACCTACAATTGTAATATTAATGTGATACCTACGTAATCATGTGCATAAAAACCTTCAATTGCGTCATAATAAAGCAGAACAGTAATTTGGAAAGATGCTGAGCGTATCTTTTGTGTCTGTTCCCTACTGCAGTAGTTATTATTAATTTGGAACCACTAATCAATATGAGGATAGGAGTTGCCTATCATCAATTTAACCGAGTCAGCATGGCGAGCTTTGCTGTGCAGTGGAAATGTTTTTTATATGATTGAGTTCATTTTCATGGCAAAGAGGAACTTTGCAATTAGTTGCAATTCTTCTGATCACTCTATAACATTCTCGAGTATATGCAAATTGCCATCATAAAAACGGAGGCAGCAGACTTCGTGAAAATATTTGTGTCATTCTCAAAACTTTTGGCCACGGCTGTAGCATGGTGTTACAGGGGAAAGGGGGTCAGGTGCAGCTTTTTTTTACCACAGTCTGCCTCCCCGAGGTGCACCGCTGGGTGACACCAGGCCAGACTGTGTCCCAGTGATCGCTCGGTACCCAGAGAAACAGAGTAGTCATATAACTGCTGCTGTGCTTTGGCCACTGGAGGCAACCCTGCAGAGGAATTATGTGTTCTCTGCAGTGGATTCCAGGCGGTCATCATGGAGAAGCCTATAGCTAATAAAAAATTCCAGAGAGATTGGCAAAATCACAAGGGGGGTATTTCATGGGAAGGGAGAAAGGGCAGCAACAAGCATGTATGTCATAAAGAAAGGTCTGTGTGGGTGCCTCGTCTAGAGAGCAGGGCTACTTACCAATGCAATGAAAGTCTTGTTGCACAGGCGATTATGTTTCAGTTGCTTCCCCCTTTTTGGGGGGAACTCTATAGGGAACAGGAAAGTTAATGTAAGCTCTGTGAGTACCCATGCTGGCAAGGACTTTGGCCCTTGGGGCGGGAAAGTTGTCTGGGAACAGGCAGGATAGGTATTTTACTCTACTGTGTACCCGTGTCACTGTGAGCATCCAAGCACTAGAAGTTATGAAACAAATGAGTTTTGCCTTTGCCACAGAAAACTATGGAAACCATTGAGTTTTGCCTTTGCCAACCAATACTGTTGGAAGATTGGAATATTGTTTGCTGATAAGTGATGTTTAAGCAAAACTGCTGAAATACAACCCAAACATGACTGGAAATTCTGTGCTGTGATGAAGAGTGAAAATGCTAATAAAGAGAAGAGGTAGTTGGCCAGTGCTAGGAAGGGCACTGTGATTGAGTAAAGCTCTTGGGTCCACTAATAACTGAAGCTGACCAGTTGTAGCTGCAGCATCCCTTGCTACTGGGAATAAAGAGGTCTCTCGATACAAAGTGCTTCCCTGATAGTATTATACTATAAAAGATTGAGCCATGTACCATGAGTTTAGGGTCTCCATCCCAATATCATAGGGAGAGGTGTTCTGTAATTTACAGTGCTGAACTAGAAAGGGCTGATAACATTAACATAACACTGCTCTGCAGAGTGCACAGGATGCAGGACAGCATTGAAAGTCTGGCAAGATCAACCGGTTTATTATTTATTTATTTGCACTTATCAAACACCTATAAAATGCTTTTAGTGATATAATTAGGAAAAATAACTAGCAAATAAGAGAAGTTCAGAATTGTTTAATCTTTCAACTAGCCATAGACTCATGAGGAGAGTGGGACACGTAGGCATTGCCTTGCCATGCATATGTCCATCAAAAGATTGTCATATAAAAATGGATGCATGACTAATTTTAATAACATGCAGCTGAACTGACAAGCCAGCTCTTTCTTGCTTTACTGGGTTATGTTATGATCCTTAAGTGATCAAGCAAAGATTGTATAAGATTTTTGTTTCTTGCTGCTTGTTTCCTATGAAAGCAGATTGCCCTTGTTTTTCCTTTAGCACTAACTAGAAATGGCGGCTGCTCCCTCCTAATCCATGCGCCCAGCCCTTAGTCTGCATGCAGGGTGCCGTACGCATATGTTTTTTTTTTTCCCGCAGCACATGATTAGAGCCTGAGTCTCTAATTGGCTTCAAAAAAGGGTGGGCTCGGGGAGCAGAACACGGGGGGGGAGAGCATTAACTGATGGACGGACCGAATTGGGGGTGGATTGTTTGCACCCCCCCCAAGAAATGGAGCACCAGCCGCCACTGCTAACTAGATGTGGTCTTTGACACTAGGCTTGTTGCACAGTCTGGCCGGGCTGTGTAAATCCCAGGACTGGATGGACATATTGTGCATACAAATTCTTTGCCAGAAAAATACCTATACAGTATAAAAAAATTAGACCCTAAACATGAAGTGGAATCCATATTTAACTATATACCAGTTACTCAGAGGTATCGTCTAATACCATAGATAGGAAAGGTGGGGCCAACATAGCAACAAGGTTTTTATATTGTCACATAACACATACATACATTTAAAAGACAATATATTTTAAAGAGTCTTTTAGTTTATTTTAGTATACTATACAGGGAATATCCTTTTGCCTCTTGGGAGATCAGGAACACATTTTTTCCCCGTTGGAGCAAATTGGATTATGCTTTGCTGGTGTTTTTGCCTTCCTCTGAATCAACTGTGGGTGTAGAATTGTGTATATAGAATTGTATTTTTTTTTCCTTTTATTGATTGAACTAGATTGACCTGATATATAAAACTATAAACATATCACATAGATAAGCTAGTGTACAATATAAATTCCATAAATATATTCAATATCTATTTTTTCCAATGTTATTTTTTGTGGTATTCACCAACTTCTTCAAGACTGGGTAGTTGTCGATACTTTACATGTCAATTAAAGGATTTTATACACTAAGGAAGCCACAAGAAAAAGATAGAATGAAACACCTAATTACATAAATACACTATATTACCAAAAGTATTGGGACACCTGGCTTTACACGCACATGAACTTTAATGGCATCCCAGTCTTAGTCCGTAGGGTTCAATATTGAGTTGGACCACCCCTTGCAGCTTCTGGAAGAATGGTCAAACATTCCCATAGACACACTCCTAAATCTTGTGGACAGCCTTCCCAGAAGAGTTGAAGCTGTTATAGCTGCAAAGGGTGGGCCAACTCAATATTGAATCCTACGAACTAAGACTGGGATGCCACTAAAGTTCATGTGCGTGTAAAGGCAGGTGTCCCAATACTTTTGGTAATATAGTGTATATTAGTAAAGGCTATCATCTGTGGATTGTATTTAGTTTTTCTTGGCAATGCATACGTTTGCTAATAAACAGACCATACAACATAATCCTTCAATTAGGTACAGATTCCTCTCATCCTAAACTCCCCAGACAACTTTTTATGGCAGTTAACCAGACTGATTTAACAATCATGTCATGGACACACTAAGCCCTGCAAGTTTCCTAGTAAAATAAGTCAGCCTTTTGGGACACGAACAGTTTGTTCTGGACAAGGACGAATCATGTTAGAGGATCCAAGTCAAATAAATCCAATGGCAGATCAGTTTGTACTAAAGAGATTTTGAGGAGCAATTTAAATTTCCCTACAAAATAAAATGTTTTGTCACGATGTTCACACTGTTCATACATCAATATATAATTAAACAAAAAAATTGAGGCTTCCTCTACTGTCCTCCTTTTGAAAATATCAATTGTCTGACTGTTAAACTCCCTGGTGGTATGATTATGTCAAAGCAGTATATTGTTTTGCATAGAAATTTGGCATTTTATATTGTAGGCCTGTCCGTGATACTTTTTTTATTTGCACTAACATACAATTTTTCAGGACAAGCTTTCGGGTTATGTCCCCTTCTTCAAGGTCCAAGCAGTACTGATTCACAAATTTTTAAGCAGAATGTTAAAAAAAAAAAAAAAAACACATCTCTGAGGGAAAGGAGAGAGAAAAAAAAAAGAGAAAAACAAACACATACAAATCAATGGTAATAAAGATAGCAGCAGAGTTAGTGAGATAAGACAGAGGGAGAGCTATAGAATGGAGGGGGGGGGATGCTATTCACAGAGGGGGTCGTAAAACTTTAATATAATGGGTAAGGAAACCAATATCTAAATTCAGGCTACTAATACTAATACAGCTACAATCACGAGGTAAGAGGTTTAACCTTAAACTACGTAGAGGGTTCTTTACTGTAAGAGCGGCAAGGATGTGGAATTCCCTTCCACAGGCGGTGGTCTCAGCGGGGAGCATTGATAGCTTCAAGAAACTATTAGATAATCACCTGAATGACTGCAACATATAGGGATATGTAATGTAATACTGACACATAATCACACACATAGGTTGGACTTGATGGATGTGTATCTTTTTTCAACCTCACCTACTATGTAACTATGTAACGTCAAGTATATTGTAGGCCTGTAATTCTTAGGAATAACTCACTTAAATCTGTCCAAACAAGAGTCTAGTAGACATCCCGGTATGATAAAGTTGGACACAAATTCATAAATTATAATATGATAAATAACTATAAATAATTATCAAAAATAATAATATAATACTAATAAAATGTATTTAATAATGTAATCAATTTTAAAAAAATGTGCTCAGTTGCAGAATTGTCGCTGTTGTCACTTTTAGTGTCTGATGACGAATTTCCCTTTGAATCACTATCGCTCAATTCTGCAAGTGATTCTAATTTACTATCTCTACTTTCTAGCTGGTCAAAAACTGCTTTTGACATAAATTGACGCTGTTTGGATGCCATGGATGTTCTCAAGTTTCCAGGCAGAAAGAATGGCATATATAATATAAAAGTGCATGCGGGGCACTGGACAAAGCACTGGGGACAAAAGACAGGTGAAATGATTTGATACAGTAATGTAATCTTACAGATTACAGTGTACTGTATGTTTAATGTGTTTTTAATTCCTTGAATTTGCCGCTGGTCTCCGCCCCCAATAGTCGGAACGCTCGCAGGGAACGGAGACCGACACACAGTACATCGGGTGGAGGACACAGCCCACGGACATAGCGGGAGGACATCGCAGGATCCTGGGGACAAGGTAAGTAACTTTGTCTGGATCCTGCAATCAACGACAAGCATGCATATTGAGGTGAGAAGTCCTTATCTGCCTATTTGTTCTGGGTTAGTAATTCCAAATACAGTGGCTGTAAACCGATGCAAAAAAAAAAAAAGCATCCCCCTGTAACACAATTGCAAAATGTGCTAGTATGCACATGAAATACTTACTTTAGAATGAAGCCCTGCAGTGGCGTGCTGTCACCGCTGACAGGGCCTCCATCTTCCCCCGGTCTTCCTTCCGGGTTCACAGGCTGGAGCTGCGATGACGTTACTCCCGCGCATGCCCGCAGGAACTCTTGGTTCCAGTGCTCTGAAGGTTGTCACATCCTGCATCCAGTGTGACTATCTCCTGAACAGTGCCTGTTTAGGAGATATTCATTTTACCTACAGGTAAGGTAAGCGTTATTATAGGCTTACCTGCAGGTAAAAATCATGAAGCGGACTTTACTATTGCTTTAAAACAAGGGGGTCAGCATGAATGCAAGACAATTCCCATTTTCACAAGCAAAGGTCCATGGTGGCAGCCTTCATGTTTCCCTTTTTATACATTGCTAAACCCAAGAATAACATTTTAATATATTGCAGCTTACCAGTGGGTAGATGTGGTGGCCACATTCCCTTCCCTTTTTCCCCTTGTTTTCACCTGGTGATCCTCATAGTTGTCATCCTATCCTAGGGTGACAATGCTCACTCGCCGTATTATATTTATGAAAGGGCAATGTTGTCATCCTAGTGCAGGACTACAGAATGCCTTCCCCTCTCCTACTATCCATAACATAAGGGAGCTGTTCTGTAGACCAAAAAAGTGAACTAGGCTTATAACTTATGGGGCTGATAGGCAAAGAGCCATAGGCGTGTGCAGGGGGTGTGCCAGGTGTGGACTTTAACTAGGGTTTATTCGGGGGGTAAGGCTTATATTGCAGCCATCACCAACAATCATGCTAGGTCTTATTTTCGGGGAAACAGGGTATGTACGGTACCCATTCAGCCTACTGCCTGGGTTACCCCCCACCCCGCAGTGCTGCTGGCTTCCCTACTCTCCTTAGGGGCTGCTGTGGGGGATGTTTCAGGATGGAGACCAGGGAAGGAGATAGTAAATATATCATTTACCAGCCTCTTCCTTTTTTAAAGGAACACAGTAAACACACTCACTCACTGTGCCCATTCATAACAGATTCATTGTAAACTGGTTACTATGCTTCAGTTTGTGACTGAACCGGAAGCCCCCACACAAAGCACTTCTGATTCATTCACTGCCCCGTGCAGCTGAGGTTGCAGAGTAAGGCATGTGTGTTTGAGCTTTGGGGTGCACACCCTAATGCAATAGGCTGCGCACACCTATGCAATGAGCACAGGAAGTTACAAGCTTACTGGGTTTTCTGCAGGATCAACAGAACTTTTGTGTACTTATCGAACAGACATAACAAACTGTTTTCAATGGTACTATTACCGTAAGTGACCAAAAGAGAACAAATAAGAGAACTCTCATTATAAAGTTTGGATTTGAATTTCTTTCTCCGGATCAACTACTTACATAATAAATATGTGATCAATAGATATACAATACATACAGTTGTGCTCATAAGTTTACATACCCTGGCAGAATTTATGATTTCTTGGCCATTTTTCAAAGAAAATGAATGCTAACACAAAAACGTTTCTTTCACTCATGGTTAGTGTTTGGTTAAAGCCACTTATTATCAATCAACTATGTTTACTCTTTTTAAATCATACTGACAACAGAAACTAGCCAAATGACCCTGTTTAAAAGTTTACATACCCCATTTCTTAATACCATACATTGTCCCCTTAACATTAATGACAGCTTGAAATCTTTTGTGATATTTGTGGATGAGGCTCTTTATCTTCTCAGACGGTAAAGCTGTCCATTCCTCTTGGCAAAAAGCCTCCAGTTCCTGTAAATTTTTGGGCTGTCTTGCATGAACTGCATGTTTTAGATCTCCCCAGAGTGGCTTAATGATATTGAGGTCAGGAGACTGAGATGGTCACTCCAGAACCTTCACTGTAGCCAATGACAGGTTGACTTGGCCTTGTGTTTTGGATCATTGTCATGTTGGAATGTCCAAGTACGTTCCATGCGCACTTTCCTGGCTGATGATTGCAAATGTAACGTCAGTATTTTTTGATAACATACTGCATTCATCTTGCCATCAATTTTGACCAAATTTCCTATGCCTTTGTAGCTCACACATCCCCAAAACATCAGTGATCCACCTCCGTGTTTCACAGTAGGAATGGTGTACCTTTCATCATAGGCCTTGTTGACTCCTCTCCAAAATGTAGCGTTTATGGGTGTGGTCAAAAAGCTAAATTTTGGTCTCATCACTCCAAATCACTTTGTGCCAGAAGGTTTGAGGCTTGTCTCTGTGCTGTTTGGCGTATTGTAAGTGGGATACTTTGTGGCATTTGCGTAGTAATGGCTTTCTTCTGTCAATTCGACCATGCAGCCCATCTTTCTTCAAGTGCCTCCTTATTGTACATCTTGAAACAGCCACACCACATGTTTTCAGAGAGTCCTGTATTTCATCTGAAGTTATTTGTGGGTTTTTCTTTGCATCCTGAACAATTCTCCTGGCAGTTGTGGCTGAAATTTTAGTTGGTCCACCTGACCGTGGTTTGGTTGCAACAGAACCCCTCATCTTCCACTTCTTGATTAGAGTTTGAACACTGCTGATTGGCATTCTCAATTCCTTGGATATCTTTTTATATCCCTTTCCTGTTTTATACATTTCAACTACCTTTTCCCGCACATTCTTTGACAATTCTTTTGCTTTCCCCATGACTCAGAATCCAGAAACGTCAGTGCAGCACTGGATGAAAGATGCAAGGGTCTGTCAGGAGTCCAGAAACTCATTGACCTTTTATACACACACACTAATTACAAGCAAACAGATCACAGGTGAGGATGGTTACCTTTAATAGCCATTCAAACCCCTTTGTGTCAACTTGTGTGCATTTTATCAGGTCAAAATCACCAGGGAATGTAAACTTTTGATCAGGGTAATTTGGGTAGTTTCTGTTGTCATTATGAGTTAAAAAGAGTAAACACAGTTGATTGATAATAAATGGCTTCAGCCAAACACTAACCACGTGAAATAAATGTTTTTGTGTTATCATTCATATTCTCTGAAAAATGGCTAAGAAATTATAAATTCTTCCAGGGTATGTAGACTTATGAGCACAACTGTATATCAAATCTTGAACAAATATGTATATATATATATATATATATATATATATATATATATATATATATCAAGGCTGAAAACTTAGAAAACTATGGGATGCATTTTAGAACAGATGTGTCTGTAGAACTCATCACTTGCACTGCTATAAATTCCATACATTTCAGGCTTAATTGTAAGATTTGCACAATGGAGCTCCACACCAAAGTAACCATTTCCAGCATCTGTATAGCTACGTAGGCATCTGCTTGCCCATGGTAACTTGTGTAATACCATTAAAGTTAAGCTTTCCCAAGCCAGATGTAAAATATTAATACTTAGGTCATGTGAAATAAGATCATAGGTGACTTCTAATAGCCTCAGACACTAGGGTATACAATATTCCACTTAGAAGTTTCTGTCATCGGGGATCATATAATGGTTTGTTTGAACTTCTCTGAATGTCTTTTTTCCCTATAGCAGATGTTGATGTATTCTGGTACTTCATAAATATTTGATGATACATATGCATATACTGCACAGTGGTAATAGGCTACCATCTTCTAGTAGATCTCAACTCATTAGAAGTGGCTGGTATAAAGTTTAGCCTCTGTTTTTTTGTAAAAGTGCTTTTCGATTTAAAACTCCTACAAACATGGATTACTACCCTTCTATCTGTGGCAGGAGTACTGCCATGGCTGATCATGGGTCTGTGGATGATGGATATCTAATACAAGATTCTTCTCATTCTCCATTGGAACAAATCCTAATAAGTGAGTCCAGCGTGGCATCACTGATACCAATGGTGCTGATAGCATAGTATGCCCTTAGTCTATGTACATAGGCACATGTGCAAAGAATAGTATCAGGCAATATTACTATTGACCAATAAAACTGACCAAACTAAATCTGACTATACACTGCTCAAATTATGGCAAATTCCTGCTGGCTAGGTCGACATTTGAGCAGTGTATGGCCCTGCAAGCACCATTCCAAAGTACTATAGCCTTCTGTATTATAGCAAGTTACTTTTTTTTATATTTTTGTGTTCAACTGACTTTTGTTGAAAGAACCTTGTGGAAAAGTTGAAAGAACCTTGTGGAAAATTGTCAGCCGAATAGTGCCTGTATCCAATCAGATGCCAGTAAAATGCTTCCTTTCCTAGAGTGACAACGTTTGCTCACTGTACTGTATCAGTGGAGGTGTAGGCCCTAGGCTGCTCCCATGATTTGGAGTACAGTCACTTCCTCCTCTCCTCACCTCCATTATGTAGAGGGAAATCAATTTGTAGTTTAATGAAGAGAGCTGATAACACTGTTTGAGATATGCTTTTAATGCACTTTCTTCTGATCGGACCAACATGTGTTTTTCTGTAATGGCAAAAGATACACTTCATGCATGAAATGAAAACTAATGCAGCTATAACATAAACAATTGCAGTATATATTACATTTTTCTTCTTGGGTGTAGATATTGTTTAAGTACCTGAGGGACCACATTTCTGCATATCCATGTCTGTGGCATACCCCAAAACTTTCCAAAATTAGAAAGAGGGACACCTTTTAGTAAAAAATATGCATAAAAATACCCCCCCCATGCCCCCCATCATGCACCTATGCATACCATGACTGGGTGCACCCACAAGAGGTCTATCCATTTGACAGAAGGAAAGAGGCACAGATGGGTTTGGAGGGACAGTTTGGAACTATGCTGTGGTCCAGTTTGGGGGGACTGCCAGGGGCAACACACAGTTACCCATACAAACTTGAGCTTAATAGCTGGATAGTGTGCTAGGAATTTTTTTGTATTTCATCAAAACAGTGAAAGTACGCTTTGTGTGAAGTGCTTACCCCCAGGGCTCCTCCTCTGGTCTCACCTAGCTGGCTAAGTACCTTGCTACATGTGCTTTGAGTCACGTTAATGAGTGTAAATGGGCCTTTAAAGTAGAACTAAAGGCAGAACTTTCTTCATTTTGGATAGAGTAAGGGAGATTTATAACTCTTGTATTTTTCCCCCTGGTTGTCACCAGAACTAGTATCCCCAATGGAAGTTTTTCCCTCATTTCTCGTTCTGGTGACAACCAAAACTTGGGATTGTTTTTCAATATTGAGGGTGAATTTTCCTAATGGGGCACAGACATCTTTAAAAACCTGACAGGTGTTTTCATTGCTTTCTACTCAATCCAAAACTAATGGAGAACATTTTGAATTTTGCCATGCTTTAAAGGACCACTTAACCTTTAGTTAAGTGGCCCTTTAATAAATTCTCTCACCCTCCTTACTTTCCTCTCTGATCCAGCTATCTTCCCTCATGGCCGTGGCCGTGGCCCTGCCCAAATACTCTTCATACTGGCATACATACCATTCATTCCTGTGAGTAGCCATGCTCATAGTGACTTCCAATAGACCCTTGGCGTAAGGCTTACCCATATAAGAGGATAGCCACATGCACCTATTGGACCCTATCCCAATGACATTCTACTTATAAACATTTTAGCACTATAGCCTTCTGTATTATAGCAAGTTACTTTTTTTTTTATGTTTTTAGTGTCACGCAAGATTTTGCTAATATATAATAAAATAGTGAAAGCAATAAGAGTCCCAAACATTAAAGGCCTCTATTATATGCAGCATCAGCACAATATTGGGATCTAAAAACTCAAGAATATGGTATAATACATTCCCGTGGTTTTAGAGACAGTAAATGCAGTTTCAAAAGAACTGAAACTTTTATCTCTGCATTTATGAACCTTCCTGAGACTTTTTTATTAAATGTTTTGTTCCCTACATACATATATTTTAGCCTTGATTTTCCATTAATCCTCAAGAGACGATGAGCAAGCTACGTTTGGTGAAATGTAGATAGCATCCTGACCTATTTCTAGATACATCTCATACGCACTCATTTTTAAACTTGAGTGAATTGCAGTTTCCTTTTTTTTTTTTTTTTTAAAGGGACTTTCTACTGAATAAATTATTTTTAAAACATTATACTAATATAAAAGACACAAAATAGCGTATCTCTGTAATTATTAATACATTAATACATTTATTTTTTTAATACAAGCAGAGTAAGAACCTGAACCTGATCTGGTGGGAAGGGACCATCTCAAATTTTACATGAAGAAGTTAAGATTGGCATACAAATATGTATAAAATGTTGCAATGTCCTAGTCACTAGTGCAAGCTTGGGATTCGGGTGCCAAAGAAGTGGTGCAATAACAGACTTTTGATGGTGGACTGGACCTGAAGGATGCTTTAACCCATTAACGCCACCTACTGATAGCTCTTTATGTGGGCTTTAGTGCCCGGGAGTTGGTGCAGCTATCGTGTGGCAGCTGTGATTGGCTCTCACAACGATCACTTGTACTTGAAACATGCGGTCGATGCATCGTCAGCACACAACCTCAGGTCATCAAGGACACATATATGTAGCATGTGCGCTTGTCTTGCTGCAGCATAGATGCGTTCCATGATCGGCAATTGGTTAAAGAGTTTGTTGTAGTAAGTTGAATAACATTTAAATTGTTAAATCAATTTTAAACAAAATATAGCTTTTTTGCCTTTTTTCTTAATTTGTTGCATCTTAATGATGCAGATCTCCTGCAGCCACATCTTGTCTGCATTCCAGTGAGGATGGCATAGAATTTCTGATGGTGACAACAGTAGACCATACGTGTGTAATAAGCATTGCAATGAACACCTATCATTTCCACCAGAGGCTCTGTGATAGGGTGACAACATAGGAGCACAATAAGGAGACAGGAATAGAGTGTTGTCACCCTGTAATAAGAGGCGGATGAAAAGGCACCTTCATGACAGGATTACCAGGTATTATTTTAATGAACGCTGCAGATTTTAAAATATTAAAGACTTTGGATGTTAAAGCATATATGAGAGTTTAGTGATTGGGTTTACAGATACTTTTCAGCCATCAACAAGATTGAAGCTTCTCAAATGCTTTTTGAATGCTTGCTGAAGCTGATGTTTTGATGTTTTTTTTCCTTTTAACATTTCCATATTACACATCTTCACATTTTCATATCCTCATATTACCAGCCGGGGCTGATAGTCCTAATTTTACCAACCAAAGTAAAATATTAGCCAGTTGGCATCCTAATTATGTTTTAGGAGATGTGAAGAACTGACTGCAGACATATGTTACGAGGTCAGAGAGAGTTACTTTGTAAAAATAGAGAGAGGGCACCTCCATCTGAGTATAAACAATGTTAAAAGGCATGGGATAATATAAAAGTAATCCACTCAGACATAGTGAAGAAAAGAGCGGCATATCACCAATAGAAAAGATGTCATCAGGAGAGTGGCAGAGTTCGGCTGGGAAGCTGCTGGGTAGATGAAGAAGAGACCGCTGTAGCACAGGGAGCTGGAGCGCAAACAATCTGGCTTCTATGGTCTGACAAAGGGGCAGAGCCCTGAAATGCGTAATCATGCCCCCTTTCTTTTTTTTAAATCTTTTTTTTATTGATTTTCATGGTGTAATACAAATGGTCTCAGTTACAAAGTTACAGTAACACACAAAGCAAAGAACTGAAAACCAACACTCCTAAACTACTTCCCCAATGAGGAGAGTGGGGTCTGCTCAGGTGTATCAAGGCTCAAACAGCGGTGATGAGGATATAAAATGAAGCAACAGTTCTATGACAGGGTCTACCCTTACAGAGTTACATAACCGCCAATCAGAGCCAATTGTTGCTTAGTGGACTGAGGATACTCAGAAGCCGCTACAGAAACTGGATTTTTTGCGCTCCAGCTCCCTGTGCTACAGCGGTCTCTTCTTCATCTACCCAGCAGCTTCCCAGCCGAACTCTGCGTGCACCAGCCGTTTGCCTGCCAATCTGGAGCTGGAGCGCAAAAAATCCAGTTTCTGTAGCAGCTTCCAGGTCCACTCAGCAACAATTGGCTCTGATTGGCGGTTACGTCACTCTGTAAAGGGGGCATGGTTAGGCATTACAGGGCTCTGCCCCTTTGTTAAACCATAGAAGCCAGATTATTTGTGCTCCAGCTCCCTGTGCTACAGTGGTCTCTTCTTCATCTACCCAGCCGCTTCCCTGACAAACTCTGCATGCACCAGCCATTTGCCTGCCAATCTCTGCCACTCTCCTGATGACATCTTTTCATTGATGATATGCCGATCTTTTCTTCACTATCTCTGAGTGGATTACTTTTATATTATCTGATTCCTTTTAACACAGTTTACACTCAGATCGAGGCACCCTATTTGCATTCGTTTCACTCAAGACCTCTCTAGGGTAGCTGCCACCTTCACTTAAGCCTCGTACACACGATTGTATTTTCCGACAGGAAATGTGTGATGACAGGCTGTTGGCGGAAAATACGACTGTGTGTATGCTCCATCGGACAAATGTCGGATTTTCCGCGGACAAATGTTGGATCGCAGGTTTTAAAATATTCCGCGGACAAATGTCTGTTGTCGGATTTTCCGATCGTGTGTACACAAGTCCATCGGACAAAAGTCCAAAGTAGAAACACACATGCTCAGAAACAAGGACGAGCCAGAAGCGGTCGGTCTTGTAAACTAGCTTTCGTAATGGAGAATTAACATTCGTGACGTGGCAAATTATGAAATCTCGAAATGCAGCGCACAATTCTCTTCTTCTTTAATGGGATAAAAATGAAGCTGCTTTGCTGGTGATACTGATGGAGTTATTGCAAACACATTTTCAAAGGCTTTTTTTTCTAGTGATATCAAGAATAATATTATTAAGTTTTTTTTTTTTTTTATCTGGGCAAGTTACCACAACAGCATTATCCCGTAGTTTTTAAGATCAAAGGTACAACTATGTTGGTGTCCCTTGTCAATTTTACATTGTATTTTTTTAAATGTAACTGCCTACTCCCAAACTGTCATTTGAAGTAAAACACATAGCCAAGTATTATTCTTCACAATTTTTTTTATTGTGCATTAAAAAAATGAAATAAATAAAATTACGACATGCTATCTGCCAATCCAAAAATATAGAAAATATACCAAATCAAATTATTATTTAACCAAAAAAATAATGTCAAAGCAATAACCAAGACCAATAATAAATAACACGTTATCTCCTCCGATTCCTCAACATGGCTGGTTGACGAACGGCCGTTCAGAAACTGAAAAGTGTGAAATGAAAAGTGCGAAATCAAAAGCGCGAATCAACCCTCACCAAACTTCTACTAACACGAAATTATGAGAAGGAGCCCAAAGGGTGGCGCTAAAGAGATGAAAAACAATGTAGTACATCACTACGTTTGTATTTGTTGGCCGACAATTCCTTGCGTTTGTATGCAAGTCAAGTTTGGGCCAACGCCAGTCGGACAAAAGTCCACGGTTTTGTTGGCCAAAAATCCGATCGTGTGTACAAGGCTTAAGAGTGGTTGTTTTATACATTTTATTTTCCACTTGGCACCTATCCTATATGTTTTTTGGGGGGTCACAGCAGCCCATTTTTTTACATAGTAAATATAACCTGAAAGCAGCCCCCTTGTGATAGCAATAAAGGTAACTTTTTTTTTGTAAATATTAAAATGTGTGTGACAAATTGTAAAAATTACCCGGATTCGAAGTGATTAAAATGAATGTGCCTCTGATTCCATTTATCTAAATCAACTGAACGGCGTTGTCCTTAAATAAAAGGGTTTTTAGGTTCTCCTCTAGAAAGCTGTATGATTCTTGAATTAATTTCAATGTTTATATTATGTGACACTGGCATTCAGCAAACTAGACTGCGCTTTGGTCCAGATTTCCAGCACGCGGCTCTCCTCGGATGACTGTGTTCAATTTTTGCAGTGTAATTGGAGATAGTGTTTCTCTTGTTGCCTTTATTGAGATTCTGAGATTAACAAACTGCTGCGCCAGCATAAATCTCTCTCTAGCTTTTTTTTTTTTTCCATTTAAAGCACGGCTTTCTCTATTTACCTCCAGGCCAATGACACTTTCTGTTGCTGCACTTCCTTTGGGAGATAAAAGTTTTGGTATCTTGGTGAAATACTGCAAGCTCGGCCTGATTCTACACACTGTCAGAGCAGTTTCTAATCTTGAGACATGGCAGGCATCAGGGACCTGTGGACTGTAAGACGATTGGAAAGAGGCCTGTGGGAGAAGGAACATGGAGTTCGTATTTTCACTGGAGGGACATAAGGATTGCATTGCTCTGATTTTTTTTTTTTTTTTTGAAGAAATAGAAAATTATATTGGACAATTACACTGACTGCAGCAAAAACAGAGCCTTTAGGTTGACATAGGTTGCTCTGGCATGCTGGTTGTTATCTCACCAGACATTTAAACAGCAATATAATTTGTTTTCATTGTCAACAATACATTCCTAGATAAGGACTGATAAGGAACAGGAAACAGGAGTCAAGGGAGATAAGAATGGACAGAAACCAGATTTGGAAATGATATATTACAGTTGGCCACACACATTGATGATGGTGGGTTGGTTATTAAAATTAACTGGACGGAGGAAGAAATATTTATATATAAAAAGTATCTAAACCCAAGAACAAAATCAATATATTGCAGCTTACCATTCTTTAGATATGGTGGCTGCATTAATATTCTTTTTTTATTGTTTCCCTTTATTTTCACCTGGGGTCTTGCCAATAACACACTTTCTGTTCTGGGGGGACAACATTCACTCACTGTACTGCATCTATAGAGGTACAGTGTTAAAAGGAGAAAAGTGTGACCTGAATTGTCCACAGTAGAAGGCCTCCATCCCTGGCTATATGAAATAGAAACAAGAAAAAAAAAAGAATGGGATTTTAAATGAGGCTTATTGCTACAAAAATTAGTGTATGGAGTAAATATATGATAAAACCTTTATTGTATCAAAAGCAATTCCGTTGGTCTAGAAATGCATGGTAATGTTTTCAAAACATACATACCATATACAAAGGATGATAGTTTGGTAAAAATATACCATGAACACATACACTGTATACAATGATGATACATAATTATACATATTCATAACTGAGTACATTCTGTATAAAAGCCGAACTGTCTTGGCATCACATGAATAGAAAAACTCTACGCGTTTCATGAATCACGTTCACTCATCAGGAGTATGGATGCAAAAATTCATTCACTGTAAGTACAGAAAAATCATATATATAAATATAATAAACCCTTCATATAAATGAGGGAGGGAAAACTTTCTGAACTATACAATAAAGTTCCCTTATGGATTATTAGGATATACTAATACTTACAGATCAGCCCAAGAACTTAACTTTCTCATGTGAGGATGAAGGGAGTGGGAGAGGGGGTCCCCATCACATGCCCGGCCCAGAGCTGAGGCAGGAAACCCAAAACCAAGTCAGGGGGTCAGCTCGTAGGCAGGTCAGGTCAGAACAATGCAACCCCAGAGAAGATAGATGATCTAATAACAATCCACCATCCTGGAAGATAATGATTGTATGGTGAGTGGTGTGTGACATTAATTGCTAAATAGTGAAAAAGTGGAAAAAAGGTGAAAAAAATATGCCAAAAATGTGAGAGGTACAGCGTTGTCACCCTACAACTACAGAAATCCTCCCCTCTCCACTTCTCTATAACATCAGGGGTGTTCTGTAGTCCTCAAAGATAGCTGGGAACAATCTGAATTACAAACAGCAGAAACAAAGAGCACAGTATCAGCTCACAATTTCTGGCAGGATCAACAGGTGTTGTTAGCACTTGTTGGAGAAATATAACAACTGTATATAACAGACTAAAAAGGACAACTAAAATTAGTTAATTGTTGAGGTTTACCTACTCTTTCAGCTGCTAATAGATCTATAGGACAGTCATGAGCTTAGGCTCCGCCTGCCCACCCAATCTGTCCATCATCAGACTGTCACATAAATGTGCATGCACGGCTAATTTAAAGTGGAGCTCCACCCAAAAGGGGAAGCTCCACTTTTTTGCCTCCTCCCCCCACTCCGCTGCCAAATTTGACACCTTTCAAATGAGGGGGGAGCGGGTACCTGGTTTTGACAGGTACCCGCTCCCACTTCCGGCTGACTTGGCAAGCTCATCCAGGAGTTCGGCCCCTCTCCTCCTTCCCCTGCTGCCAGGTCATTCACAAAACGCAACGCGCTTCGCTCATGCACAGTAGGGAACCAGTTTGAAAAATCGTCTCGGGTAAAAACACCGCTGGATTCATGTACAGGTAAGTGTCCTAATATTAAAAGCCAGCAGCTACAATATTCAGAGCTGCTGACTTTAATTTTTTTCTGAAAGAGCTCGGAGCTCCAGTTTTAATAACACTCAGATGAGCTGACCAGCCAACCCTTTTCTTCCTTTACCACATTATGTTGTGATCTTTAACAGGTGTCTTTTCTAGGACTGAAAAAGACCTGGGGCACCTTGGGCACATTAAAGTGATTGTAAAGTCTGGATTTTTTTTTTAAATAACAAACATGTTATGTGGATTTGTAATTTGTGGATTTGCACAGGGCAGCCTGGATCCTCCTTTTCTCTAGACCCTCTTCACTGCTCCTGCCCCCTCCCTCCTGTTGAGCAGCTTGCTATGGGAGTACCCGAGCCGAGCTGCAGCTCCATGTGTCCATTCAGAGATGGAGCTGCGGTTTACCCCCCCTCTCTCACTTGATTGGCTAACTGACTTTGAATGACAGCAGAGAGAGCCAATGGTGCTCCTGCTGTGTCTCAGCCAATCAGGAGGGAGAGTCCTAGACGGCCAAGGGACTCGTGGTCATCACTGGATAGTGAGGGGGCTCAGGTAAGTATTAGGCCTCATGCACACTGGACGTTATAAAAAAAACAGTAACGTTAGCTGTAGAAAGCTATAAAGTTAGTTTTTCAGCGTTTTTGTAGTAGCGTTTTTTTACATTTTTTACCTTAGCGTTTTTTAGCTTTCTTTAGCAAAACTATACTCTCATAAAAGCTTATGGATTAAAAACGCCGATAAACACAGGATAGCTGCGTTTTTCAGCGTTTTTTTACGTTTTTAAGCTGTTTTCAGCTTTTTTCAGAGTTAGAGCGTTTTTACAGCTGAAAAACTCCTCTCAAAACCCACTAGTTCTGGGGTTTTTTTCCAGCTAGAAAATGCCCCAGCCAAAAACTGCTGATAACTGCCTGTGTGTGCATGGACACATAGGATAACATGCTGGGGAGTTTATTGGCTACAGAAAAAAACATATGAAGCCAAAAACAGCAGCTGTAAAAACGTCCAGTGTGCATGAGGCCTGAGGGGGGCTGCTGCACACAGAAGGTTTTTTTATCTTAATGCATAGAATGCATTAAGATAGAAAACCTTCTGCCTTTACAACTCCTTTAACCACTTCATCCTCGGAGGATTTTACCCCCCTAATGACCAGAGCATTTTTTTGCTATTTGGCACTGCGTCATTTTAACTGACAATTGCGCGGTTGTGCGACGTTGTATCAGAACAAAATTGACGTCCTTTTTTTCCCAGAAATAGAGCTTTCTTTTGGTAGTATTTGATCACCTCTGTGGTTTTTATTTTTTGCGCTATAAACAAAAAAAGACTGACAATTTTGAAAAAAAAGCTATTTTTTTGAATTTTTTCTATAATAAATATCCCCCCAAAAATATAAAAAAACAAATTTCTTTCTCAGTTTAGGCCGATATGTATCCTTCTACATGTTTTTGGTAAAATAAATTAATGCGATTTTTAATGGGACTGTGACATTGCGGCGGACAGATCAGACACTTTTGACACTAATTTGGGACCATTGACATTTATACAGCGATCATAGCTAAAAAATAGCCACTGATTACTGTGTATATGTCACTGGCAGGGAAGGGGTTAAACACTAGGGGGCGATCAAGGGGTTAAATGTGTTCCCTCAGCGTGTTCTAACTGTGGGGGGGATGTGCTACCTAGGACATGACAGAGATCACTGCTCCCTATGACAGGGAACAGAAGATCCCTGTCATGTCACTAGGCAGAACAGGGAAATGCCTTGTTTACATTAGCATTTCCCTGTTCTACCTCTCCTCATCGCAGTCGCAGGCTGCCGGCAGACATCGAGTCCACAGGACCCGCGGGCATGCTCACGCAGCACGCGGCGGGCGCGTGCGCCCGCTACCCTGGGATTATGAAGGGACATATGTGCACCCGTGCCATTCTGCCGACGTACATCGGCATGTGGCGGTCGGGAAACGGTTAAGTAAAATAATAATGTGCAATACGTAGCGTGTCACAATGAACAGTGGGTGTGGCCAACTTGTGTTCCTAGTGGGAGGGACTCTAATGGACATGATTAAAAAGCACAAGTCTTTTTGTAGCCACAGCTACGCTTTTTGATTGCTGTGCTACAAGCAAGAGTCTGACAGACATGAATACAGAGAGAGCTAACACTTTGTCTGAGCCTACCTTAAAACTTCATTAAAATAGCCAGGGACTGCATAGCAAGTAGCAGAAATTGAGAAATTAAAACTTGCAGGGGTCAGGGCAGGGTATGTAATAAGGGCTCTTACTATGTTTCTTTTTTTTTTGTACAACTTTATTTATTTATTTTTTGTACAGGTGCAATTATTTTTTTTTTAATTTTTATTATTTATTATTAATTTTTTTTAAAATTTTTTTATTAATAAGTACAGAAGTGATTAGTACTGTGATCGCTGTCTGTATTCTTTCAGGAAGGGAAGGGGGCTGGTAAGCAAATGTTTAATAGCCCCCCGCTCTCCATGTATCCAGATCTCCTGCACTAGCAACAGCTGCAGCCAGCGGTAGTGGGAGAGCTGGCCACTGCCTGAAGTGTATTAGAAACTGTACACACTGTTTTAGATACTGTGTACACCGCCTGAAGTGTATTAAAAACTGTACACACTGTATTAGATACTGTGTACACCACCAGAAAAGTAGTAGAAACTGTACACGCTGTATTAGATACTGTGTACACCGCCTGCACTGTATTAGAAACTGTACAATGGCTGCACTGTATTGTATACTGTGTACACCACCAGACATGTAGTAGAAACTGTACACACTGTATTAGATACTGTGTACACCGCCTGCACTGTATTAGAAACTGTACTGCGGCTGCACTGTATTGCATACTGTGTACAACACCAGAAGTGTAGTAGAAACTGTACACACTGTGTTAGAAACTGTGTACACCGCCTGAAGTGTATTGAAACTGTACACACTGTATTAGATACTAGTGATAGGGTTGAAATAATGACTTAGAGTTCCACTTTAATTGTTTCTGTTTTTTCTTACCTGTGTACGTATCAATTGTTCTATTTAAATTGTTTGTGCTCCTTTCTTACCTGTGTACGTATCAATTGTTCTATTTAAATTGTTTGTGCTCCTTTCTTACCTGTGTACGTATCAATTGTTCTATCAATCTGTATCTAGATGGAATTTGGAACTGCTGAATAATCATTACATGTTCGCTGATGAGAAACTCTTTGTACCTTAACCTCATTTGGTAATGCCGATAAGATTACTGCTTTTGGAACTGCCTATAAAAGAAGTAAAGGGAGCAGTCCTTTTTTGGGGATGCTCAGAACTTTGATACAGACATACCTGACTCTGTGTCTTAATTCCTATATGAAGCAATAATTTGGCAAAGCAATATAAACTATAAGCAACTTGTTTAAAAGTTGCCCCTAACATTTTGGCGCCCTAACAGGGATTCACCGATAAAACTACAAGAGGTGGATGAACGTGGCTGACGGAACAAAAAGGAATAGGCATTCCGGGAATCACAGATCAAAAAACCTGCGCAGGTAAGAAAAAGCTTTATTTTTCTTATATTCTGTGCTCCCCTGATTTGTGCCTATCCGTTCTGTCAGTTACGGTTCTCCTGGTTTTAAAACACCAGCCTCTGTAGTGGTGAGTCTAGAATTACTGCATATTTTAGTTTATATTGCTGGAATTATTTGTTTGTTTTGTTATCTGTGTTTGTCTTGTCTGTCTTGTTGAGAAAGTGAATGAGCCTTGTCAAGGATGGTATGAGTTAGAAGGGGATTGCCGAACTAAGCAACGGAATGCGCCTTACCTCACACGATTGGGAACCTGAGGGCTTGTGAGCTTGGGGGTCTGACGCTTATGCTTAACCTCACATCTAACTCATAAACCATAGACGGGTTGAGAGTATAAGCCCTGTCTGCTCCATAAAGCAGGGATAAGAGTGTATGAGAGGGATTCCCAGATACGGGGAGGGAATAAGGTCTCAACAAAGTCCCGAGATCTAGTCGGATACCTGGCCACTTAAAGGAATGCTTGTATATGTTGTAGCCGCATTTTTGTATATGTTGTAGCCGCATTCTGGTTTGTTATTGGGCTAGCATATAAAGTAATTATTTATTATTGGGCTAGCATATAAAGTAATTCGGTTTCAGAAATCTCATTCCGGAGAGGTTTCTAGAATTCTAGCACCCTAGGAGGAAGGCAACGAGGAACTAGTGTAACTTAGCTGGTTTGCTATTGGGCTAGCATATAAAGTAATTATTCATTCTTGTATATGTTGTAGCCGCATTATATTGTACACTAAGTGTCCCACACGCTACCTAGGCAGGACTGTTAGAATGGGCCAGAGGAACACAAAACCCCGTCAGGGAATTGTGGCGCACTATACGGTGCCACAGATAATTAAGAACATTTATGGGAAAACCGAAGCACAGGACTTAAAGGATGTCCTTCGTAAATTTAAGGTGAAAGGAGCAGCGGGCTTAGACCCGGATGTATGGAGTGAAATAAAAAGGGATAGACAAGGAGAGGTGTTAGAGAAGCAATGGATGCGTCAGGTTCAATGCTTAATTAAGGTCTCAAATAGAGCGAAAGAAGAGGGGTGGAAGTATAATCCAGATTGTGATGGTTGGGATATGAAAGATAGAAGAAGAAAAAATGTCGAGGCTCCCAGCTCAGCCATCCCACCCCCATACACTGACGTAGAACGCAAACCACACAAGATATATCCGGTACTTGAGGGGAGAGGATGGGTTTGTCAGGATTGTGGAGCACAAAACCCAGAATGGGCAGTAGAATGTGTGCATTGTGGGGCACAAAAACCTCATCCAGAAACTGTAGCTCCCGTACGCACTGATACACGCATTGTTCAGGTAAACAATCCAGAATTTGGACAAGCAGCCCATCCAAATGCCCCGCCTACTGTCACTCGTAGAATGCAAATAAGGACTTGGGCACCATGGTCGGCAGACACCCTTATGGCATTAATACAGAGCGCCCCAGACCCGGTAGCAAAGCCAGCTGCTTTTTGTAGATTTGTGACACAGTTAATGAATACACATGAAGCGACCTGGCAGGATGGGGAGGATCTATGCAGACACAAAATGACTCTGACCCTGTTTAACCAGTTTATGACAGAAATAGGTCCACACAGACCTGCAGGACAAGTTGATGGGGATGGCAATTTAGAGACAGGACATGTCAGACATATAGACTCAAGGGCCCCTTTTATTGCTAGATTAGAAGCTTTTTGTCAGGCAAAACAACAGGAGAGGGGGTCCATATCACCCATGAAGCAAATGCCAGGACAGACTGTATCAGAATTTTACTTATCTATGGAAAGTATGATGGCAGATGAGGGATTGGACTTGGCCCTGCCAATCACAATCCGAGCCTTCAATAGACAATTTATGGAAGGATTAATTCCACAGATAAGTGAAAGACTGAAAGCTTGCACGCCACCCTTAATTTGTTGCGATTTTTGGCAGAAAAAGGTTGCAAGGTTAATAAGAAAAAGTTACAAGTGTGTCAGGAAAAAGTTATCTTTTTGGGACATTGTATATCACAGGGTACGAGACATCTCACTGAGGAGAGGGTTCAAGTGATAAAGGGAATGTTACCCCCACGGAATTTCAAACAATTGCGTATGTTTTTAGGTATCGTGTCATATTGTAGACAGTGGATACCACATGCTAGCGCTTTGATGCAGCCATTATACGATTGTTTGAAAATTGTACCGTATATGCTTACAGAAATAGCTTATGAGTCGTTTATCACTTTGAAAAAGTTGTTGATTTCTGCCCCGGCTATTGGTATACCAGATTACACCAAGATATTTAATCTGTACATTGCTGAGATCACTGGACACGCCACAGGTGTTCTGACACAGGCACATGTAAAACAAAGACCAGTCGCTTACTTTTCAGCAGCATTAGATCCAGTATCTAGAGGTTCACCGTCTTGTGTACGGGCGGTAGCTGCAGTGTCAATTATCATAGATAAGTCATCAGAGATTTTTCTAGACAATCCAGTCGTAGTGCATACCACACATGACATACATGCAATCTTGTCTCAGGTACAGCCCAAACACATTTCAATGGCTAGGCAATTAAGATTACAGTGTACTTTACTCTTACCTCCAAATGTTACTTTTCAGCGCTGTACAACCTTAAATTTGGCCACCTTTTTGCCTCTTCAGTCACCAGATTTGGCAAGGGGGAATGATAGTACTAATAGTACTAGTGAGAAAAGAAATGAGGACACTGACACTCTTTTGTTTAAAGAAGTAGATCAGCACGATTGTTTTCAGCTCATGGAACAGGAGACAATGGGATTCCCACATGTTACAGATACACCGATTTTAAATGCTGAGCACACCTTGTATATAGATGGTAGTAGGTTTGCTGATGACAAGGGTAAATATCACACAGGGTATGCTGTAGTGACTGATACGCAGGTAATTGAAGCACAGGCCTTACCAGCCCACATGTCAGCACAGGAAGCAGAATTAAAAGCTTTAGAACAAGCCCTAGAATACTTAAAAGAACGAGAAGGGAATATTTACACTGACTCTGCCTACGCTTATGGTGTAGCGCACGATTATGGCCACATATGGAGGGCTAGAGGTTATCTGACAGCAGCAGGTACACCTGTAAAACATGGAGAAGGGATTAAGAGAGTCCTGAACAATCTTCAAAAGGTTAAACGAGTAGCCATTATGAAGATAGCGGCACACACGAGCGCAAAAACAATTGAGGCAAAAGGAAATGCATTTGCAGATTTGACTGCAAAACAGGCAGCTCTAGGGGAAGGAAGCCCTGAGACCTTAGCAGCAGTAGAGGTGAGTATCCCAGAACCAACATGGCAGCAGCTGAGTAAATTACAGGAGCAAGCAGGGGAGAGCGAGAAAGATAAGTGGGTCAGGATGGGAGCAGCACCAGACCTTGACAATGTATGGAGGGAAGGAGGCAAAATATGCCTGCCTGCCTCTCTGTACCCAGAAATGGCAGCGGCAGTTCACCTACCCACACACGTCAGTTCCAATTCCATGTATAGGATTGTGAACCAAGGATGGCTCGCCCCTGGATTCAGTAGCACTGCAAGAAACTACTGTGCAGCCTGCCAAATCTGTCTCCTGAATAACCCAGGACAGAGAGTAAAAACCCCACGAAAACACCAGGTCCGGGCCCAATACCCCTTCCAGAGACTGCAAATTGATTACATACAAATGCCTAAGAGCGGCCCTTTTGAATTTGTCCTCGTGTGTATCGATTTATTCTCAGGTTGGCCTGAAAGTTATCCAGTAAAATCGGCTACAGCTAAAGCCACAGCTAAGAAACTGATCACTGAGTTAATACCTAGGTTTGGTCTTCCTGAAACCATAGAATCAGATAGGGGGACACACTTTACAGGAGAAATCATGCAGAATGTGATGACCATGTTAGGGGTTCAACAAAGTTTTCACACCCCTTACCACCCACAGAGTTCAGGATCAGTGGAGAGAGTAAATGGGACAATAAAGTTAAAAATACAAAAAGCCATGCAAGAGTTAAACAAGCCTTGGCCAGAATGCCTGCCTTTGGCTTTGTTCTCTATAAGGTACACTCCAACAGGAAAGACAGGATTATCCCCATATGAGATACTTTTTGGGAATGCACCTAGATTGGGTTTATACTTTCCACAGAGTATGCAATTGCAATGTGATAGTTTGACTGCATATGTGATACAATTACAACAACGTCTAACTAAGATCCACAAAAGTGTGTATTCTTCTCTTCCAGACCCTAATTCAATAACAGGTACACATACTCTGCTACCAGGGGATTATGTATATGTGAAGAAACACACCAGAAAGACATTGGAACCCAGGTTTGAAGGTCCTTACCAAGTACTCTTGACCACAGCCACCTCAGTAAAGCTGGAAGGAAAACCTACCTGGATACACGCATCACATTGCAAGAAACAACCCGAGAAAACAACATGATGAAATATCTACTTACATATTTTTTGTTGAAGATTGTTGTTTTACAAATATATGCATGGACTCCTGGTATTAATGTACTTGAAGTAGAGGAAACAACAACTTTCGAATGGGCTATAGATGATCCTAAAGTAGCAAATTATTATTGACAAAGGTAGACTAGTACATCTTTCCTCACAGATACAACAGGATACTGCACCACATTGGTGGGATATATTTAGTGGAATGTCTTCTACAGCAACCAATACCTTTCACTGGTTGTTAAGTCCAATGGTAATTATTATTCTAATATTAATATCACTTACAATCACGAATATATGTGTATACAGGAAAATAAATAGGAAAATTAGGAGAATAGACAGGGTATACTGATAATTGTGTATTGACATCACCCTACTCCTATAAAACTCCTCTTCTTGAATTTTAAGATGTTGGTAATACCTAGGGGGATGGGTTCTAACCCTCTGACAACTCGCGGTCAGGGAAAGGACTCTGGGGAAAAACTGACTAGAACTTATTCATGAGGACCCAGGGGGAAGGAGAGGATGATGTCAAAGGGGGAAATTGATAGGGTTGAAATAATGACTTAGAGTTCCACTTTAATTGTTTCTGTTTTTTCTTACCTGTGTACGTATCAATTGTTCTATTTAAATTGTTTGTGCTCCTTTCTTACCTGTGTATGTATCAATTGTTCTATTTAAATTGTTTGTGCTCCTTTCTTACCTGTGTACGTATCAATTGTTCTATCAATCTGTATCTAGATGGAATTTGGAACTGCTGAATAATCATTACATGTTCGCTGATGAGAAACTCTTTGTACCTTAACCTCATTTGGTAATGCCGATAAGATTACTGCTTTTGGAACTGCCTATAAAAGAAGTAAAGGGAGCAGTCCTTTTTTGGGGATGCTCAGAACTTTGATACAGACATACCTGACTCTGTGTCTTAATTCCTATATGAAGCAATAATTTGGCAAAGCAATATAAACTATAAGCAACTTGTTTAAAAGTTGCCCCTAACACTAGGGATGGGTGAACTTTGGTTGTTTGGCTGTTCGGCGAGCAACTAACATTATGCGGTGTTAGCGGCAAATTTGAAAGTCTATGGGACATTAACATGATAAACCAAAATGGCTCATTTTAAAGGCTTAAATGCAAGTTATTGTCATAAAAAGTGTTTGGGGACCCGGGTCCTGCCCCAGGGGACATGTATCAATGCAAAAAAGTTTTTAAAAAACAGACGTTTTTTCGAGAGAAGTGATTTTTTTAATGCCTAAACTGAAACAATAAAAATAAAATATTCCTTTAAATATCATGCCTGGGGGGTGTCTATAGTATGCCTGTAAAGTGGCACATTTTTCCAGTGTTTAGAACAGTACCACAGCAAAATGACATTTCTAAAGGTAAAATTGTCATTTAAAACTGATCGCGACTGTAATGAATTGTCTGGTCTCGGCAATATAGATAAAACTCATTGAAAAAAATGGCATGGGTTCCCCCCACAGTCCATTACCAGGCCCTTTGGTATTAAGGGGAACCCCGAACCAAAAATAATATAATACCAATAAAATATATTTACGTTTTTGGTTGTAACAGGACAAAATGTGGAAAATGTCAAGGGGTATGAATACTTTTTCAAGGCACTGTATAGCTGAGTAGCAGCCCTTTTCCTCATCATGAATGTTCTAATGCAGACTAATGAGATTACAAAGTGCACTGAACAGCCAGGTCAAACTCTGATGCCTATTGCCCAATCATATTTAGATATGCTATAAAAACAAGGGGATGCTACAACAATGTCGATATGTCCAAAAATCTATTTCAGTGACTTCAATTGGGCTTTAAGGAAAAATGTTTGGAAAAAGAAACACAGCAAATGATTATTTTATTTTTTTCATATAATTTTTATTGAACACCAAGAAAGGGCGAATGTAATATTAATAACATAGAATTAAGTGAAACTACACTCAATAATCCTCATTCCTCAGATCACAATAAACCGGTGTGTACAAAGCATGTTTATCGTATACAGAGAAAAGCATCCTATGTAAAATTGTGATTAGTTAGCTTAGTAGTATCATATACTATCATTGAGAATAAAGTATAGTTTCAAACCGGGGTAACAGAGTCTCCCAAACATAATTTCCACTTTTCTTAGGTAATGGTAGAGAAAGAGAGAAAGGAAAGAATTGAGTAGAAAGGCCAGAGTAGGGGGGAAAGAGGGGGGAGAGGAAAATAGGAACGACATGGGCTCAGGACAACAGAGACAGATAATTACATGTATTGATTGAGAGACTTATGTTCCAAAGAGGGCCTTCCCCTCTTACGAAAGGGTAAACATGTTCCATAGGCTCCAGGTCTTTGTGTATTTTTTGCGTTTATTTTGCGCTGTGAGAATTAAATCTTCCATCCTGCTTATATCCTCCACTTTCCACAGCCAAGTCGTAGTGGTCGGCAGGTATCGTTGCTTCCAGTAAAGAGGGATGCAGGACTTTGCGGCATTTAGCAGGTGCACGTGCACTCTCCAGAGGTATGTTAGTTGTGCTTTGTTCCAACCGTACCCAGAGTTTGGATACAGAGTGGCGTCGCCAATCTATGACCCTGCTTAGATGGATTGCTTGGGAGTACTTTCGAGCATTGGGCAATGCCAGACCCCCGTATTGTTTTGGCAGAGATAGCTGGGTACGATGGAGGCAGAGTCTTTTGTAAGCCCAGACAAAATGGGTGAAAAGCGCCTGGACTTGCTTAAAATAAAAGGGAGGTATTCTAATAGGTAGGGCTTCAAAGAGGTATAGGAATTTTGGCAAGATACACATTTTTAGAAGGTTGCATCTACCAAACCAGGAATGCAGTCCTTTATGCCGTTTGTCTAAAAGGATACGAGTTTTGACTAGTAAAGGTAGAAAATTGAGGTCATATAGATGGGAAAGGTCGGATGGGATGTGTGTACCTAAGTATTTTAAGGCCGAGCTCATCCATTTGAAGCCGAAACTAGACTGTAGAGTTGGTAGGGTATGGGGGAGTATCGCCACCCCCATAGCCTCTGATTTGGAGAAATTGATTTTCAGGTTCGATAGCGTTCCGTATAAATCAAATTTGTGAAGAAGGTTCGGTAACGATATCACAGGTTTATCAGTGTGAATAGCATGTCATCTGCAGATCTTATGTTGGACGATTGACAATCCCTGTATATCTGGGTTCAGTCTAATTTTACATAGAAATGGTTCAAAAGAGAGAGCAAAAAGGAGGGGTGACAAAGGGCACCCCTGTCTCATCCCATTAGTGATTGGGAAGGGGTCAGAGAGGATTCCATTCTCTTTCACCTGTGCCATCAGATTGGAATAGATCATGGCTATCCAGCGGAGCATCCTCTCACCAAGACCAATATGACGAAACACTGAGAACATACTGTAAAGTTCCAGTTTATTCAAATGACTTTTCGGCATCTGTGCTCAGGGAAACACATGGGTTACTTGTAATTCTTTTTTTTTATATAGTCACACTTCTCTGCCCAGAACTCCAAGTAAACATTTTATAGCCAGAATGTATTTGTAAGTATAATGGCAAAATACAAATATAGATAAAAATGTGCAGGCATAAAGTTTTTTCTCAAGTACTTTTCAATCAGCGTCAGACTGTGTGCGTTCTATTTACTGTGCACTTTCCGATTCACAGCCCAGGCCTTCTTCAATTCTCAGGATACAGGGAGAGTGGCTTGCATCACATCTGGCTCCCAGCCCTGTGATAACAGTGCATAAAGCTTTTAAGGACAGGTCATCTATGTGGAGTTGAGACAGTTTCCGCTTGTCTGCTCACTTTATCCACTGTATCAACTGAATCTTCAGTTTATTTTTATAGACTACTTCTAGATTCTCCAAGAGAGCATAAAAGAGGGTGACCGCACTCTGCGAGAATTTAGATGATGAAGATGAAATAAAGATAAGCAACATTTTTGCCACTTAAGAGCTGGCTCAGTATTTTACTAAACAGTTTTGGCATAGCTCCCAACTGTCCCTGATTTTGAGGGACTGTCCCTGATTTGGAACAAAGACCCTCTGACCCTCTTTCCTCATTTGTCACTCATTTTGGTCTGATCTATAACCACTTCAGCTCCGGAAGATTTACCCCCCTTCCTGTCCAGGCAATTTTTTGCTATACGGCACTGCGTTACTTGACAATTGCGCAGTTGGGCGACACTGTACCCAAATAACATTTTTGTCCTTGTTTTGCCACAAATAGAGCTTTCTTTTGGTGGTATTTGATCACCCCTGCAGTTTTTATTTTTTGCGCTATAAACAAAAAACAACTGTCAATTTTGAAAAAAAAACAAAAAAACATTTTTTTCTTTCTGCTCTAAAACATATCCCATAAAAAATGTAAAAAATCAAAATTGTTCATCAATTTAGGCCAATGTGTATTCTGCTACATATTTTCCCAATAACCATATATTAATTTGTGCAAAATGTATAGCAAGTTAAAGCATTCACAAACTATGGGATATACAGTATTTGTGGAATTTTTAAGATTTTTTTTTACTAGTAATGATTAGGGATGGGCTTTATTTTTGGGTCGAACATGAGTTTGACTCGAACATTGGCTGTTCGCCCGTTTCACCGAACAGCGAACAATTTGGGGTGTTCGCGGCAAATTCGAAAGCCGCGGAACACCCTTTAAAAGTCTATGGGAGAAATCAAAAGTGCTAATTTTAAAGGCTTATATGCATGGTATTGGCATAAAAAGTGTTTGGGGACCTGGGTCCTGCCCCAGGGGACATGTATCAATGCAAAAAAAAGTTTTTATAACGGCCGTTTTTTCGGGAGCAGTGATTTTAATAATGCTTAAAGTGAAACAATAAAAGTGTAATATTCCTTTAAATTTCGTACCTGGGGGGTGTCTATAGTATGCCTGTAAAGGGGCGCATGTTTACCGTGTTTAGAACAGTCTGACAGCAAAATGACATTTCTAAAGAAAAAAAAGTCATGTAAAACTACTATAGCTACTATCACTACTAACTACTGTAAAACTACAATCTTAAGCGCTGGCTATAATGAATTGTCGGTCCGGCAATACACATAAAAGTTCATTGATGAAAACGGCATGGGATTCCCCCACAGGGGAACCCCGAACCAAAATTTAAAAAAAAAATGTGTGGTGGGTCCCCCTAAATTCCATACCAGGCCCTTCAGGTCTGGTATGGATATTAAGGGGAACCCCGCACCAAATTTTTTTTAAAAAATGGCGTGGGGGTCCCCCTAAATTCCATAGCAGGCCCTTCAGGTCTGGTATGGATATTAAGGGGAAACCCGCGCCAAAATGTTATTAAAAAAATGGCATGGGGGTCCCCCTCAAAATCCATACCAGACCCTTAAGGTCTGGTATGGATTTTAAGGGGAACCCTGTGCCAAAATTTAAAAAAAAAGGGAGTGGGGTCCCCCCAAAAATACATACCAGACCCTTATCCGAGCATGCAACCTGGCAGGCCTCAGGAAAAGAGAGGGGATGAGAGAGTGCCCCCCCCCGAACTGTACCAGGCCACATGCCCTCAGCATTGGGAGGGTGCTTTGGGGTAGCCCCCCAAAGCACCTTGTCCCCATGTTGATGGGGAGAAGGGCCTCATCCCCACAACCCTTGCCCAGTGGTTGTGGGGGTGTGCGGGCGGAGGGCTTATCGGAATCTGGAAGTCCCCTTTAACAAGGGGACCCCCAGATCCCACCCCCCCATGTGAATTGGTAATGGGGTACAAATGTACCCATACCGTTTCACAAAAAAGTGTCAAAAAGGTTAAAAAACACGAGAGACGTTTTTTGGCAAGTCCTTTATTAATTTCTTCTTCTTCCATCTTCTTTCTTCTGGTCTTCTTTTGGTGTTCTCCTTCTTCCTCCATCTTCTTCTTCTCCATCTTCTTCTTCTCCATCTTCTTCTTCCTCCGCTCTTCTCGTCCCGCATCTTCCTCCGGCTTCTTCTCCGCTCCATCCGCACGATTCGCCTCAGTGGGAGTCTTCCACCATGTGATGCTTCAGTTCTTCTGACACTTCTTATATAATGGAGGGCGGGGCCACCTGGTGACCCCGCCCTCCTCTGATGCACGGGGACTTCACGGGGATTTCCCTGTGGCTTTCCCCGTGTTGTCGGGGGGGATGGGGTCACCTGGTTACGTAAACGGGTGACTCCGCCCCCCTGTGACAACACGGGGAAAGCCACAGGGAAGTCCCCATGAAATCCTCATGTGTCAGAGGAGGGCGGGGTCACCGGGTGGCCCCGTCCTCCGTTATATAAGAAGTGTCAGAAGAACCGAAGTGTCACATGGCGGAAGACTCCCACTGAGGCGGATCGTGCGGACGGAGAGGAGAAGAAGCTGCAGGAAGATGCGGGACGAAAAGAACGGAGGAAGAAGATTGAGAAGAAGAAGACGGAGGAAGAAGAAGAACACCGAAGGAAGACCAGAAGAAAGAAGATGAAAGAAGAAGAAATTAATAAAGGACTTGTCAAAAACAGACACTTTTTTTGTGAAATGGTAGGGATAAATTTGTACCCCATTACCAATTCACATGGGGGACCGGGATCTGGGGGTCCCCTTGTTAAAAGGGGGCTTCCAGATTCCGATAAGCCCCCCTCCGGCAGACCCCCAGAACCACCGGAAAAGGGTTGTGGGGATGAGGCCCTTCTCCCCATCAACATGGGGACAAGGTGCTTTGGGGGGCTACCCCAAAGCACCCTCCCAATGTTGAGGGCATGTGTCCTGATACAGTTCAGGAGGGGGGGCGGTCTCTCATCCCCCCTCTTTTCCTGCGGCCTGTCAGGTTGCGTGCTCAGATAAGGGTCTGGTATGGATTTTTTGGGGGACCTCACGCCATTTTTTTTAAATTTTGGCACGGGGTTCCCCTTAAAATCCATACCAGACCTGAAGGGTCTGGTATGGATTTTGAGGGGGACCCCCACGCCATTTTTTTTACATTTTGGTGCGGGGTTCCCCTTAATATCCATACCATACCAGACGTTTTTATCAATGAACTTTTATGTGTATTGCCAGACTGACAATTCAGTATAGCTGGCGCTAGCAATAGTAGTTATACAGTAGTTAGTAGTGATAGTAGCAATAGTAGTGACTTTTTTCCTTTAGAAATGTCATTTTGCTGTCAGACTGTTCTAAACACGGGAAACATGCTCCCCTTTACAGGCATACTATAGACACCCCCAGGTGTCTATTGATACATGTCCCCTGGGGCAGGACCCGGGTCCCCAAACACTTTTTTTGACAATAACTTGCATATAAGCCTTTAAAATGAGCACTTTTGAATATGCATGTTCATGTCCCATAGACTTTAATGGTATTCGCGTGTTCGTACAAATTTTTTGCCTGTTCGCATGTTCTGGATGCGAACCAGGGGGTGTTCAGCTCATTTCTAGTAATGAGGGCGATCAGCAACTTATAGCGGGACTGCCATATTGCGGTAGACAAATCGGACACTAACTGACACTTTTGACACTTTTTTGGGGACCACTGGCACCGTACCAATGACACTGGCTGGAAAGGGGTTAACATCAGGGGCGATCAAAGGGTTAACTGTGTGCCTAACTGTGGGAAGGCATAGATCCATGTCCATGCTTTGCAGGAACACAGGATCAATACCTTTCTTACTGACAGAACGGCGATTCTGTCTTGTTTTCAATTTACAAATACCATACTGGTGACCCCACAATAGGGGTTAAAACTTTTTCACAGAAGGGAGTTTAACAAGACCCGTGGCCACTCATTAAAATTAGAAGAAAAGAGGTTTAACCTTAAACTACATAGAGGGTTCTTTACTGTAAGAGTGGCAAGGATGTGGAATTCCCTTCCACAGGCGGTGGTTTCAGCGAGGAGCATTAATAGTTTAAAAAAACTATTAGATGGGCACCTGAACAACCACAACATAAAGGGATATACAATCTAATACTGATATATAATTATACACATAGGTTGGACTTGATGGACTTGTGTCTTTTTTCAACCTCATCTACTACATAACTATGTAACTATGTATATACACATGATCCTGAAGACAAAAATACCCCCTACTGGAAATGGGACTTTGTAGGCTCAAAAAGTGTACAAATGTATGAAATATTAAAAATTCAATATTTATTAAGTATCAAAAAACAAAATTAAAAAGAGTTGTGTTCTATATTAAAAAGTTCATACATACAAAAATAGAAGAATATATTATACCACAATATTGACAAAAGTCACTTGAACTGTCATTGACATATATTATTTGCATAAACAAACAACAGATAAACAACAACAGATAAAGTTTAGTAATTGTTGTACATGTGGTCTATAAAACAAAACCTATATTAGAGCATATATCACAATTTGTATGCATATAGCATTACCCAAGAGCCAGATTGGGAAAAACTGCACTACTTACAGTGTCTCCATGAGCGATGATGAAAAACGGGTTGTGGAATAAAAACAAGTGATACGTGATCCTGTGCAGCACCGCTGCCCTGTAACAGTAAAACTGCTATAGGGCGGTTGGCAAGTGGATATAGTTGTATATAAAATGCACTTTTTATAGTTCAAAAAATGTTTCCCAGTGATAAACCTTTCATCCAATTTCTAAATTGCTGCATTTGTAAATTTCAAAAGCCAGTACAAAGCAATAGTAGAGGTTTAACTAATCTTTTTTTGTATAATTCTCCTTTAAGGGGGTGTGGTGGGGGTGTGTCCTATGCCTACATACGTTTGCTAATAGATGTCCCTCAGTCCCATCTCAAAAATTTGGGACGTATGGTTTTGGGACCATATTTTTTTTTAAAAATATGAAAACCTTGATATTGTCAATTATGTATTGTCAAATGACAGAAAGAAATCTACAGTGCACATGTCTGATGCAAAGACCTCTATAATTATGTACTATTTAACTACCAGAAATGTTGTCCCACACATACACACATAGGGCTTGCATTGGTTTCCTGCCATACTCCAAAGACATGCTGGTAGGTTAATTGGCTCTTCTAAAAAATTGCCTCTGTGTGTGTGTGTGTGTGTGTGTGTGTGTGTGTGTTAGGGATCTTAGATTGTAAGCTCCTTGAACAGTATGTAACGTTCTGCATGAATTGTTAGTGCTATAAAATGCCTATAATAATGTCAGGGAAATTGTATTAACAATTCTGCCTGGCAGCACTAGGGTTGTCGAATCAAATCCCAACCAAGACTCTACCTGCATGGAGTTTACATGTTTTTCTCCCTGTGCCTATGTGGGTTTCCTTGGGGTATATGATTTCCCCCCACACTCCAAAGACATGCTGGTAGGTTAGTTGGCTCCTGTCTAAATTGGCACTAGCATGTGTTTGTATGAATGTGAAATCAGGGACCTTAGATTGTAAGCTGCTTGCGAGCAGGGACTGATATGAATTATTATTATTATACAGGATTTATATAGTGCCAACAGTTTACATAGTACTTTACAACATAAGTATATACCCTTCACATTTTTGTAAATATTTTATTATATCTTTTCATGTGACAACACTGAAGAAATGACACTTTGCTACAATGGAAAGTAGTGAGTGTACAGCTTGTATAACAGTGTAAATTTGCTGTCCCCTCAAAATAACTCAACACACAACCATTAATGTCTAAACCACTGGCAACAAAAGTGAGAAAAAGTGAAAATGTCCAAATTGGGCCCAAAGTGTCAATATTTTGTGTGGCCACCATTATTTTTCAGCACTGCCTTATCCTTCGTGGGCATGGAGTTCACCAGAGCTTCACAGGTTGTCACTGGAGTCCTCTTCCACGCCTCCATGGCGACATCACCAAGCTGGTGGATGTTACAGACCTTGTGCTCCTCCACCTTCCGTTTGAGGATGGCCCACAGATGCTCAATAGGGTGTAGGTCTGGAGACATGCTCAGCCAGTCCATCACCTTTACCCTCAGCTTCTTTAGCAAGCCAGTGATTGTCTTGGAGGCATGTTTGGGGTTGTTATCATGTTGGAATACTGCCCTGCGGCCCAGTCTCCGAAGGGAGGGGATCATGCTCTGCTTCAGTATGTCACAGTACATGTTGGCATTCATGGTTCCCTCAATGAACTGTAGCTCGCCAGTGCCGGTGGCACTCATGCAGCCCCAGACCATGACACTCCCACCACCATGCTTGACTGTAGGCAAGGCACACTTGTCTTTGTACTCCTCACCTGGTTGCTGCCACACATGCTTGACACCATCTGATCCAAATAAGTTTATCTTGGTCTCATCAGACCACAGGACATGGTTCCAGTAATCCATGTCCTTAGTCTGCTTGTCTTCAGCAAAATCTTTGCTGGCTTTCTTGTGCATCATCTTTAGAAGAGGCTTCCTCCTGGGACAACAGCCATGCAGACCAATTTGATGCAGTGTGCGGCGTATGGTCTGAGCACTGACAGGCTGACTCCCCACCCCTTCAACCTCTGCAGCAATTCAATTAATTGTGCTAATTCTTTATAGGGTAAGAGATGCTGCCCACATCCCTGAATCAAACAAGCTACAAAAAGATTTCCTCTAATGGGACTTTAGGGGGCAGGGGCTCCTCAAAAATCAAATAGTCTTGAAAAAGTATTACATTTTATTAGAAAAGTTAAAAAGCAAATAGGAAAGGCATGATAATAAAATCACAATGGATGCAAATACATATGTGGATACAAAACGCATGACATACAGAAGACCACTGACTCTGTAATGTATACAACAGAGAGTACCCAACACGTTTCAAGTTTACAACATTGAACCTCTTCTTCAGGGAAAAGTGGTTCTAGAGAGAGCATTTTATGTCTATAATTGAAAAAAGAAATATAAAAATGCATCCTGCATTGATTATACAGTAAGAAAGATATTCAAACAGCAGTATACATATACACTGACCTTGTGGTTTGCGTAGAATATCATTGGTATTGCATCCTGTTAAAAACCATGGAAAAAGTTACTGCCATAAACCATTCAGACGAGTTCAACAGGTGGAGGTGCACGGCGAGCCCAACCAAGACCACCCACAAAGGGCACTCTGCTTCAGCCCCACAGAAGGAACACACCACCACAGGGACTAATACAACTGGTGTCTCTGCAGGGAAGAGTATGACTGATTACTAAAGATGGATGAAGTAAAGCGTGAGACTCTATAATAAGTGTTGTTGTTCATCCACTATATAGACCTTATTGCTAGGTGGGTTACAGCAGTAAAGATGGGATCGCCAGGGTCACACCATATGACATAGGATGTTCAGAATACCATCAAAAGTGAGCCGTTGGCCTAAAAAAGGAGGAGACAGCATAAGTATGGGTGGGATGACAGAAGACGTTAAGCCTAGCAGTTTTAGAGTAATAGCAGTTCATAAAGTGTGGATGGCATTTGGTTCAATGAACTTGGATATAGGACCTTGTAATAAGAAATGAATCCTATAGTTACCTGCAGTACAGCTTTATGTCTGTTCGGTCTGGGCAGTGCTGATAAACAGCATGGGACTGAGCTCTAAGGTACCCACCCATCTATATAGGTGCTTCTGCAATTTTGTCAGCTCAGTCCCGGTGTGATGCTGGGAGGGGCCGAAAGCAGGGGAGTGCCACCCGAGTCCCCGTCGCGCGAAATCGTCCCCGCATGGACAGCCAGATGGTAATGGCGTCCACCATCCACAGACACCAGAAATAATGTCATGCGTTTTGTACCACATCTTTATTTGCATCCATTGTGATTTTATTATCATGCCTTTTCTATTTGCTTTTTAACTTTTTTAATAAAATGTAATACTTTTTCCTTGTCAAAAGAAGTTTATTGAGTATACAATGTTATAAAGATACATAAAGTAAGTTTACAAGGATCTATAAAGTAAGCTCATTGTTTTACAGTAGGGTTTATATAGGTAAATATCATGAAATTTCAAATATTAAACATTGGGTTCACGTAACCTAAATTAAAGATATATATCATTTCCTTAGTTACTTTTGTAGGTATTTAAATGATTTATACCTACTATACATATTGTTTACAAGTAGAGTGTATATAGGTCAAATAAATTCTGATAATGAGCTTTAATCGTAAGATGGAGAAAAGGAAAGAGAAAGAAGAAAAAGGGTTGAAAGGTAGAGGTATGGTCCACAAGGTTGTCCCGCTCGTCAGTTTATTATTCTTTTTAGTTCTCTTTGAAGCCTTAGAATGGGTGTCTCTGTAAGTCATTTAATCTGTTACCATGGCAACAGGACAGAGTCATTGAAGTTTGACAGGAACTGTTGTTTTATCCAAGGATGCCAAAGTTTTTCAAATTTTGGAATTTGATTTTGATCGATGGCTACCATCTTAGCATGGGACATTGTATTATTCATTCTGTGAATTGTTTCTGCTAGTACCAATGTAGGAGATTTCCATGCCTTGGCCACTGTTTGTTTTGCAGCCGTTATTAGTTGGATCATAAGTTTGAATTGAGAGAGTGTTAACCATTCCGGTTTTAGATTAAGTAAAGTTAAATATGGATCTGGTTGTATTATTTTTTTAAATATTTTAGATGCAATCACGAAGACTTCCTTCCAGAAGGTTTGGATTACTGGGCACGTCCACCATATGTGTAAATATGTGCCTATTTCTGGGCATCCTCGAAAACAAAGAGCTGAGGTATTAGGTGAATATTTTGCCACTCTAGCGGGTACAAGGTACCAGCGAGTTAGGACTTTATAATTTGTCTCCAGTGCTAAGATGTTGGGTGAAGATGACTTAGATGTGAGCCATATGTTAGACCAGTCCGTGTCTTCTAAAGTTTGTTCCAGGTCCTCCTCCCACCTCTGTGGGTCTATTAAGATTTGGTACTCCATATAATTGATTATAAAATGATGAAATTGTACCTTTAACAAATGGATCTTTTGTACAGATTGATTCAAAAATGGATAATTGGGATAATGGTGTATCCCCCTTTAGGAATGGTGTATAGAAATTTTTGATTTGGAGATATCTAAATATCTCAGAGTTTGGTAGATCATATTTTTCTCTAAGCGATGGGAATGAAAGGAATGATTTAGATGCTATGAAGTCATTTAGTGTCTGAATACCTGATGTTGTCCAAGCTTTAAAAGAATTTGGGTAGATCCATGCCGGATAAAAGGCCGGATTTCTGATAAAAGAAAGGAGAGGATTGTGTGGAGATTGTAACTGATATTTGGTTTTTAGTTTATCCCAGAGAGATAAGAAGTGTTTAGTTATGGGATTATGAATTTTAAAGCAGTCTTTAGGATCAAGCCATAATAAATTTGATATTAATAGAGGGTCATTTTCTGAAGCCTCTATAAATACCCATAATGGGATTTCCTGTTTTGCATGGTATTTGGACAGACTGGCCAAATGTGCCGCTCTGTAGTAGTTAGTAAAATTAGGGTATCCCAGGCCTCCTTTATTTTTGGGAAGATGTAGTGTGTGTATAGGTATACGTGGTTTAGAAGAGCCCCATATAAACGAAGTTGCTCTTTTTTGTACTATTCTCAAAAAATAGGAAGGAATTGGAATAGGGAGGACTCTGAATAGATAAAGCAATTTGGGTAGAATAGTCATTTTGATTGCATTAATCTTCCCCATCCAGGATAAAGGAAGTTGCGACCATTGTTTTATTAGATTTGTGATCTGTCTTAATACAGGAGGATAATTGGTTGAGAAGTCAGAATGAGATGCTGTTAAATGAATTCCAAGATATGGGATTGATTTTTCTGCCCATGTGAATGGGAGTGCAGCCCTAGCCGGGATCAATTCCATGTTTGTGAGTGAAATATTAAGCACTAGGCATTTCTTAGGATTAATCATAAGGCCGGATAGGGCTGCAAATCCATCAAGAGCTGGTATTAAGTTAGGACCAGAGACCTGTGGTGATGATAGAAAAAGTAATATATCGTCTGCAAATATACATAATTTGTGTGTAATACCTCCTGTCGGGTACCTCTTTCGATATTAAAGGCTTCAGATTTGTATCCAGCATATTTTATATAGGCTTTGGGTTTATTATATAATGCTTTGATCCATGTTAAAAAGTGGAGTCCAAAACCCCATTTTTGTAATGAATATTGCATATATTGCCAGGATACTGTGTCAAATGCCCTCTTAATATCGAGAGATAGAAAACATAAAGGGATTTTCCGTTTTTTAGCAATATGTGCCAATAACACTGCCCTGCGTATATTATCGCCTGCCTGTCTATTTGGCATGAAGCCTACTTGATCTCTATGTATTAATTTTCCTATAATGCTATTGAGGCGTTTTGCTATTATTTTTGCTAATAATTTAATATCGAGGTTTAACAGAGAGATAGGCCGATAATTCACACAGGAAGTATCATCAGAAAGGGGTTTTGGGATCATACAAACAATTGCCATTAGTGTTTCTTGCCGAAAAGAATGTCCATCTAGAAGTTTGTTAAAAGTTTCAGTGAGAATGGGAGAGAGTATTTCTGAGAATGTTTTATAGTATAAAGCCGAGTAGCCGTCTGGGCCTGGTCTTTTGTTAAGTTTTAGGTCTTTTATGGCGTTAGCAACTTCATCTATAGTTATAGGCTCATCCAAACTGCTTTTTTGATTCTGAGATAACTCAGGTAAGGTTATTTTTGAGAAGAAGGATTCAGCCTCTGTAGGATTAAATTCATTGTTTGTCTTGTATAAAGTTGCGAGATGTGAGTGAAATTTATGGACTATTTTAACTGGATTACAAGTGTAAACATTTTTTGATAATTTCAAACGTATTGGTTTGAAAGATTTGTTAGTTGAATTTAATGCCCGAGCCAAATATGTACCTGGTTTGTTTGTATTCATGTAGAAATTGTGTTTGGAGCGTTTGAGGGATTTATCAACTGACTCAGTGAGAAATAGATCGTATTCCAATCTAGATTTTTCCAGATGAGATTTTGTACTCTGAGATGGATTATCTTGAAATGATATGTAGGCTGCATTAAAATTGAGTTCTAGTTTTTTTGCTAGATTTTTGCGTTCCCGTTTAAATAGTGCCATTTGTCTTTGTATTGTACCACGCAAGACAGACTTATGAGCTTCCCACAGTGTTATTGGGGAGATGTCTGTTGTATTATTAATTGATATGTATTCCTTTAAAGCTTGTTCAATGGCCATCTGATGTAGTGGGTGTTTGAGCATTATGTCCGGTAAGTACCACGTTGGGTCATGCGCTTTTGGTATGGCTGAGGCTATAGTAGTGTATACTGCATTATGGTCAGACCACGGAATCGGAATTATATCTGATGCAATAATTTCTGGTATCATTCCTATTGTTAGAAAAATATGATCTATTCTGGTGAAGGTTTGATGAGGGTGCGAGAAATAAGTGAATTTCTTTTTCATTGGGTTACTTTCTCTCCATGAATCTACCAGATTGTATTTGGAAAGAAGTTGAGAAAAAGGTAATCTAGAGGTTATTTTGGATGGTGTAAAAGGTGATTTATCTAGAAATGGGAGGAGGACCTGGTTCGAATCCCCACACATTATCACTGTTCCTATTTTGTGTGTATTAATCACTTGTAATATATGTGAGAGGAATGGTGTAGGTTGTTTGTTAGGAGCGTAGTAGGAAATCACCGTGATTGCTGTATCCATTATATAACCCATGAGTATCAGGTATCTACCTTCTGGGTCTTTAATTTCTGATGATAAGGTGAATGGTGTGGATCGGTGAAATGCAATTAGAGTTCCCCTTTGCTTGGTACAGGCAGAAGCCGTGTAAATTTGTTGATAAAAAGGAGAAATATATTTTGGAGTAGAATCTTTGGTGAAGTGTGTTTCTTGGAGGCATACTATGTGAGCCTTCTTGTTATGGAAAGTACGGAAGGCTTTGGTCCTTTTTTGAGGGACATTTATTCCCTGAACATTCAGGGAAAGTATATTCAGTGGTGCCATGGCAACAGATCAAATAGTTTTGACTTACTTTTTGTTATGCAGAGCTGACTGCGCAGATCAACCTGTGTGGACTGAAGAGATGAATAGATAGAAAAGAAACCAGTGAATTCTGGAGTAAAGAGTAAACAAAAAACATATGAGATTAGATGATACATTGTATAAATTATTTTTTGCAAGTAATCACAATTTACCCGTGAAAGAGAATAAATATCTCTCTCAGGGGAATAAGTGCCTTCGTCACACTCCCACATAATATGGTTGGGAGAATGAGGAGGGCTAATGGGGGTACACGGATCTTCCGCTTACAGGAGAGAAGTGCTATGTCAAAAGACATCAAAATGATGTTTCATTAGTTGGAGTGCAGAATATAGTTTTTGTTGAAATTATTTATTCCAGGGTGGTTGTATATGGTTAGTCTTGCCCTAGGCTAAATAATTCAGTTAGAAAGGTACTGTTAATAACTTTGGTATTGATGAAGATAGTTTGAATTATTTTGGGATTTTAACCCTTTTAGAGTAAACAATTACATATTTTATTCATATGTAACTGTTTAGATATGTTAACTCATAAAATTGAGGTTGTATTGCTTCAGATTAGAATAAACAAAAACATAATTCTAGGAACTAGTTAGGTAATAATATATTTGTTTTAAGAAAAGAAAGAAAAAAAAAAAAAAAAAAGCTTCCATTACTTCTGGATTATTGAACATATTTGTCCTAAAAAGTAATAAATCTATTGTTATTACCTGATAATATATAACTGAACAAGAATTTCCTTATTTCACTTATATATTCTAAGGCTATATGAATCAGAAGTAATAAGAAATATAACTGGAATGTAACATGATCCCACACAGTGTGTGACTATCAGAATGCAGTTACATTCAGTTATAAATATAGGTTTTTTATAGAGAACCATCTCTTAGTATAATAAATGAAGAGATAATAGGAATTAGGATGTCAGTCCATTGAATCTTCTTGGTCCATGGATGATGTGGCATAACGGCCTCTTTTGTGAGAATGATGATTCCCATTTTGTTCTGGAATTTTCTGGGTGCTGCCTGAAGGTGAAGATGATGCCATTCTTCTGCGTGTGGGAGTGTTGCTGCTTGTGGGTTCTGTCAGATTTAATTTTAAAAGGGTTTGTTGTAGTTCATCTGCTGATCTGCTTCTGTAAATTGTACCTTGGTAGTTAAATCTGACTGAAAAGGGGAAGCCCCATTGATACATAATGTTGTGGCGTTGCAGTTCCATTAGTTGGGGTTTCATGGATCGTCTTTTAGTAATAGTAAGTTGGGATAGGTCAGCAAAAATTTGATAATTGTGTCCTTGAAAATTAAGTTCCTTTTTTTCTCTTGCAGCAATTAGTATTTGTTCTTTCGTTCTGTAATAATGAAATTTTGTGATTATATCACGTGGGGGTCCATCTTTCTTTTTGGCTGTGAGGGCTCTGTGTACTCTCTCCAGTTCTAAACTTTCAATAGGGATATCTGGCTTTAGTTCTTGTAATAGAGCAGTAATAGTAGATTGCAGGTCTGCCACAGTTTCAGGTATTCCCCTTATGCGCAAGTTTGAACGTCTGGCTCTATTTTCGTAGTCTTCGAGCTTAGTTTGAAGTATTAAATTCTCTTTTTTTAATTGTTCCAATTCTGTTATATTTTCTTGAGTTGTAATTTCAATTTCATCCATTTTTATTTCTAAGGCTGCGGTGCGGTTTCCCAGCTCTCTTATTTCTTTGGTTAGGCTGTTTGTTATTTGGTCTGAGGTTTGTTTTAAAGCCTTATGAAGCATCTTTTCAAATTGTAATAATATTACTGGGGATACTGAGGAGGCTTGTGGAGAAGTTTGTGAGAGGATTTGTTCTGTATCTGACTCAAATGGAGAGTCTTGCTGTGACATTTTCTGTCTGTGAGAGCGCCCTGATGCTGTATCTTGTGAGGTGACTGGAGCTGCTTCAGCTGCAGTGAGTGCCTGTGAGCTCTTTGTGAGGTGATTTTTATTTCTGCCACGGTTTCCTCCCAGTACCATATTTCCTGCCCAAACTTTCACAGTTTGTTCCCTGGGGCAAAAAGGTTCAAATGGATACCTTTTGAGCCTGCAGGCTCCGCTTTGTCCTTCTCTTCTCTCCTCAGCGGTGTGGAGCTCTAACAATGCATGTCTGCTCCGCTAGGCTCCGCTTCCTGCCCCGTGATGTAATACTTTTTCAACACTGTTTGTGTTGAAGTCTCATTACAGGAAATCTTTTTGTAGCTTGTCTGCAGCAATGCTGGCAGCATTCATACGTCTATTTCCCAAGGACAACCTCTGGATATGAAGCTGAGCACGTGCACTCAACCTCTTTGGTCGAACATGAGGAGGCCTGTTCTGAGTGGAACCTGTCCTATTAAACTGCTGTATGGTTATGGCCATCGTGCTGCAGCTCAGTTTCAGGGTCTTGACAATCTTCTTATAGCCTAGGCCATCTTTATGTAGAGCAACAATTCTTTTTTTCAGATCCTCAGAGAGTTCTTTGCCATGAGGTGCCATGTTGAACTTCTAGTGACCAGAGAGAGTGAGAGCGATAACACCAAATTTAAAACACCTGCTCCCCATTCACACCTGAGGCCTTGTAACACTATCAAGTCACATGACACCGGGGAGGGAAAATGGCTAATTGGGCCCGATTAGGACATTTTCACAGGGACTCGCTTTTGTTGCTAGCGGTTTAGACATTAATGGCTGTGTGTTGAGTTATTTTGAGGGGTCGGCAAATTTACACTGTTTTACAAGCTGTACACTCACTACTTTACATTGTAGCAAAGTGTCATTAATTAGTGTTGTCACATGAAAAGATATAATAAAATATTTACAAAAATGTGAGGGGTGTACTCACATTTCTGAGATACTGTACATGTAAAACATATGTAGGAGGATTTATTCCCTCTCTGTGTATCATCTGAGGCTATTCGCTTCACTGGGTATATGTTAGGGTTTACAACCACGTTAAGCATTTGCATTTGTCATACTTATAAACTGAGTGAAATAAAAGATTTTTAAAGTGGTAGTAAAGCCTGCTTTATGATTTTTACCTACAGGTAAGCCTATAATAAGGCTTATGTACCTATAGGTAAAATGAATATCTCCTAAACGTGCACTGTTTAGGAAATATTCACCCTGGATGCAGCTGGGGACATCAGTGGGGCAGGCACCATGAAGGTCTGACATACCATGCTGGACCTTCAGAGCTTCATGCTAGAACCGAGAGCTCCCACGCGCATGCGAGTGACGTCATCGCAGCTCCGGCCACTCATGGCGTGCGAACCCAGAAGAAAGAACAGGGATGCAGATCCTTTTATGAGAGCCAGGATCCCACATGCACCCCTTGGTAACTTCAGACCAGGCTTTGTGTGTGCAAACAACTTTTACTGAAACATGGCAAACATAACATGGAGAAACTTCATTTCCCTGACTAACTCTAACAGCAGCTGCCCCAGCGTACTTGCATAGGCAAAGTCCTTAAGGGTGAAGTCCATAGCTGGCTTGGGTGTATTCCGAAAGACTGGTGCTCTGTAGTCAAACTACAAGTCTCAGCAAGTCCTGCAAGGTTCCTGTTCTTTAGCACACTACATACGCTTTCTTGAGACCTGAAACCTTTGCTTTTTTTATATCACAGGACAGAAGGTAGGATCCCAAAAAAGCTGATCTGGCTAGTAGCACAATTCCTGCCTCAGTGTGTCTCCACTCTATGAAGGAGCAATGGGGACACATTTGGACAGCAGCATTGTCAGATTGTCAGTCTGGGATGTAGTGTTAGATGGACTTGACTAACAAATTAAAGTAGAACTAAAGGCAAAACTTTATTTTAATTGTGGGTAGAGTAGAAAGTAAGGGTTATAACCCAGTCAGCTCTTTTTTTTTTGCTGTCTGTGTTCCATTGTGGAGATATACCTTCACTTCCTGTCCCATAACCAAAACAGGAAGTGAGAGGAAATCTTTGAAAATTAAGGGAATCCCCTGGGGACCCCCAGGTCACCAGAACTAGTGTCCCCATTTGAAGATTTCCCCTCTATTACTTTTCTGGGGTAAACCCAAAATTTGGGATTTTCTTTTACTTTTACTTTCACTATCAATGATAATGGTAAACAGGACAAATAGAGAGGGTGAATCTCCCTAATGGGGGCACAGAATGCAATAAAATCGTATGAATTGTGTGAACCTCTGCGCTTGTGGATGGGAGAGTCGGGAGGAAGTAGAGAGGAGACATTGCAGCAGAGGAGGTTGCTGAGCAGATGCAGTGGTGGTTTAAAGGGACCATAGGCGTCTTCAAGGGACCAGCACCATATTACCCTGGGTATCTATCTACTGAAAGTGGAGATCACTGGAGTACCTTGGAAACTCATTTACCCCATTACCAAAAGGCTTGCATTAGTTCTTAATGAGGTGAGAGTTCTGTGAGCACGGAATGGTTGCACAGAGGTGGAAGCGCACTGTTCAATTCTGTAAGAATACACGTGAATGCTTCTCAAATAAAACAAGGTGGATGGCATTTGTCACGTTTGAAGGCTGGATTTGGTTCAGCTTACTTTCATGAACTTCCTCAACATATTAGTATTTGCATTATTCTTCGGATTTTGATATATAGAATTGATGGAATTTTGGATTTTACACTATTGTATTGCGTCATTTAGGTATAGTCATATTTAACTGTTTTAATTATATTTTATTATTATAAGGCTGCACAACCCCACATCACACTTAACAATAAAATCCTGACAGGTGTTCTAATCCATCTACATCCAAAACTAAAAAAAAGTTTTCCCTTTAGTTCTACTTTAAGAACTCCAGCTGACACTTTATAAGCAGTTACAGCAACATTTGTATTTCCTTTTGGGATAAAAGTTTTACCTAAATGAATATCTCCAGATCACCAGTGAAAATAAATCGAATAAAGTCTAAAATAAAGGAGAAAGGAATGCAACCATGACATTTAAGTGTTAGTAAGGTGCAATATATTCAATTTTTGCTTTTTGGTTTAGATGCACGACCTGAGCTCATAGAAATCCGCCTACAACTAATTTACAGGCTTGCAAAGTGGGATAATCTGTGTTCACCTTTAGTCTATACAACTTTGTTTTTGCTTTTACTTCTAATATGTTCACTCAGATAATAAAATACATTAGAGTTCTACAGGCATCCTTGCTTTATTTCCCATTGCCTCCTTCTGTATTATTCTCTAGTACAGACTGGCGTTGCATTTCTTTTCACTATCCAAAGATGTTGCTTAATGGATATGAATCAAAGGCTCCTTCCATTATATTCTCTGTTTTGCCACAACAGCCTTGTACTAAGAGATTCAGGATGGTAATAACGGCTGCATTAAACAAAATCTAATTATGCAGATTCATGTCTTTTATTTAAACAAGTATTGATAAACTATTTAAAGCTCTTTCAGTATCACTAGGTAAAGTAAAACATGCTTGCGTTCTTATTTCGTTTTGTGGAAAGTGTGCTATAGATCAAGGCTTCGGGTTTATTAATGGCTATTCTGGTGTGTGTTTTTTATTTTGTTTTTTTTTTCATGAGTTAAGACATTTAGCTCATTTTCAATCACCATCCAATAATATACTAATTTATTAAGTGCATGAGTGTTTTGAAGATGTTATGCCTCATAACATTTTGCAAGCCTATGTAAGTTTTTTCTTCCCTCTGAAAAGCGAAGCAAATGTTGTATGGATGAATCATACAGGCATGAAATGACTTTGTTTATTGCTTTATGATTTTATCCAGTTTATGATATTTGTTTCAAATAGTGTTAGATGTAAGTGTTTAAATAGACTTATATCATTAAACCTGAAATACGACTTGATCCGATAGTACAGAAGCATTGAGAAACAGTCAAATATATAATGAAGTGTATGTCCATACAACATTTTTTTTTAGTTTTGGAAAGAGTAAGGCAGTAATAGAACCCCTGCTGGTTTTTTAGTGATTTCCGGGGCTCCATTAGAGAGATTTACCTTCACTTCCCATCTCACTGTCAATGTATTAACCACACAGAAATGAGGGAAAATCTGCAACAAGGACACAGGCAATAATAAAAATTGGACAGGTGTTCCCTCCTTCCCCTACTGTACTAAAAACAACAGCTGTAGGAACTCACCCTCCCCAGCCAACTCTCCGCCCCCAACCCCACTGGGAGAAAAGTAAAGCAGCGCCAAGTCTGCGTATTGCCCAAGGCTCAAAAGGTACAGAGGACTGCAGCACATCTCTTCTTCCCCCCATCCGCAGCACACCTCTTCTTCCCCCCATCCGCAGCACACCTCTTCTTCCCCCTGTCCACAGCTCAGCCCCCCCCCCCGTCCGCAGCACACCTCTTCTTCCCCCTATCTGCAACTCACATCTCCCCCCCCTCCGCAGCACACCTTTCCTTCCCCCTGTCTGCAGCACACCTCTAACTCCCCCCATCCGCAGCACACCTCTTCTTCTTCCTGACCGCAGCACACCTCTTCTTCCCCTGTCCGCAGCTCACCTCTCCCCCCCCCCCGCAGCACACCTCTTCTTCCCCCTGTCTGCAGCACACCTCTTCTTTCCCCTGTCTGCAGCACACCTCTTCATCCCCCTGTCTGCAGCACACTCTTCTTCCCCCATCCGCAGCGGACCTCTTCTTCCCCCCATCCGTAGCACACCTCTTCTTCCCCCTGTCTGCAGCACACCTCTTCTCCCCCTCCCCCCATCCGTAGCACACCTCTTCTTACCCCTGTCTGCAGCACACTCTTCTTCCCCCAACTGCAGCACACCTCTGCCCCCCCCTCCGCAGCACACCTCTTCTTCCACCTGTCCGCAGCTCACCTCTTCTCCCCCCCTCCACAGCACACTGTCAGAAACCATGAACCAGACCGAGACAGAAGTACAGTAAAATCACACTTGTTTATTAATAAAAAGGTAAATAGAGCAAGCGTAGTCAAAGCATAGCCAGAGTCCAGTAACCAGATCGGGTAGTCAGCCAAGCTAGAGTTCATTAACCAAACGGGTAATCAGCCAAGCCAGAGTTCAGTAACCAGGTCGGGTAATCAGCTGGGTCAGAAGTCAGGGATCCAAGTAGAGGAACAGCAAGCAGGATAAGGAGCCAGAAGGGATGTCAGCAAAGCCAGTCTTTAAACAGGAACGCAGGAGATGACTTCTTGTGATGTGACCGAGGTGAAGGCAGGAATTAAGTGAGCTGGAGATCTTTAACCACTTGCTTACTGGGCACTTAAACCCCCCTCCTTAAACCAATTTTCAGCACTTAAACCAATTTTCAGCTTTCAGTGCTCTCACACTTTGAATGACAATTACTCAGTCATGCAACACTGTACCCAAATGATTTTTTTTGTCCTTTTTTCATACAAATAGAGCTTTCATTTGGTGGTATTTGATCACCTCTGGGTTTTTTAATTTTTGCACTATAAATGAAGAAAGACTGAACATTTTGAAAAAAAATGCTTTTTTCTTCGTTTCTGTGATAAAATTTTGCAAAGTAGCAATTTTTCTTCATAAATGTTGGCCACAATTTATACTACTACATATATTTGGTAAAAATAACCCAAATTAGTGGATATTATGTGGTCTGTGTGAAATTTATAGAGTCTACAAGCTATGGTGCAAATCATAAAAAAATGATCACATCTGATCACACCTGATGTACTGAGGCCCATCTCGTTTCTTCAGACCCTAACAAGCCAGGAAAGTACAAATGCCCCCCAATGACCCCTTTTTGGAAAGTAGACATTCCAGGGTATTTAGTAAGAGGCATGGTGAGTTATTTGAAGTTGTCATTTTTTCCCACAATTCTTTGCAAATTATGTTTTTTTTTTATTTTTTATATTTTTTTCAGAAAATTGTCATTGTAATAGCTTATTTCTCTCACATGGAATGTGCATACCACAAATGACACCCCAAAATACATTTGGCTACTCCTCTTGAGTATTACAATACCACATGTGTGGGACTTTTTCACTAACTGGCCACATACAGAGGCCCAACATGCAGGGAGCATCATCAAGTGTTCAAGGAGCATAAATTACCCATCTAACTTGACTACCTATTACACTTTTGAAGGCCCTAGAGCACCAGGACAATGGAAACGCCACAAAATGACCCCATTTTGGAAAGCTAACCCCCCAACGTATAATCTGTGAGGCATAATGAGTCTTTTGAACGGTTCATTTTTTTCCAGAAGTTTTTGGAAAATGTGGAAAAAAATGAAAACGCATTTTTTTTTACACAAAGTTGTCCGTTTATAAGATATTTCCAACACATAGCATTTACATAGCAAAAATAACACCCCAAATTACATTCTGCTACTCCTCCTGAGTATAACGATACCACATGTGTGAGTCTTTTACACAGCCTGACCACATACAGAGGCCTAATATTGAAGTAGCACCTCCAGGCGTTCTATGAGCATAACTTACACATCTAATCTCTCACCCACCTATTACACTTTTGAAGGCCCTGGAGCACCAGGACAATGGAAACGCCCACAAAATGACCCCATTTTGGAAAGCTAACACCCCAACATATAATCTATGAGGCATAATGAGTCTTTTGAACAGTTCATTTTTTTCCAGAAGTTTTTGGAAAATGTGGAAAAAAATGAAAACGCATTTTTTTTAACACAAAGTTGTCTGTTTATAGGATATTTCCAACACATAGCATTTACATAGCAAAAATGACACCACAAAATACATTCTGCCACTCCTTCTGAGTATGGCAATACCACATGTGTGAGACCTTTACACAGCCTTGCCCACATACAGAGATCCAACATGCAAGGAACACCATCAGGTGTTCCAGGGACACATAGCATGCACATACCAAGAATTACACCCCAAAATACATTATGCTGAGCAAAGAGAAACAAAAGATTACCTGTGGTTTTAGTAGTACAGTTGTCCACAGGAGGATAGGTCCAGGCAGCAGGCAAGGACTTGGTTAGCAACAGCGAACACAATTTTTCAGGCAGCAGGCAGAAATACTGTCCATAGTCAGTACAGGTAGCAGGCAGAAATACTGTCCATAGTCATTACAGGCAGCAGGCAGGGATACTGTCCATAGGTCAGTGCAGTGCAGGGTCAGTGCAGGCAGAGATTGTCAGCAGTTCCAAAATATTGGTCTTGGTAGTAGGCAGGAACATGGTCCATGTGCTGTGGTCAGTGCGACAAACAGAGGCATGACGGCAGTAAGTCCTACAGGCAGCAGACAGAAGTAGGGCCTCGTTCAGGACAGAATGGGGACAGGGGTAGAGGCTTCTCCCACCCAAATCTCTTTGAAGCCTCCGAGTCTCCAGACCCTAATCTAGGAATAAGAAAACAAAGAAAATAGTTTTCTTCATCCAGAAAAACTATTCTGGAGCCCCTCACATATATGAGACCCCTGTGTTGAATCCCACTAGTCCAGTTGCAGGGTACAAGATGAGTCCAAGAGGCAGGCAAGAGGCATGGTCAAACAGTCCAGGGTCAGTTCCAGATCAGGCAGCAGTATGTACAGAATCGTTAGGCAGAAGCATGGTCGAATAACAGTCCAGGGTCAGTTCCAGGTCAGGCAGCGGTATGTACAAAATCGGCAGGCAGAAGCGTGGTCGAATAACAAGCCAGGGTCAGTTACAGAGCAGGCAGTGGCATAAGGGGTGTGAAGGCAGGAACTGAGGATTACGTTTACCATACTTCACTAATAATTTAGTGAAGTATGGTAACGGCGGAAACATTCACCTATGCAGAGGCCTGTTTGGGAAGGACATTGTGCACAATAATAAGATGTGTCTCTTCTGACTCCTGCTCTGGTACACACCTTACATCTTTTTTGACGTCTTTGGCCAGTTGGTTTGGGAGGGAGTTTATCTGGAAAGTGGCTTTCGGAGAGTCGACTAACAACATCTGATCGGATGTTTTCTGGTTGGCCGTTTGGGAATATAAGGGCAGTGTATATTTCCTTTTGGTAGCCAAGGAAGGGTTGGGGGTTTTGGGTGGAGTTGCGGTAAATGATATAGGAATTGAATATGGCTAATTGAAAAAAATAAATTGCTACTTTTTTGTACCAATGGTATGTCCGTCTTGTGGCAAGGTATGGTTCCAACATTTGGTCGTTGAAGTCCCTCCCTCCATAAACAAATTGTATTCATGGATGCATGTTGGTTTCTGGATGGGGCCATTCCTTCTGAGGATTTCCACATAGGTGTTATTGTGGATGGAAGACAACATGTACACGTCCCTTCTGTCCCTCCACTTCACTGCCAGACTCTCTTTGTTACGCAAACTTGCAGTTTCTCCTTTTCTCAACTTCTTATTAACAAGACTTTGAGGAAAGCCCTTCCGATTCTTTTTTACGGTGCCACATGCGCCAGCCACATCTTCTTCCGGCGAAGGTTGTGGAACAGGGGCAGAGAAGTATAGAAGATGTCTACATACAGGTGGTAGGGGGTATATGAGGTCCCAAACAACTTTCCCGCTGGATCCCAAGTAGTCCGGGCAATTAGGGGGCTGCAGCTGGGTGTCCTTCCCTTCGTACACTATGAAGGAATATGTGTACCCTGTGGCTCGGTCACATAGTTTGTACACCTTCACCCCATAGCGGGCCCTTTTGCTGGGGATAAATTGCTTAATTTTAAGCCTGTCGCTAAATTTAACAAGGGACTCATCCACACATATGTGTTGGTCCGGGGTGAACAGCTGGGGGAATACTTCAGAAAAATAATTTAATATTGGCCGAATTTTGTAAAGCCTGTCATAATTTGGATCATTTCATGGAGGGCACTGGGTATTGTCGCTGAAATATAGGGACCTCATTATCATCAGATACCTGGTTCTGGGCATTACCGCGGCATGTGGTGGAGGGGGTGGGTTGACCAATAGGAACGGAATTCGTTTTTTTTGGTGAGCCCCATATTAAAAGTGAGGCCCAAAAAAACCTTGAACTCCTCCACTGTCAGGTCTCTCCACTCGTAGGGACGGGCATAATATGACGTGGGATTTTGCAAAATAAATTGCTGTGCATACAGGTTGCACTGGGTAACAATTGACGCCAACATGTCCTCCATAAAAATGAAATTAAAAAAATTAATTGGGGTAAAATTCTCTGTATCCACCTGGACTCTTGGCTGGGCAGTGAAAGGGGGAACGCTAGCTTCTCCTGAATTAGGAGGAAGCCACAAGGGGTTCTGTAGGGCATAGGGAAGGCTGGCATGGGACCTAACCCTTTGGGGCTGAGGTGACACCCCACTGGTACTTGGCCTTTCTTGCTGAGGTACTGCAGTGCTGGTGGATGGCACTGCGGTGCTGGTGGATGGCACTGCGGTGCTAGTGGATGGCACTGCGGTGCTGGTGGATGCCACTGCGGTGCTGGTGGATGCCACTGCCTCCTCACTAGAACGCCTTCGTTTGGCGGGCCGAGTTTCTTCCTCCTCTGTTAGTGTTCCACTACTGAGGACTGGCTCGTAATTTACGTCAGAATCCGAATTGGAAAGGGAATCCGAAAAAGAGAGCTCCCCATTGCTGTCGTCGGCCGTGGAAAGAATTTGGTATGCCTCCTCGGCGGAAAAGCTTTTTTTGGACATGGCTGCTGGTGGTTATAAGATTTCACAGGCGTGTGCTAAGCCTGCACTGATGAGGTGGCACTGATGAGCACAGATGTGCACTGATTGATGGCACAGATGTGCACTGATGAGGCGGCACAGATGGGCACTGATCGCACAGATGGGCACTGATGAGGCGGCACAGATGTGCACTGATGAGGCGGCACAGATGGGCACTGAGGCAGCACAGATGGGCACTGAGGAAGCAGCACAGATGTGCACTGATTGATTGTACAGATTTACACTAATGAGGCGGCACAGGTGGGCACAGACATGCACTGATGTGGCACTGGTGAGGTGGCACAGATGGGCACTGATGAGGCAGCACAGATGGGCATTAATAAGGCAGCACAGATGGGCACTGATAAGGCGGCACAGATGGGCACTGATGAGGCGGCACAGATGTGCACTGATTGCACAGATGTGCACTGATGAGGCAGCACAGATAGGCACTGATTGGTACAGATGTGCACTGTTGAGGTGGCACAGATGAGCACTGTTGAGGCGGCACAAATGGGCACTGTTGAGGCTGAACAGATGGACACTGTTGAGGCGGCACTGGTGGGCACTGATGAGGTGGCACAGATATGCACTGATTGCACAGATGTGCACTGAGGCGGCACAGATGGGCACTGATTGGTACAGATGAGCACTGATGAGGTGGCACAGATGGGCACTGATGAGATGGCACAGATGGGCACTGATGAGGTAGCACAGATGGGCACTGATGAGGTGGCACAGATGGGCACTGATGAGGTAGCACAGATGGGCACTGATGAGGTGGCACAGATGGGCACTGATGAGTTGGCACAGATGCGCACTGATTGCACAGATGCGCACTGATTGCAGAAGGGCACTGATGGGCACAGACGGGCACTGATGGGCACTGATGGCACAAGTGGGCACAGATGGCACTAGATAGATGTCACTGTGGGCACTGTTGGGTACTTTTTGGGCACACTTCGCTTTTACACTGTCAAAAATTTACTCACAGAAGCTCTCTCTCCTCACACGCTGTCTCTGTGTGAGGAGAGAGCCGGCAATGAGAGATGATCTCAATTGTTTACATTTCAGATCATCTCTTATTGGAGGCGGCGATCGCCTGTAAACGGCCTCTGTGATTGGCCATTTACAGCGATCTGAGTTTTTCCCCGAGGCATGCTCATGAGAGCGCGCTGGGAACTAGGAAAGGTGATGATGTAGATCCGCGCTGTTGCCGTCATTTGGCAATAGCCCGGATCTGAAGAGGTTAAGTAGGCGGGACTGACGAGCAGATCCACAACAGCTGGTTAACGGTGGAGAGAGATGCGAGTTGGCAATTAGCCGACAGCTGAGCGGCCAGCTCAGAGAAGGAAGGGCTGAGCCAGCCCTGACACACACCTCTTCTCCCCCCATCCGCAGCACACCTCTTCTTCCCCCCATCCGCAGCACACCTCTTCTTCCCCCCATCCGCAGCACACCTCTTCTTCCTCCTGTCCACAGCTCACCTCTCCCCCCCCCCCCCGCAGCACACCGCTTCTTCCCCCTGTCCATAGCACACCTCTTCCTCCCCCTGCCTGCAGCACACCTCTTCATCCCCCTGTCTGCAGCACACTCTTCTTCCCCCATCCGCAGCACACCTCTTCTTTCCCCCGTCTGCAGCACATCTCTTCTTCCCCCTGCCTGCAGCACACCTCTTTATCCCCTTGTCTGCAGCACACTCTTCTTCCCCCATCCGCAGCAGACCTCTTCTTCCCCCCATCCGCAGCACACCTCTTCTTCTTCCTGTCTGCAGCACACCTTTTTTTCCCCTGTCTGCAGCACACCTCTTCTTCCCCCCTCCCCATCCGTAGCACACCTCTTCTTCCCCCTGTCTGCAGCACACTCTTCTTCTCCCATCCGCAACTCACCTCTTCTCCCCCCCTCCGCAGCACACCTCTCCCCCCCCCTCCACAGCACACCTCTTCTTCCACCTGTCCGCAGCTCACCTCTTCTCCCCCCTCCACAGCACACTGTCAGAAACCATGAATCAGACCGAGACAGAAGTACAGTAAAATCACACTTGTTTATTAATAAAAATAAAAAGGTAAATAGAGTAAGCGTAGTCAAAGCATAGCCAGAGTCCAGTAACCAGATCGGGTAGTCAGCCAAGCCAGAGTTCAGTAACCAGATCGGGTAATCAGCTGGGCCAGAAGTTCAGTTCAGGTGCTCAGTTTGAAGCGGTGGAGCTTGGTGTAAGTGGAGCTGGATTAAGTGGGAGTTAAAAACAAGTGTTAGAGTATACAAGTCTTGCTGTCTGTTGGTGTTTGCTGCTGTCTGTTGGTGTGTGTATTGCTGCTGTCTGTTGGTGTGTGTATTGCTGCTGTCTGTTGGTGTTTGCTGGGTTGCATTTTGGGGACTTTTCCTTTTAGTTTTTAATTTGCCTTTTGCTGTCACTTTTTAAATAGCTTTTTTTTTTTTTTTTTTTTTTTTCTGTTTCATCAGTCTATCAATTAAGGGGTGTGGTTAATTGCTCACAGGTGCCCAGGTGCCTATTTAACTTGTTGTAGGACTCAGTCTGAGCGTGCTCAGTTTGAAGCGGTGGAGCTTGGTGTAAGTGGAGCTGGATTAAGTGGGAGTTAAAAACAAGTGTTAGAGTATACAAGTCTTGCTGTCTGTTGGTGTTTGCTGCTGTCTGTTGGTGTGTGTTTGCTGCTGTCTGTTGGTGTGTGTATTGCTGCTGTCTGTTGGTGTGTGTATTGCTGCTGTCTGTTGGTGTGTGTATTGCTGCTGTCTGTTGGTGTGTGTATTGCTGCTGTCTGTTGGTGTGTGTATTGCTGCTGTCTGTTGGTGTTTGCTGGGTTGCATTTTGGGGACTTTTCCTTTTAGTTTTTAATTTGCCTTTTGCTGTCACTTTTTAAATAGCTTTTTTTTTTTTTTTTTCTGTTTCATCAGTCTATCAATTAAGGGGTGTGGTTAATTGCTCACAGGTGCCCAGGTGCCTATTTAACTTGTTGTAGGACTCAGTCTGAGCGTGCTCAGTTTGAAGCGGTGGAGCTTGGTGTAAGTGGAGCTGGATTAAGTGGGAGTTAAAAACAAGTGTTAGAGTATACAAGTCTTGCTGTCTGTTGGTGTTTGCTGCTGTCTGTTGGTGTGTGTTTGCTGCTGTCTGTTGGTGTGTGTGTTTGCTGCTGTCTGTTGGTGTGTGTATTGCTGCTGTCTGTTGGTGTGTGTATTGCTGCTGTCTGTTAGTGTGTGTATTGCTGCTGTCTGTTAGTGTTTGCTGGGTTGCATTTTGGGGACTTTTCCTTTTAGTTTTTAATTTGCCTTTTGTTGTCACTTTTTAAATAGCTTTTTTTTTTTTTTTTTTTCTGTTTCATCAGTCTATCAATTAATGGGTGTGGTTAATTGCTCACAGGTGCCCAGGTGCCTATTTAACTTGTTGTAGGACTCAGTCTGAGCGTGCTCAGTTTGAAGCGGTGGAGCTTGGTGTAAGTGGAGCTGGATTAAGTGGGAGTTAAAAACAAGTGTTAGAGTATACAAGTCTTGCTGTCTGTTGGTGTTTGCTGCTGTCTGTTGGTGTGTGTTTGCTGCTGTCTGTTGGTGTGTGTATTGCTGCTGTCTGTTGGTGTGTGTATTGCTGCTGTCTGTTGGTGTGTGTATTGCTGCTGTCTGTTGGTGTTTGCTGGGTTGCATTTTGGGGACTTTTCCTTTTAGTTTTTAATTTGCCTTTTGCTGTCACTTTTTAAATAGCTTTTTTTTTTTTTTTCTGTTTCATCAGTCTATCAATTAAGGGGTGTGGTTAATTGCTCACAGGTGCCCAGGTGCCTATTTAACTTGTTGTAGGACTCAGTCTGAGCGTGCTCAGTTTGAAGCGGTGGAGCTTGGTGTAAGTGGAGCTGGATTAAGTGGGAGTTAAAAACAAGTGTTAGAGTATACAAGTCTTGCTGTCTGTTTGTGTTTGCTGCTGTCTGTTGGTGTGTGTTTGCTGCTGTCTGTTGGTGTGTGTATTGCTGCTGTCTGTTGGTGTGTGTATTGCTGCTGTCTGTTGGTGTGTGTATTGCTGCTGTCTGTTGGTGTGTGTATTGCTGCTGTCTGTTGGTGTTTGCTGGGTTGCATTTTGGGGACTTTTCCTTTTAGTTTTTAATTTGCCTTTTGCTGACACTTTTTAAATAGCTTTTTTTTTTTTTTTTTTTTTCTGTTTCATCAGTCTATCAATTAAGGGGTGTGGTTAATTGCTCACAGGTGCCCAGGTGCCTATTTAACTTGTTGTAGGACTCAGTCTGAGCGTGCTCAGTTTGAAGCGGTGGAGCTTGGTGTAAGTGGAGCTGGATTAAGTGGGAGTTAAAAACAAGTGTTAGAGTATACAAGTCTTGCTGTCTGTTGGTGTTTGCTGCTGTCTGTTGGTGTGTGTTTGCTGCTGTCTGTTGGTGTGTGTATTGCTGCTGTCTGTTGGTGTGTGTATTGCTGCTGTCTGTTGGTGTGTGTATTGCTGCTGTCTGTTGGTGTTTGCTGGGTTGCATTTTGGGGACTTTTCCTTTTAGTTTTTAATTTGCCTTTTGCTGTCACTTTTTAAATAGTTTTTTTTTTTTTTTTCTGTTTCATCAGTCTATCAATTAAGGGGTGTGGTTAATTGCTCACAGGTGCCCAGGTGCCTATTTAACTTGTTGTAGGACTCAGTCTGAGCGTGCTCAGTTTGAAGCGGTGGAGCTTGGTGTAAGTGGAGCTGGATTAAGTGGGAGTTAAAAACAAGTGTTAGAGTATACAAGTCTTGCTGTCTGTTGGTGTTTGCTGCTGTCTGTTGGTGTGTGTTTGCTGCTGTCTGTTGGTGTGTGTATTGCTGCTGTCTGTTGGTGTGTGTATTGCTGCTGTCTGTTGGTGTTTGCTGGGTTGCATTTTGGGGACTTTTCCTTTTAGTTTTTAATTTGCCTTTTGCTGTCACTTTTTAAATAGCTTTTTTTTTTTTTTCTGTTTCATCAGTCTATCAATTAAGGGGTGTGGTTAATTGCTCACAGGTGCCCAGGTGCCTATTTAACTTGTTGTAGGACTCAGTCTGAGCGTGCTCAGTTTGAAGCGGTGGAGCTTGGTGTAAGTGGAGCTGGATTAAGTGGGAGTTAAAAACAAGTGTTAGAGTATACAAGTCTTGCTGTCTGTTGGTGTTTGCTGCTGTCTGTTGGTGTGTGTTTGCTGCTGTCTGTTGGTGTGTGTATTGCTGCTGTCTGTTGGTGTGTGTATTGCTGCTGTCTGTTGGTGTTTGCTGGGTTGCATTTTGGGGACTTTTCCTTTTAGTTTTTAATTTGCCTTTTGCTGTCACTTTTTAAATAGCTTTTTTTTTTTTTTTCTGTTTCATCAGTCTATCAATTAAGGGGTGTGGTTAATTGCTCACAGGTGCCCAGGTGCCTATTTAACTTGTTGTAGGACTCAGTCTGAGCGTGCTCAGTTTGAAGCGGTGGAGCTTGGTGTAAGTGGAGCTGGATTAAGTGGGAGTTAAAAACAAGTGTTAGAGTATACAAGTCTTGCTGTCTGTTGGTGTTTGCTGCTGTCTGTTGGTGTGTGTTTGCTGCTGTCTGTTGGTGTGTGTATTGCTGCTGTCTGTTGGTGTGTGTATTGCTGCTGTCTGTTGGTGTTTGCTGGGTTGCATTTTGGGGACTTTTCCTTTTAGTTTTTAATTTGCCTTTTGCTGTCACTTTTTAAATAGCTTTTTTTTTTTTTTCTGTTTCATCAGTCTATCAATTAAGGGGTGTGGTTAATTGCTCACAGGTGCCCAGGTGCCTATTTAACTTGTTGTAGGACTCAGTCTGAGCGTGCTCAGTTTGAAGCGGTGGAGCTTGGTGTAAGTGGAGCTGGATTAAGTGGGAGTTAAAAACAAGTGTTAGAGTATACAAGTCTTGCTGTCTGTTGGTGTTTGCTGCTGTCTGTTGGTGTGTGTTTGCTGCTGTCTGTTGGTGTGTGTATTGCTGCTGTCTGTTGGTGTGTGTATTGCTGCTGTCTGTTGGTGTGTGTATTGCTGCTGTCTGTTGGTGTGTGTATTGCTGCTGTCTGTTGGTGTGTGTATTGCTGCTGTCTGTTGGTGTTTGCTGGGTTGCATTTTGGGGACTTTTCCTTTTAGTTTTTAATTTGCCTTTTGCTGTCACTTTTTAAATAGCTTTTTTTTTTTTCTGTTTCATCAGTCTATCAATTAAGGGGTGTGGTTAATTGCTCACAGGTGCCCAGGTGCCTATTTAACTTGTTGTAGGACTCAGTCTGAGCGTGCTCAGTTTGAAGCGGTGGAGCTTGGTGTAAGTGGAGCTGGATTAAGTGGGAGTTAAAAACAAGTGTTAGAGTATACAAGTCTTGCTGTCTGTTGGTGTTTGCTGCTGTCTGTTGGTGTGTGTTTGCTGCTGTCTGTTGGTGTGTGTATTGCTGCTGTCTGTTGGTGTGTGTATTGCTGCTGTCTGTTGGTGTTTGCTGGGTTGCATTTTGGGGACTTTTCCTTTTAGTTTTTAATTTGCCTTTTGCTGTCACTTTTTAAATAGCTTTTTTTTTTTTTTCTGTTTCATCAGTCTATCAATTAAGGGGTGTGGTTAATTGCTCACAGGTGCCCAGGTGCCTATTTAACTTGTTGTAGGACTCAGTCTGAGCGTGCTCAGTTTGAAGCGGTGGAGCTTGGTGTAAGTGGAGCTGGATTAAGTGGGAGTTAAAAACAAGTGTTAGAATATACAAGTCTTGCTGTCTGTTGGTGTTTGCTGCTGTCTGTTGGTGTGTGTATTGCTGCTGTCTGTTGGTGTGTGTATTGCTGCTGTCTGTTGGTGTGTGTATTGCTGCTGTCTGTTGGTGTGTGTATTGCTGCTGTCTGTTGGTGTTTGCTGGGTTGCATTTTGGGGACTTTTCCTTTTAGTTTTTAATTTGCCTTTTGCTGACACTTTTTAAATAGCTTTTTTTTTTTTTTTTTTCTGTTTCATCAGTCTATCAATTAAGGGGTGTGGTTAATTGCTCACAGGTGCTCAGGTGCCTATTTAACTTGTTGTAGGACTCAGTCTGAGCGTGCTCAGTTTGAAGCGGTGGAGCTTGGTGTAAGTGGAGCTGGATTAAGTGGGAGTTAAAAACAAGTGTTAGAGTATACAAGTCTTGCTGTCTGTTGGTGTTTGCTGCTGTCTGTTGGTGTGTGTTTGCTGCTGTCTGTTGGTGTGTGTATTGCTGCTGTCTGTTGGTGTGTGTATTGCTGCTGTCTGTTGGTGTGTGTATTGCTGCTGTCTGTTGGTGTGTGTATTGCTGCTGTCTGTTGGTGTTTGCTGGGTTGCATTTTGGGGACTTTTCCTTTTAGTTTTTAATTTGCCTTTTGCTGTCACTTTTTAAATAGCTTTTTTTTTTTTTTTCTGTTTCATCAGTCTATCAATTAAGGGGTGTGGTTAATTGCTCACAGGTGCCCAGGTGCCTATTTAACTTGTTGTAGGACTCAGTCTGAGCGTGCTCAGTTTGAAGCGGTGGAGCTTGGTGTAAGTGGAGCTGGATTAAGTGGGAGTTAAAAACAAGTGTTAGAGTATACAAGTCTTGCTGTCTGTTGGTGTTTGCTGCTGTCTGTTGGTGTGTGTATTGCTGCTGTCTGTTGGTGTGTGTATTGCTGCTGTCTGTTGGTGTGTGTATTGCTGCTGTCTGTTGGTGTTTGCTGGGTTGCATTTTGGGGACTTTTCCTTTTAGTTTTTAATTTGCCTTTTGCTGTCACTTTTTAAATAGCTTTTTTTTTTTTTTTCTGTTTCATCAGTCTATCAATTAAGGGGTGTGGTTAATTGCTCACAGGTGCCCAGGTGCCTATTTAACTTGTTGTAGGACTCAGTCTGAGCGTGCTCAGTTTGAAGCGGTGGAGCTTGGTGTAAGTGGAGCTGGATTAAGTGGGAGTTAAAAACAAGTGTTAGAGTATACAAGTCTTGCTGTCTGTTTGTGTTTGCTGCTGTCTGTTGGTGTGTGTTTGCTGCTGTCTGTTGGTGTGTGTATTGCTGCTGTCTGTTGGTGTGTGTATTGCTGCTGTCTGTTGGTGTGTGTATTGCTGCTGTCTGTTGGTGTGTGTATTGCTGCTGTCTGTTGGTGTTTGCTGGGTTGCATTTTGGGGACTTTTCCTTTTAGTTTTTAATTTGCCTTTTGCTGACACTTTTTAAATAGCTTTTTTTTTTTTTTTTTTTTTTCTGTTTCATCAGTCTATCAATTAAGGGGTGTGGTTAATTGCTCACAGGTGCCCAGGTGCCTATTTAACTTGTTGTAGGACTCAGTCTGAGCGTGCTCAGTTTGAAGCGGTGGAGCTTGGTGTAAGTGGAGCTGGATTAAGTGGGAGTTAAAAACAAGTGTTAGAGTATACAAGTCTTGCTGTCTGTTGGTGTTTGCTGCTGTCTGTTGGTGTGTGTTTGCTGCTGTCTGTTGGTGTGTGTATTGCTGCTGTCTGTTGGTGTGTGTATTGCTGCTGTCTGTTGGTGTGTGTATTGCTGCTGTCTGTTGGTGTTTGCTGGGTTGCATTTTGGGGACTTTTCCTTTTAGTTTTTAATTTGCCTTTTGCTGTCACTTTTTAAATAGTTTTTTTTTTTTTTTTCTGTTTCATCAGTCTATCAATTAAGGGGTGTGGTTAATTGCTCACAGGTGCCCAGGTGCCTATTTAACTTGTTGTAGGACTCAGTCTGAGCGTGCTCAGTTTGAAGCGGTGGAGCTTGGTGTAAGTGGAGCTGGATTAAGTGGGAGTTAAAAACAAGTGTTAGAGTATACAAGTCTTGCTGTCTGTTGGTGTTTGCTGCTGTCTGTTGGTGTGTGTTTGCTGCTGTCTGTTGGTGTGTGTATTGCTGCTGTCTGTTGGTGTGTGTATTGCTGCTGTCTGTTGGTGTTTGCTGGGTTGCATTTTGGGGACTTTTCCTTTTAGTTTTTAATTTGCCTTTTGCTGTCACTTTTTAAATAGCTTTTTTTTTTTTTTTCTGTTTCATCAGTCTATCAATTAAGGGGTGTGGTTAATTGCTCACAGGTGCCCAGGTGCCTATTTAACTTGTTGTAGGACTCAGTCTGAGCGTGCTCAGTTTGAAGCGGTGGAGCTTGGTGTAAGTGGAGCTGGATTAAGTGGGAGTTAAAAACAAGTGTTAGAGTATACAAGTCTTGCTGTCTGTTGGTGTTTGCTGCTGTCTGTTGGTGTGTGTTTGCTGCTGTCTGTTGGTGTGTGTATTGCTGCTGTCTGTTGGTGTGTGTATTGCTGCTGTCTGTTGGTGTTTGCTGGGTTGCATTTTGGGGACTTTTCCTTTTAGTTTTTAATTTGCCTTTTGCTGTCACTTTTTAAATAGCTTTTTTTTTTTTTTTCTGTTTCATCAGTCTATCAATTAAGGGGTGTGGTTAATTGCTCACAGGTGCCCAGGTGCCTATTTAACTTGTTGTAGGACTCAGTCTGAGCGTGCTCAGTTTGAAGCGGTGGAGCTTGGTGTAAGTGGAGCTGGATTAAGTGGGAGTTAAAAACAAGTGTTAGAGTATACAAGTCTTGCTGTCTGTTGGTGTTTGCTGCTGTCTGTTGGTGTGTGTTTGCTGCTGTCTGTTGGTGTGTGTATTGCTGCTGTCTGTTGGTGTGTGTATTGCTGCTGTCTGTTGGTGTTTGCTGGGTTGCATTTTGGGGACTTTTCCTTTTAGTTTTTAATTTGCCTTTTGCTGTCACTTTTTAAATAGCTTTTTTTTTTTTTTTCTGTTTCATCAGTCTATCAATTAAGGGGTGTGGTTAATTGCTCACAGGTGCCCAGGTGCCTATTTAACTTGTTGTAGGACTCAGTCTGAGCGTGCTCAGTTTGAAGCGGTGGAGCTTGGTGTAAGTGGAGCTGGATTAAGTGGGAGTTAAAAACAAGTGTTAGAGTATACAAGTCTTGCTGTCTGTTGGTGTTTGCTGCTGTCTGTTGGTGTGTGTTTGCTGCTGTCTGTTGGTGTGTGTATTGCTGCTGTCTGTTGGTGTGTGTATTGCTGCTGTCTGTTGGTGTGTGTATTGCTGCTGTCTGTTGGTGTGTGTATTGCTGCTGTCTGTTGGTGTGTGTATTGCTGCTGTCTGTTGGTGTTTGCTGGGTTGCATTTTGGGGACTTTTCCTTTTAGTTTTTAATTTGCCTTTTGCTGTCACTTTTTAAATAGCTTTTTTTTTTTTTCTGTTTCATCAGTCTATCAATTAAGGGGTGTGGTTAATTGCTCACAGGTGCCCAGGTGCCTATTTAACTTGTTGTAGGACTCAGTCTGAGCGTGCTCAGTTTGAAGCGGTGGAGCTTGGTGTAAGTGGAGCTGGATTAAGTGGGAGTTAAAAACAAGTGTTAGAGTATACAAGTCTTGCTGTCTGTTGGTGTTTGCTGCTGTCTGTTGGTGTGTGTTTGCTGCTGTCTGTTGGTGTGTGTATTGCTGCTGTCTGTTGGTGTGTGTATTGCTGCTGTCTGTTGGTGTTTGCTGGGTTGCATTTTGGGGACTTTTCCTTTTAGTTTTTAATTTGCCTTTTGCTGTCACTTTTTAAATAGCTTTTTTTTTTTTTTTCTGTTTCATCAGTCTATCAATTAAGGGGTGTGGTTAATTGCTCACAGGTGCCCAGGTGCCTATTTAACTTGTTGTAGGACTCAGTCTGAGCGTGCTCAGTTTGAAGCGGTGGAGCTTGGTGTAAGTGGAGCTGGATTAAGTGGGAGTTAAAAACAAGTGTTAGAATATACAAGTCTTGCTGTCTGTTGGTGTTTGCTGCTGTCTGTTGGTGTGTGTATTGCTGCTGTCTGTTGGTGTGTGTATTGCTGCTGTCTGTTGGTGTGTGTATTGCTGCTGTCTGTTGGTGTGTGTATTGCTGCTGTCTGTTGGTGTTTGCTGGGTTGCATTTTGGGGACTTTTCCTTTTAGTTTTTAATTTGCCTTTTGCTGACACTTTTTAAATAGCTTTTTTTTTTTTTTTTTTTCTGTTTCATCAGTCTATCAATTAAGGGGTGTGGTTAATTGCTCACAGGTGCTCAGGTGCCTATTTAACTTGTTGTAGGACTCAGTCTGAGCGTGCTCAGTTTGAAGCGGTGGAGCTTGGTGTAAGTGGAGCTGGATTAAGTGGGAGTTAAAAACAAGTGTTAGAGTATACAAGTCTTGCTGTCTGTTGGTGTTTGCTGCTGTCTGTTGGTGTGTGTTTGCTGCTGTCTGTTGGTGTGTGTATTGCTGCTGTCTGTTGGTGTGTGTATTGCTGCTGTCTGTTGGTGTGTGTATTGCTGCTGTCTGTTGGTGTGTGTATTGCTGCTGTCTGTTGGTGTTTGCTGGGTTGCATTTTGGGGACTTTTCCTTTTAGTTTTTAATTTGCCTTTTGCTGTCACTTTTTAAATAGCTTTTTTTTTTTTTTTCTGTTTCATCAGTCTATCAATTAAGGGGTGTGGTTAATTGCTCACAGGTGCCCAGGTGCCTATTTAACTTGTTGTAGGACTCAGTCTGAGCGTGCTCAGTTTGAAGCGGTGGAGCTTGGTGTAAGTGGAGCTGGATTAAGTGGGAGTTAAAAACAAGTGTTAGAGTATACAAGTCTTGCTGTCTGTTGGTGTTTGCTGCTGTCTGTTGGTGTGTGTATTGCTGCTGTCTGTTGGTGTGTGTATTGCTGCTGTCTGTTGGTGTGTGTATTGCTGCTGTCTGTTGGTGTTTGCTGGGTTGCATTTTGGGGACTTTTCCTTTTAGTTTTTAATTTGCCTTTTGCTGTCACTTTTTAAATAGCTTTTTTTTTTTTTTTCTGTTTCATCAGTCTATCAATTAAGGGGTGTGGTTAATTGCTCACAGGTGCCCAGGTGCCTATTTAACTTGTTGTAGGACTCAGTCTGAGCGTGCTCAGTTTGAAGCGGTGGAGCTTGGTGTAAGTGGAGCTGGATTAAGTGGGAGTTAAAAACAAGTGTTAGAGTATACAAGTCTTGCTGTCTGTTGGTGTTTGCTGCTGTCTGTTGGTGTGTGTTTGCTGCTGTCTGTTGGTGTGTGTATTGCTGCTGTCTGTTGGTGTGTGTATTGCTGCTGTCTGTTGGTGTTTGCTGGGTTGCATTTTGGGGACTTTTCCTTTTAGTTTTTAATTTGCCTTTTGCTGTCACTTTTTAAATAGCTTTTTTTTTTTTCTGTTTCATCAGTCTATCAATTAAGGGGTGTGGTTAATTGCTCACAGGTGCCCAGGTGCCTATTTAACTTGTTGTAGGACTCAGTCTGAGCGTGCTCAGTTTGAAGCGGTGGAGCTTGGTGTAAGTGGAGCTGGATTAAGTGGGAGTTAAAAACAAGTGTTAGAGTATACAAGTCTTGCTGTCTGTTGGTGTTTGCTGCTGTCTGTTGGTGTGTGTTTGCTGCTGTCTGTTGGTGTGTGTATTGCTGCTGTCTGTTGGTGTGTGTATTGCTGCTGTCTGTTGGTGTGTGTATTGCTGCTGTCTGTTGGTGTTTGCTGGGTTGCATTTTGGGGACTTTTCCTTTTAGTTTTTAATTTGCCTTTTGCTGTCACTTTTTAAATAGCTTTTTTTTTTTTTTCTGTTTCATCAGTCTATCAATTAAGGGGTGTGGTTAATTGCTCACAGGTGCCCAGGTGCCTATTTAACTTGTTGTAGGACTCAGTCTGAGCGTGCTCAGTTTGAAGCGGTGGAGCTTGGTGTAAGTGGAGCTGGATTAAGTGGGAGTTAAAAACAAGTGTTAGAGTATACAAGTCTTGCTGTCTGTTGGTGTTTGCTGCTGTCTGTTGGTGTGTGTTTGCTGCTGTCTGTTGGTGTGTGTATTGCTGCTGTCTGTTGGTGTGTGTATTGCTGCTGTCTGTTGGTGTTTGCTGGGTTGCATTTTGGGGACTTTTCCTTTTAGTTTTTAATTTGCCTTTTGCTGTCACTTTTTAAATAGCTTTTTTTTTTTTTTTCTGTTTCATCAGTCTATCAATTAAGGGGTGTGGTTAATTGCTCACAGGTGCCCAGGTGCCTATTTAACTTGTTGTAGGACTCAGTCTGAGCGTGCTCAGTTTGAAGCGGTGGAGCTTGGTGTAAGTGGAGCTGGATTAAGTGGGAGTTAAAAACAAGTGTTAGAGTATACAAGTCTTGCTGTCTGTTGGTGTTTGCTGCTGTCTGTTGGTGTGTGTTTGCTGCTGTCTGTTGGTGTGTGTATTGCTGCTGTCTGTTGGTGTGTGTATTGCTGCTGTCTGTTGGTGTTTGCTGGGTTGCATTTTGGGGACTTTTCCTTTTAGTTTTTAATTTGCCTTTTGCTGTCACTTTTTAAATAGCTTTTTTTTTTTTTTTTTCTGTTTCATCAGTCTATCAATTAAGGGGTGTGGTTAATTGCTCACAGGTGCCCAGGTGCCTATTTAACTTGTTGTAGGACTCAGTCTGAGCGTGCTCAGTTTGAAGCGGTGGAGCTTGGTGTAAGTGGAGCTGGATTAAGTGGGAGTTAAAAACAAGTGTTAGAGTATACAAGTCTTGCTGTCTGTTGGTGTTTGCTGCTGTCTGTTGGTGTGTGTTTGCTGCTGTCTGTTGGTGTGTGTATTGCTGCTGTCTGTTGGTGTGTGTATTGCTGCTGTCTGTTGGTGTTTGCTGGGTTGCATTTTGGGGACTTTTCCTTTTAGTTTTTAATTTGCCTTTTGCTGTCACTTTTTAAATAGCTTTTTTTTTTTTTTCTGTTTCATCAGTCTATCAATTAAGGGGTGTGGTTAATTGCTCACAGGTGCCCAGGTGCCTATTTAACTTGTTGTAGGACTCAGTCTGAGCGTGCTCAGTTTGAAGCGGTGGAGCTTGGTGTAAGTGGAGCTGGATTAAGTGGGAGTTAAAAACAAGTGTTAGAGTATACAAGTCTTGCTGTCTGTTGGTGTTTGCTGCTGTCTGTTGGTGTGTGTATTGCTGCTGTCTGTTGGTGTGTGTATTGCTGCTGTCTGTTGGTGTTTGCTGGGTTGCATTTTGGGGACTTTTCCTTTTAGTTTTTAATTTGCCTTTTGCTGTCACTTTTTAAATAGCTTTTTTTTTTTTTTTCTGTTTCATCAGTCTATCAATTAAGGGGTGTGGTTAATTGCTCACAGGTGCCCAGGTGCCTATTTAACTTGTTGTAGGACTCAGTCTGTGCGTGCTCAGTTTGAAGCGGTGGAGCTTGGTGTAAGTGGAGCTGGATTAAGTGGGAGTTAAAAACAAGTGTTAGAGTATACAAGTCTTGCTGTCTGTTGGTGTTTGCTGCTGTCTGTTGGTGTGTGTTTGCTGCTGTCTGTTGGTGTGTGTATTGCTGCTGTCTGTTGGTGTGTGTATTGCTGCTGTCTGTTGGTGTTTGCTGGGTTGCATTTTGGGGACTTTTCCTTTTAGTTTTTAATTTGCCTTTTGCTGTCACTTTTTAAATAGCTTTTTTTTTTTTTTCTGTTTCATCAGTCTATCAATTAAGGGGTGTGGTTAATTGCTCACAGGTGCCCAGGTGCCTATTTAACTTGTTGTAGGACTCAGTCTGAGCGTGCTCAGTTTGAAGCGGTGGAGCTTGGTGTAAGTGGAGCTGGATTAAGTGGGAGTTAAAAACAAGTGTTAGAGTATACAAGTCTTGCTGTCTGTTGGTGTTTGCTGCTGTCTGTTGGTGTGTGTTTGCTGCTGTCTGTTGGTGTGTGTATTGCTGCTGTCTGTTGGTGTGTGTATTGCTGCTGTCTGTTGGTGTTTGCTGGGTTGCATTTTGGGGACTTTTCCTTTTAGTTTTTAATTTGCCTTTTGCTGTCACTTTTTAAATAGCTTTTTTTTTTTTTTCTGTTTCATCAGTCTATCAATTAAGGGGTGTGGTTAATTGCTCACAGGTGCCCAGGTGCCTATTTAACTTGTTGTAGGACTCAGTCTGAGCGTGCTCAGTTTGAAGCGGTGGAGCTTGGTGTAAGTGGAGCTGGATTAAGTGGGAGTTAAAAACAAGAGTTTAAAACAGGAGGTTATAACAGGGGTCATAGTACCTGTGTAGTGTGAGTATCTGAGTGTTGTCTGAGTAGTGTGTGTGGATCGTTAGTACTTGTGTATTGTGTACCTGTGTATTGTCTTGTCGTGTACCTGTGTATTGTCTTGAGTATTAGTGCCAGGAAGCTAGTTGTTAGGTAATTTGGACAGGGTAAAATCCCCAAATCCTCACTAAATTTAATAGGTACGATGCCCGGCGGGTGTGGAGAGGCGACTCTTTGTACATCTTGACGCATGTATGCGTTCCTTGATCATCCGATCGAGGGCGAATACTGCTGTGCAAAATGTAAGCACATTGTTTCCCTGGAAGCCCAGGTTCTGAATCTGGGGAAGCAACTGTCAGCACTGAGAAGTCCCTCTATACTAAAGGTGAGCCAGGAATGTACACGGCAGGTGCCGGCAGGGGCCAGCACAGAGGCGGGTGGAGACAAAGAGGTGCAGGCACTAGCAAAGAGTAGATGGGTGACAGTCAGGAGGGGTAGAGGGGGAAGTGCCAGGGAGGCCGATCCAGGACTGGAGAATCCCAATAAGTACGCTCCATTGAGTGACATTGGTGTTACCAGTCAGGGACCAGCACTGCTGGAGATGAGGGACTCTCCTAGCTGCCAGGGGAAGAACTCCTCCAGTGAGAGTGGGGGGGCAGCAAAGGGAAAGGAAAGACAGATTCTGGTGGTAGGGGACTCAATTCTTAGAAGGACAGAGAGGGCAATCTGTAACCAAGACCTGAAGCGCCGAACAGTATGTTGTCTACCGGGCGCTCGGGTTCAGCACATCACGGATCTTGTGGACAGATTACTGGGAGGGGCTGGGGAAGACCCGGCTGTCATGGTGCACGTTGGCACCAATGAAAAAGTCAGAGGCAGATGGAGTGTCCTAAAGAACGATTTTAGGGAGTTAGGAGCTAAATTGAGGAAAAGGACCTCCAAGGTAGTGTTCTCAGGAATACTACCGGTACATTGAGCCACACCAGAGAGGCAGAGGGAGATTAGGGAAGTAAACAAGTGGCTGAAGAGCTGGTGTAGTAAGGAGGGGTTTGGGTTCCTGGAGGACTGGGCCGACTTCTCAGTCGGTAACCGATACTATAGAAGGGACGGACTGCACCTAAATGAGGAGGGTGCAGATCTGCTGGGAATGAAGATGGCCAAAAAGTTAGAGGGGTTTTTAAACTAGGCGATGGGGGGGAGGGTCCAGAGACAGTGATAGCCAGCGCGGAAGATATTCCAGAGGGTAGTATTGGGGGCATTAGTGGTAGGTTAACCAAAGCACAAAAACACAAGGTGAGTATAGTAGCAAGTCCAAGTTGCAATCTTGAAACACCCAATATGAGGACAATATGCGACCGGTCTAAACTATGTGGCATGTTCACCAATGCCAGGAGCCTGGCGGACAAGATGGGTGAACTAGAGATACTGTTGTACAAGGAGGATTTGGATTTTGTGGGAATTTCAGAGACCTGGTTCAACAGCTCTCATGATTGGCTGGCAAACATTCAAGGGTATACCCTATACCGCAAGGATAGAGAGGGTAAAAAAGGGGGAGGGGTATGCCTATATATCAAGAATAATGTACAAGTGAATGTGAGAGATGACATCACTGAGGGGGCTAGGGAGGAGGTGGAATCTTTATGGGTAGAGCTCCAAAGGGATGAAGCTAAGGGGAAAATAATACTGGGAGTATGCTATAGGCCCCCTAACCTGAGGGAGGAAGTGGAGACGGATCTCCTATCACAAATTGGATTAGCAGCAAGGATGGGAAGTGTTATCATAATGGGGGATTTTAATTATCCAGACATAGACTGGGCGGAGGGAACCGCGCATTCATTTAAGGCTCGCCAGTTCCTTAATGTCTTGCAGGACAATTTTATGGGTCAGATGGTAGACGCACCAACTAGAAATAAAACATTACTAGATCTACTGATTACCAACAATACAGACCTGATAACAGATGTGGAAATACGGGGCAATTTAGGTAACAGCGATCACAGGTCAATTAGTTTCAGTATAAATCACACAAATAGGAGACATGAAGGGAACACAAAGACACTGAATTTCAAAAGAGCCAACTTCCCTAAACTACAAACCTTGCTAAAAGGCATAAATTGGGATAAAATATTAGGAACAAAGAATACGGAGGAGAGATGGGTTTGCTTTAAGAGCATATTAAATAAGGGCATTAGCCAATGTATCCCATTGGGTAATAAATTTAAAAGAGCGAACAAACATCCTGGATGGCTTAACTCCAATGTAAAAATGCATATAAAAGCAAAGGAGAAGGCCTTCAAAAAATACAAGGTTGAGGGATCATCCACAGCATTCAGAATTTATAAAGAATGCAATAAGAAATGTAAGGGTGCAATTAGGATGGCTAAGATAGAACATGAAAGACACATAGCGGAGGAGAGCAAAAAAATCCCAAGAAATTCTTTAAGTATGTAAAAAGTAAAAAAGGGAGGACAGACCATATTGGCCCCATAAAGAATGAGGAAGGACATCTGGTTACAAAGGATGGGGAGATGGCAGAGGTATTGAATTTATTCTTCTCCTCAGTCTTCACGAGTGAATCGGGGGGCTTCAGTAACCAAAACTGCAGTGTTTATCCTCATGACACAACACAGGAAGCACCTACATGGTTAACAGAGGACGGAATTAAAATTAGACTTGAGAAACTTAACATTAATAAATCACCGGGACCAGATGGCTTGCATCCGAGGGTACTTAGGGAACTCAGTCAGGTGATTGCCAGACCGTTGTTCCTAATTTTTACAGACAGTCTATTGACTGGAATGGTTCCAGCTGATTGGAGAAAAGCCAATGTAGCACCAATATTTAAAAAGGGCCCAAAAAACCTCCCTGGGAATTACAGACCAGTTAGCCTAACATCAATAGTATGTAAACTCTTGGAGGGGATGATAAGGGACTATATACAAGATTTTAGTAATAAGAATGATATCATTAGCAGTAATTAGCATGGATTCATGAAGAATCGTTCTTGCCAAACCAATCTATTAACCTTCTATGAGGAGGTGAGTTGCCATCTAGATAAAGGAAGGCCCGTAGACGTGGTGTATCTGGATTTTGCAAAAGCATTTGACACAGTTCCCCATAAACGTTTACTGTACAAAATAAGGTGCGTTGGCATGGACCATAGGGTGAGTACATGGATTGAAAACTGGCTACAAGGGCGTGTTCAGAGGGTGGTGATAAATGGGGAGTACTCAGAATGGTCAGGGGTGGGTAGTGGGGTCCCCCAGGGTTTTGTGCTGGGACCAATCCTATTTAATTTGTTCATAAACGACCTGGAGGATGGGATAAACAGTTCCATCTCTGTATTTGCAGACGATACTAAGCTAAGCAGGGCAATAACTTCTCCGCAGGATGTGGAAATCTTGCAAAAAGACCTGAACAAATTAATGGGGTGGGCGACTACATGGCAAATGAGGTTCAATGTAGAAAAATGTAAAATAATGCATTTGGGTGGCAAAAATATGAATGCAATCTATACACTGGGGGGAGAACCTCTGGGGGAATCTAGGATGGAAAAGGACTTGGGGGTCCTAGTGGATGATAGGCTCAGCAATGGCATGCAATGCCAAGCTGCTGCTAATAAAGCAAACAGAATATTGGCATGCATTAAAAGGGGGATCAACTGCAGAGATAAAACGATAATTCTCCCGCTCTACAAGACTCTGGTCCGGCCGCACCTGGAGTATGCTGTCCAGTTCTGGGCACCAGTCCTCAGGAGGGACGTACTGGAAATGGAGCGAGTACAAAGAAGGGCAACAAAGCTAATAAAGGGTCTGGAGGATCTTAGTTATGAGGAAAGGTTGCGAGCACTGAACTTATTCTCTCTGGAGAAGAGACGCTTGAGAGGGGATATGATTTCAATTTACAAATACTGTACTGGTGACCCCACAATAGGGATAAAACTTTTTCGCAGAAGAGAGTTTAATAAGACTCGTGGCCACTCATTACAATTAGAAGAAAAGAGGTTTAACCTTAAACTACGTAGAGGGTTCTTTACTGTAAGAGCGGCAAGGATGTGGAATTCCCTTCCACAGGCGGTGGTCTCAGCGGGGAGCATTGATAGCTTCAAGAAACTATTAGATAATCACCTGAATGACCGCAATATACAGGGATATGTAATGTAATACTTACACATAATCACACACATAGGTTGGACTTGATGGACTTGTGTCTTTTTTCAACCTCACCTACTATGTAACTATGTAACTATATAAGTTAGGGATCCAAATACAGGAACAGCAAGCAGGATAAGGAGCCAGAAGGGATGTCAGCAAAGCCAGTCTTTAAACAGGAACGCAGGAGATGATTTCTTGTGATGTGACCGAGGCGAAGGCAGGAATTAAGTGAGCTGGAGATCTTTAAGTAGGCGGGACTGACGAGCAGATCCACAACAGCTGGTTAACTGTGGAGAGAAATGCGAGCTGGCAATTAGCTGACAGCTGAGTGGCCAGCTCAGAGAAGGAAGGGCTGAGCCAGCCCTGACACACACCTCTTCTCCCCCCCCTCTGCAGCACACCTCTTCTTCCCCCTGTCTGCAACACACCTCTTCTTCCACCCATCCGCAGCACACCTCTTCTTCCCCCCCATCCGCAGCACACCTCTTCTTCCCCTGCCTGCAGCACACCTCTACTTCCCCCCATCCGCAGCACACCTCTTCTTCCTCCTGTCCACAGTTCACCTTCCCCCCGTCCGCAGCACATCTCTTCTTCACCCTATCCACAGCTCACCCCCCCCCCCATCCGCAGCACACCTCTTCTTCCCCGGTCTGCAGCACACATCTTCTTCCCCTGTCTGCAGCACAACTCTCCTTTCCCCTGTCCACAGCTCACCTCCCCCCGTCCACAGCACACCTCTTCTTCCCCCTATCCGCAGCTCACCTTTCCCCCCCCTCCCTCCGCAGCACACCTTTCCTTCCCCCTGTCTGCAGCACACCTCTTCTTCCCCCTGTCTGGAGCACACTCTTCTTCCCCCATCCGCAGCACACCTCTTCTTCCTCCTGTCCACAGCACACCTTTTTCCCCTGTCCGCAGCACACCTCTTCTTCCTCCCATCCGCAGCACACATCTTCTTCCCATGACCGCAGCTCACCTCTTCTCCCCGCACCACAGCACACCTCTTCTTCCTTCCGTCTGAAGCACACCTCTTCTTCCCCTGTCCGCAACTCACCTCTTCTTCTTCCCGTCCACAGCTCACCTCTTCCCCCCTCCCGCAGCACACCTCTTCTTCCCCCTGTCCACAGCACACCTCTTCTTCCCCCTGTCTGCCACACACCTCTTCTTCCCCCCATCCACAGCACACCTCTTCTTCCCCCTGTCTGCAGCACACTCTTCTTCCTCCATCCGCAGCACACATCCGCAGCACACCTCTTCTTCCTCCATCCACAGCACACCTCTTCTACCCCCTGTCTGCAGCACAACTCTTCTTTCCTCCGTCTGCAGCACACTCCTCTTCCCCCATCTGCAGCACACCTCTTCTTTCCCCCATCCGCAGTACACTCTTCTTCCCCTATGCGCAGCACACCTCTTCTTTCCCCTGTCTGCAGCACATCTCTTCATCCCCCTGTCTGCAGCACACTCTTCTACCCCCATCCACAGCAGACCTCTTCTTCCCCCCATCCGCAGCACACCTATTTTTCTTCCTGTCTGCAGCACACCTCTTCTTCCCCCATCTGCAGCACACCTCTTCTTCTTCCTGTCTGCAGCACACCTCATCTTCCCCCTGTCCGCAGCACACCTCTTCTTCCCCCCCCCATCCGTAGCACACCTCTTCTTCCCCCTGTCTGCAGCACACTCTTCTTCCTCCATCCGCAGCTCACCTCTTCCCCCCTCCGCAGCACACCTCTTCTCCCCCCCCTCCGCAGCACACCTCTTCTTCCCCCTGTCTGCAGCACACTTCTTCTTCCCCCCATCCGCAGCACACCTCTTCTTCCCCCTGTCCACAGCTCACCTCCCCCCCGTCCGCAGCACACCTCTTCTTCCCCCTATCTGCAGCTCACCCCTTTCCCCCCTCTCCGCAGCACACCTTTTCTTCCCCCTGTCTGCAGCACACCTCTTCTTCCCCTTGTCTGGAACACACTCTTCTTCCCCCATCCGCAGCACACCTCTTCTTCCTCCCGTCCACAGCAAACCTCTTTTTCCCCTGTCCGCAGGTCACCTCTTCTCCCCCCCCCCGCAGCACACCTCTTCTTCCCCTGTCTGCAGCACACGTCTTCTTCCCCCTGTCTGCCACACACTTCTTCTTCCCCCCGTCCACAGCACACCTCTTCTTCCCCCTGTCTGCAGCACACTCTTCTTCCCCCATTGGCAGTGCAACTCTTCTTCCCCCTGTCTGCAGCACACCTCTTCTTCCCCCTGTCTACCACACACTCTTCTTCCCCCATCCGCAGCACACCTCTTCTTCCCCCCGTCTGCAGTACACTCTTCTTCCCCCATGCCCAGCACACCTATTCTTCCCCCTGTCTGCAGCACACCTCTTCTTCCCCCTGTCCGCAGCACACCTCTTCTTCCCCCTGTCCGCAGCACACCTCCTCTCCCCCCCCCATCTGTAGCACACCTCTTCATCCCCCTGTCTGCCACACACTCTTCTTTCCCCATCCTCAGCACACCTCTTCGTCCTCCCTTCCGCAGCACACCTCTACTTCCTACCATCCGCAACTCACCACTTCTTCCCCCCCAAAAACCTTCTGTACTGCAGCCCCCCCAGAACCCACTTTTTCATACCTGAGCCCATTCCAGCATTGGGGACAAGCACAGCAGCTCCAGCTGCTGTCTCAGGTCCTCATTAGCTAGCTTGATAGCAGCAGGAGCCATTGGCTTCCACTGTTGTCAATCAAATCCAGTGACACGGGAGCCCCGGGCGGGGCCGAGCCCTGTTCTGTGTCAATGTACGAAGCAGCAGGACTCGGGAGCGCGCCCACACCTGTGCCCCTATGGAATGCGGCTCTCCGCGGGGCACTCAAGAAGAAAAGGAGCCAAAAGCCCCGCCGGGGACCCCAGAAAAGGAGGATCGGGACCGCTCTGCGCAAAACCCTTGCACAGAGCAGGTAAGTATAACATGTTTGTTAGTAAAAATTTTTTTTTTTTTAAATATCACTTTAAGGCCTCATGCACATGGGCTCATGAAAGTAACCAACATTTTTCCACCCAGAATTTGGCAGAAAAAAACGCCTCTAATATTTCAATATGTATGCATATTTATGCACATATTTACATGTCTTTATGTGCTTATGGCATTTGTGTGTAAATGCATTTTACTGGCCACTGAACTACATTTATGCACATATGCCGATCGAATCCATGGCACTACCTGCTTGTAGTTTGCATGTTCTCTCTGTGCCTTGGATCCTGTCTAAATTGGTCCTAGTATGTGTATGTGTTAGGGACCTTAGATTGTAAGGCAGGGACTGATGTGAATGTACAATATATATGTGAAGCGCTGCATAAATTAACAGCCCTATATCATTATCTGTAATAAATAAAAATAAAATATGCATTTCGTATTTTCTGCTCCTCTCAGAACACGCCTTTGATATGTTTTTTCTTCTGCCTGTAAATGCTCCTCTTCAAAAACTTCTGTCAATACCTGCTGTATGTGTGCACGGCCACATAGGTTAACACAGAGGTGCTTTTACAGGCATGAAAAAAAACGCTGAACGCCTGTATAAAAGGTATTTTTTAAAGCTCCCTGTGCATGAGACCTAAAGATGTACTACAAGCAGATATACAGAGAGTCAGATATAAAATACACAAGTTAATTCAGCTCTATATTCATAAATATATTAGTAAATACATTTTTTTTCATGTGAACAGTATAAATACTTGAATTTGACCTGGTATCAGCAATCAGGCCGAGGGAGGTGAGGGAAAAGCAGCATAAGGAGCCAATCGCAGTGCAATAGGCATGCTGATAGATGAAAAGAGCAGACTGAAAGAGAGATGAAGTGTGCTTCTTCTCCTTGCACTGTCCAGTCACAGGGGTTGATTTACTAAAGGCAACTAGACTGTGCACTTTGCAAAGTGCAGTTGCACTCTGCAGGTGCAATTGCTCCAGAGCTTAGTAAATGCGGTAAAGCTTCACTTTGCAAAGAACACCCAATCACATGCAAAGGAAAATAAAAAAACAGCATATTTGCTTGCACGTGATTGGATGATGGAAGTCAGCAGAGCTTCTGCTCATTTACTAAGCTCTGGAGCAACTGCTCTTGTAGAGTGCAACTGCAAAGTGCACAGTCAATTTGCCTTTAGTAAATCAACCCCACAGAGTCTCGGAGAGGAGGAGACCATTAAGTGTTACCCAACTGAAGCATAGAAAAACCAGGTGCCTTGCTAGACCAGGCTATGTTGTGTGCCAAAGCCATACAAATCCTTTGAATGGTAAAACATCTCTCATATATGTATTCAATCTGTGTGTTTAGCTTTTTGCTTGGGGTTCAGCTTTATATTTCATCTTGGTCTTCTATATGGTGAACCCAGCTGTGCTTTAAGTTAAATCTCTAAGATGGCCAAACAGAACAATGAAGAAGCAGAGCAGAACACTGGTAAACTTCTGTAACCAAACTCCCATTGTGTACTGATTGTTTTGCACTGCTGGTCCTCCTTCTCTTAATTTACCCATAGATGTGACAAGAGAGACACCTGACAGTCTCAAGTTTATAGTATATTATACAGTATCTCACAAAAGTGAGTACACCCTTCAAATTTTTGTAAATGTTTTATCTATTGTTGTAAAGCGCTGCGTAAACTGTTGGCGCTATATAAATCCTGTATAATAATAATTATATCTTTTCATGTGACAACACTGAAGAAATGACACTTTGCTACAATGTAAAGTAGTGAGTGTACAGCTTGTATAACAGTGTAAATTTGCTGTCCCCTCAAAATAACTCAACACAAAGCCATTAATGTCTAAACCACTGGCAAAAAAAGTGAGTACACCCGTATGTGAAAATGTCCAAATTGGGCCCAATTAGCCATTTTCCCTCCCCGGTGTCATGTGACTCGTTAGTGTTACAAGGTCTCAGGTGTGAATGGGGAGCAGGTATGTTAAATTTTGTGTTATCGCACTCACTCTCTCATACTGGTCACTGGAAGTTCAACATGACACCTCAACATGGCAACAAACTCTCTGAGGATCTGAAAAAAAGAGATGTTGCTCTACATAAAGATGGTCTAGGCTATAAGAATATTTCCAAGACCCTTAAACTCAGCTGCAGCACGGTGGCCAAGACTATACAGCGGTTTAACAGGACAGATTTCAATCAGAGCAGGCCTCGATATGGTCGACCAAAGAAGATGAGTGCATATGCTCAGCGTCGTATCCAGAGGATCCAGAGGTTGTCTTTGAGAAATAGACGTATGAGTGCTGTCAGCATTGCTGCAAAGGCTGAAGGGGAGAGGGTCAGCCTGTCAGATCTCTGACCCATATGCTGCACAATGCATCAAATTGGTCTGCATGGCTGTCGTCCCGGAAGGAAGCCTCTTCTAAAGATGATGCACAAGAAAGCCCACAAACAGTTTGCTGAAGACAAGCAGACTAAGGACATGGATTACTGGAACCATGTCCTGTGGTCTGATGAGACCAAGATAAACTTATTTGGTTCAGATGGTGTCAAGTGTGTGTGGCAGCAACCAGATGACGAGTACAAAGACAAGTGTGCCTTGACTACAGTCAATTATGGTAATGGGAGTGTCATGGTCTGGGGCCGCATGAGTGCTGCTGGTACTGGGGATCTACAATTTATTGAGGAACCATGAATGCCAACATGTACTGTGACATACTGAAGCAGAGCATGATCCCCTCTCTTCAGAGACTGGGCCGCAGGCCAGTATTCCAACATGATAACGACCCCAAACACACCTCCAAGACAACCGCCTTGCTAAAGAAGCTGAGGGTAAAGGTGATGGACTGGCCAAGCATGTCTCCCGACCTAAACCCTAATGAGCATCTGTGGGGCATCCTCAAACGGAAGGTGGAGGAGCGCAAGGTCTCGAACATCCAACAGCTCCATGATGTCGTCATGGAGGAGTGGAAGAGGACTCCAGTGGTAACCTGTGACGCTCTGGGGAACTCCATGCTCACGAGGGTTAAGGCAGTGCTGGAAAATAATGGTGGCCACACAAAATATTGACACTTTGGGCCCAATTTGGACATTTTCACTTAGGGATGTACTCACTTTTGTTGCCAGCGATTTAGACATTAATGGCTGTGTGTTGAGTTATTTTGAGGGGACAGCAAATTTACACTGTTATACAAGCTGTACACTCACTACTTTACATTGTAGCAAAGTGTCATTTCTTCAGTGTTGTCACATAAAAAGATATAATAAAAAATGTACAAAAATGTTAGGGGTGTACTGACTTTTGTGAGATACTGTATACTACAGTTTAATATTTTTGTTGTGGGTCTTTCTATTTGCCATTTGGGGACAGGATTCATTAGATGTGGTTGCTACATCTATTGCTAATTATTTAACAGGAAAGTAAGGTGGCTTCAGCCACAACCCTTAATCTGGACCCTGATATCCCATTACACACATTCAGCTGATGTGACTTAGTGTTACCAAAGTATGTTAGATAGAAGGATCACAACGTACCTGACACCTCATGTCTTTTGGAATTGTAGAATATTAGATAATCAGGATGAACAAATATAATATTAATCCAGCAAACTTCATATGTTGGAAAACCAAGAGCAAGGGATTCTTTGACAGCATATTCTCCCTAACTGTTTAGTGATTGGCTATTTTAGCTGCCCGTCTGTTGATGGAATCATCAACAAGATGAGCATAGCCAAGCTCTCTTAAGCCTCGTCCACACGATCAGATTTTCTGCAGACAATGCGCCAGACTTTTGCCCAAAGGGTGTATGCCGTGAACTTGTCTTGCATACAAACGGTACACAATTGTCGCCCAACAAACACGAACGTAGTGACATACTAGACGTACTACGAGCTAATAAAGAGGAAGTTCAATTGTCAGGCGCCACCCTTTGGGCTCCTTTTGCTAAATTCGTGTTAGTAGAAGGTTGGTGAATGTTGATTTGTGCTTTTCATTTAGCGCTTTTCAGTTCGTTTCTGAATGGCCGTTCGTCAACCAGCAATGTTGCAGAATCGGAGGAGATAACGTGTTATTTATTATTGGCCTTGGAGTTATTGCTTTGACTCAAGTCTGGTCCAGGAACAGGAGGAGGAGGCTTTCTTGGACCAAAAATTGGTTGCCTTATTAACCGTGACCAATTATGTCATATGTCTTTGCTACAGGAGCTCCAGGATAATAACCTGGATGATTTTCAGAATTAACTCCGGACGACGGACCCCTGCTTTCACCAACTCTTGGCATTGTTGATCCCCTATATTAAGAAGCAGGACACATGCATGAGGCTTTTATTTTATTTTTTGGTTGAATAATAATGATTTGATTTGTTATATTTTCTAAATTTTTGGATGCATAGAATGCACTTTTTGGTTAAGTTCTATTGACAGATAACATGTCTAATTTTATTTGTTTTCTTTTTTTAATGCACAATAAAACAATTGTGTAGAATAATACTTGGCTATGTGTTTTACTTCAAATGACAGTTCGGAATAGGCAGTTACATTTGAAAAAATACAATGTAAAATTAACAAGGGACACCAACATAGTTGTATCTTTGATCTTAAAAACTAGAGGGTAATGGTGTTGTGGTAACTTGCACCACAAAAAAAAATAACAAGCATAATAATATTATTCTTGATATCACTAGAAAAAAAGCTTTTTAAAACACGTTTGGCAGAACTCCATCAGTATCACCAGCAAAGCAGCTTCGTTATTATCCCATTAAAGAAGAAGAGAATTGTGCACTGCATTTCAAGATTTCATAATTTGCTGCGTCATGAATGTTAATTCTCCATTACGACCGCTAGTTTACAAGACCGACCGACTTTACAAAGTTACTTGCCTTGTCCCGAGGATCCTGCGATGTCTCCCCGCTGTGTGTGCGAGCTGTGTCCTCCGCCGGTACTATCACAGTGCCGAGCTCCGTTCCCTGCGAGTGTCGCGATGCACGGGGACGGAGCACAGCGCCAAATTCAAAAAGTAAAAAACACATTACACATACAGTACACTGTAATCTTACAGACTACATTACTGTATCAAATTATTTCACATCCCTTTGGTCCCTAGTGGTTCGTCCAGTGTCCTGCATGCAGTTTTATATTATAAATACTGTTCTTTCTGCCTGGAAACTGGAGATTGTCCATAGCAACCAAAAAGTGTCCCTTTACATTAAAAGCGGTTTTAGACCAGTTAGAAAACAGCGATAATAAATTAGAATCACTTGCAGAATTGAGCGATAGTGATTTGTGGGGAAATCCATCATCAAACACTGAAAGTAATGACAGCGACAATTCTGCAACTGAGCAAATTTCAGTGTTTTTGATTTGATTACATTATTGAATATTTTTTTTAAATTATTATATTATTATTTGTTATAATTATTTATAGTTATTTATTATATTACAATTTATGATTTCAGTTTCAAACTTTATCATACCCGGGATTTCTACTAGACTCTTGTTTGGACAGATTTAAGTGAGTTATTCCTAAGAATTACAGGCCTACAATATAAAATGGCAAATTTCCATGCAAAACAATGTACCGCTTTGAGCATCAAAAATCTGAAATAATCATACCGCCAGGGAGGTTAAGGAGCGCCTGTGACAGCGCCTTCGTTCTAATAATTCCCCGTCACACCAGAAGATTAAGGCGGCGGAGGTGGGGTGGGGTAGGTGGGGTCAGGGACAGAGGAGGATTTCAACTAAAAGAAGAAGCATCAGCACAAAAGACATATCCTACTGACTGTAAGTTATGTCCTATGTGCTATTTTTTATGTTTTTTTTCTTTTAGCTGCACATAGGCTTTAATTAGTCTAGGGGTGCTCAACCTGTGGCCCTCAGAGCCCTTTGATGTGGCCTTCCACCTCAAACCAGAGAAGCACACTACTATTTTATCCTGCAGATTTGGTGCGCTTTCCAAAAGCGCAACAAAACATCTGAATGCAGGAGTTTTGGTTTCAGAAAGCTAAAGATGCACTGTGCTGCACTCTTGGTGAGAGTAAATCACAGTGCATTGGTGTGAAAGCAGCCTTTTAGGGGTCTCAGGACAGCTACAGGATAGCAAGGGCTGTCTTTTAGGGGGCTTAGGACAGCAAGGGCTCATTTACAATTGTGGTTTGGGGGGACAGTAACCCCCCCCCCAGTTGAGATGTGTTTTTACCAGTGGTGATGCATCCATTAGGGGCGCTTGGGCGCTGCCCCCTCTCTCCAGCCACCCCCTCTATGTAGTATGGATATATTCATGCATTGCATGAATCTATCCACGGCCGCTGTAGCCACCCCCATTCAGGTGTCTGACCCCTTTTCGGGCCCCAGGTGCCTGAATTACAGTGGTGGGGGGTTGTTTTTGAAGCACCTGATTAGAGCCATAGGGGTTTATTTACTAAAGGCAAATCCACTTTGCACTATAAGTGCACTTGGAAGTGCAGTCACTGTAGATCTGAGGGGGGCATGCAAGGAAAATAAAAAAAAGCATTTTTGTTTGTACATGATTGGATGATAGAAATGAGCAGAGCTTCCCCTCATTTCAGATTTTCCCCTCAGATCTACAGCAACTGCACTTCCAAGTGCACTTGTAGTGCAAAGTGGATTTGCCTTTAGTAAATCAACCCCATGGGCTCTAATAGGCGTCAAAAAAGGTGCACTGCAAGCGCAAACCATTGTGCTTGCAGTGCACCCAGATGTGTTAGCAAAGCAAATGAATATTTGCTTTGCTAACACAGAACCACCTCTCAGCCAATCAGGAGGCTGGATGTAGATGAAAATAGGGGCAATCTCATTGGCCACCCAGCAAAGCAGGAAGAAGACAAGCACGGAGTACGCATGGAGGACACAGAGCCATTGCCAAGCTACCCGTCCCACAGCTCGCCGCCTGTCCCGCTGCCCGATCCACCACCAGGATGGGGTAAGTGCTGGACAGACAGTGGGCGGGGGGGCACAGTGGCTGCATATTATGGGCACAAAGGCTGCAATTGATGGAGCACAGTTGGCTGCATTTTCGGGGGAACAGTGCCTGCACATGATGGGCACAGTTGGCTGCATATGATGGGCACAGTTGAATGCATATGATGGGCACAGTTGGTTGCATATTATGGGCACAGTTGGCTGCATATGATGGGCACGGGTGTCTGCTTTTGCTGGGCACAGTTGGCTGCATATGATGGGCACAGTTGGCTGCATATGATGGGCAGAGTGTCTGCATATGATGGGCACAGTGGCTGCATATGATGGGGACAGTGGCTGCATTTGCTGGGCACAGTGGCTGCATATGATGGGCACAATTGGCTGCATGTTATGGGCACAGTTAGCTGCATAATATGGGCCCAGTTGGCTGCATATGATGGGCACATTCACTGCATATGATGGGCACAGTCACTGCAATTGATGTTTTTGTTTCAGTATTTTTATGAATTTTTCAGTTTGTTTGCGCCCACCCAAAAAAATTTTGAGCACCAGCCGCCACTGGTTTTTACTACATACCTCCAAACAGTGATGTAGCGTCAGGGTTCGCAATGGTGACCCCCGCCCCATGCACCGGGGGGCCAATGCAGCCTCCCTATCACATTATGTTTTACAGTTGGACAGGAGGGATGGCATATACAGGAATCCTCTCCATTTTCCTTCTCCAACCGCAGACAGCTTCTCCTCCTCTCCCTCCCACTGGCATTGAGCAGCTGCAGGAGGAAAATGTTCATTGCGCTATTCAAAATAACAAAAAATTGAGATTCTGAATAATTTCATGTCATTGTGGCCTGCGACCGGTTACCAAATCACTTAGGTGGCCCTTGCTCTTCAGATGGTTGAGCATGAAAATCCCAGTAGATCAGCAGTTTTTGGAATACTCAGACCAGCCCGTCTGACACCAACAACCATGCCACATTCAAAGTCACCTAAATCCCCTTTCTTCTCCATTCTGATGCTCGGTTTAAACTTCAGCAAGTCATCTTCACCACGTATAGATGCCTAACTGCATTGAGTTGCTGCCATGTGATTGGCTGATTAGCAATTTATGTTACCAAGCAATTGAACAGGTGTACCTAATAAAGTGGCCGGAGAGTGTATATTGTACAGCAATGTATCAGCTATTAAATGTATGCAGGGCTCGATTTTCACTGTGCACCATTCTTGCCCACATTTTACATGTCTACACCAAATCTTGTCACATAGTAAACATTTTAGACAATTCAAGTGTTTTTACCAAAAACTATACAACATCAAGACCAACACATTCAATTTAAAAGTAAAACTGATATTTCATTTTTGTGTGGTTACCTCCACATTTAATAACATGCTGTTTTATTTCATCTATTGGGAAATCCAGGTGCCAGATACTCCCATCAGAATTCCCAGTTTCACTCGACTGGCCTGGCCTTTATGAACCAGATGATGCCATTTCTGCATTATTCAAGACAAATGAAAATTGTGGGGAACCCAGCTGCAACAGAATGACACATCCATTGTAGCTTTGTTGGAAGGAGAAGTGGAAGAAACTACTTCCAGGAAATCTCATTTTTCTCATCTGTAATAATTAACACTTTGGCCGATGATTTAGCTCAGCTGTAGGCCACCTTTTATTGGTTTATCCTAAACTCTGTCAATCTTACTTTTGCAGGACAGCTTGGTCTGCACATAGATTCGGAAACAAAAAAAGGCATGTGAAATAGGGAAAAAAAGGAATTCATATATTGGATGTAGCACACACCTAGATTCGGATGCGAGGTACATCTAGTTTTTGGCTCCTTCTGTAATGGAGTAGAAATAACTTGCTCTAGTCTGCTCATGGTTTCACAGGCTGGGAATTTGATTGTTTCCCCCGACTCTGTAAAAAATTTCCAGAGTTTAGGGTAGAAAATTCAAATAACTGATGTAAATACTTATCATGCCCTGGCCAATCCCTGGGGAGTGGGGAGGTGTGCCCAGAAGGTGGTCTGGGAGGTGGTAAATAGTCTGGAGTCCTAGGGAGACTGTTATTTTCCCCATCTAAGAAGGTTCTGAGAACCTTAGGGGGCTGCTTGTCTCTGCAACATCTTATGGACTGAGTTGCTGTTCTGCAGGGTCTCAGCTGTGGCAGAGCTGGAAACCTGGGGATAAACTGGAGCTGATTGCAGGATTTCTCTACAAGGAGATTGGGTCTGGAAAGGGAAAGTCTCACTCACTGGACCATGTGTGGAGGAAGCTGAAAGGAGGGAGCTGTCCTGGGGACTTGTTAGTAAAGACTCTAACTGGCCCCTTTTTGACTATGCGGCAGCCTAAAAATGCACTGGTTACATATAGCTGTGCAGCAATGCAGGGTAACCAGATGCCTAGAAGACTTGCCTCAAGGTCTTCATCTGAGAAGCCTCAGACGGTTTCCTCCTCTCATCAATATTACTGAGTCTTTTGGATTATACCATGTCCCAACTCCCCTTCTGATAAGAGTTCTACAAGCAAAAAATTGCTAAAAAGACAACCCCTAGGCTGTTCACTGGTGCTGGAGTGAATGTATTGGTGATTGGGTGACTGGCAGCTTCTGTACTGTTTGTAAAAGACCCAGAAAATATAATGAATACTATCTTTGCTTGTATTAACTGCATGGCTGGGACAAGGGGTGGGCAGGAGGGGAAGCTGCCCTAGGCACTGTGGTATCATGTGGAGTGGGAAGGCACCATGAGGAGATGGGGGGGGACTTTGTGCTAAAAATTGAAAATTGGGGGGGGGGGGGATTTGTGCTAGAAGGGGGGATGGGGGTAATTTGTGCTGGGAGGAGGGGTTTGAATGGGGGAAGAAGGATGTGCACATTTTGGGGGGGGGGGGGTATTTGTGCTGGGAGGATTTGGATTATTCAGATTAGTGCTATTTTTTTTTGGCAGGGGTGAATTTTTGCTGCCACATAATGTTCATACATCTTGGGGGGGGTGCAATTTGGCAAGTGCGCCCTAGGCTCTAGATGATCTTGTCACGACACTGATTAACTGAGATACAATACTGTTATCAGAATGCCTTATTTTTCATGGTAGTGATTTTTACATGGATTGCCTGTTGAATTTGTTAATTACAAAATGGCAATCCTTCTGCATGAGCAGAATATGATATGACATTTGTGGCTCCATAGTTCCAAACACCTTGTCTATAGATTATAGGTCTGATACACAAAAAAAGTAAATGGACACTAACGTCTGGTTTCTATTTCAAGTATTCTTAACCTAAAAAGTAACACTAAAGCTCTCAGCCTCCTCCAAATTTTGAATTTTTTTTGCTGCTGTGATCTGATTTTCTGTTAGCGGGTGGCTACGCTTGTTCTCTATGGTCCCACTGTATGTAGAAACATGGCCACCCTCTTTTGTTTTCTCCTCAGATGGACTATGGATTATGGGATTTGTAGAGTGCATAGTGCAGTGCACATATCACAACTCATGTGCACTGCTCATTCCAAACAAACAACGGTGAAAGGGAAAGGGAGGGGTTCAGGAGCTCACAGAGGAGGCAAAAAAACAGTAAGAAACAATTTAATGAACAATAGATTTCTGGGCTATTAAGTAGGAGATGTGCATGAATTCTTTTTGGAGAATAAGGATATCGTTTAGTGTCACATTAAGTAGGGCAATACATAAGAAAATAAATTTTCATGAGATTGTTTATTATTTTTCTCGGATTAATTATACTTTTGCTTAATTGATTTCTGGTGCAAAAGCAAGCAACAATTAGCTGAATGTGACTTTTCTATTAATAAATCTATAAAAGAGCAGGAGGAATGGATATTTAATACGTGTTTAATGAGTAGTTACTGGATAGGCACTGTAGGCGTCTTTTTTTGTCTTTTTTAAAAAAAAAATTAAAAAGAGCACCTGTCTTTAGAACCTTTTATAAGAAGCAAACTGTAAGACCCCTTTCACACTGGGGCGGTTTGCAGGCTCTATTGCGCTAAAAATAGCACCTGCAAACCGACCCAAAACAGCCCCTGCTGTGTCTCCAGTGTAAAAGCCTGAGGGCTTTCACACTGGAGCGGTGCGCTAGCAGGATGGGAAAAAAAGTCCTGCTAGCAGCATCTTCGGAGCGGTGAAGGAGTGGTGTATACACCGCTCCTGCCCATTGAAATCAATGGGGCTAGGCAGCTATACCACCGGCAAAGCGCCTCTGCAGAGGCGCTTTGTGGTGGTTTTTAACCCTTTCTCGCCCGCTAGCGGGGGGGGGGTAAAACCCCCCCCCCGCTAGCGGCCGAATACCGCCTCTAAAACAACGGTAAAGTGCCGCTAATAATAGCCACCCCCTGCCCCAGTGTGAAAGGGGCCTAATTGCAAAGGGGAAAATCGCAGTTTACAGGGAGTAGTCTACAGGGCAGCAGTTTATAAGGGAGCAATTCATGGGACAGCAGTCACAGAGCAACAGTTCATAGGGCCACTGTTCCAAGAGCAACAGTGCACATGACAGCAAGCATGGACACAGCAAGGCCCAGCAGATAGACAGTGAATGAAATAAGTATTTGACCCCTTTGCAAAACATGACTTAGTACTTGGTGGCATTCACAGAGGTCAGACGTTTCTTGTAGTTGGCCACCAGGTTTGGATACATCTTAAGAGGGATTTTGCCCCACTCAGGGCTGGTGCAAGGATTTTTGACACCCTAGACGGAACCTCATTTTGCTCCCCCCCCATTGGCTCCACCCCTGACTCCACCCCCTTTGCCCTGCCCATGTGTACCCCACCTTTTTAATGAAGCGCTCATTAACCACTTCAGCCCCTGGAGGATTTGGCAGCTCAATGACCGGAGGACTTTTTACAATCTGGCACTGTGCTGATTTGACTGGTAATTGCGTGGTCATGCAATGTTGTACCCAAACAAAATTTGCGTCCTTTTTTTAAAAAAAAAAGAACTTTCTTTTGATGGTATTTGATTGCCTCTGCGATTTTTATGTTTTGCAATATAAACGGAAAAAGACCGAAAATTTTGAAAAAAATTATATTTTCTACTTTTTGTTATGAAAAAAATTTAATAAACTCAATTTTAGTCATACATATAGGCCAAAATGTATTCAGCCATGTCTTTGGTAAAAAAAAGTTATAGCATCTACAAACTAGGGTACATTTTCTGGAATTTACGCAGCTTTTAGTTTATGACTGCCTGTCTCATTTCTTGAGGTGCTAAAATGGCAGGGCAGTACAGGACCCCGAAAACCAATCACCGCCTTCATGATTTCTAAGGATGTAAATTTTTGATTTCACTCTTCACTACCGATCACAGTTTTGAAGGCCCAGATAGCACAAACCCCCCCAAACTACCCCATTTTGGAAAGTAGACACCCCAAGCTATTTGATGAGAGGCATGTTGAGTCCACGGAATATTTTATATTTTGCTACAAGTTGCGGGAAATGGACATTTTTTTTTTTTTGCACAAAGTTGTCACTAAATGATCTATTGCTCAAACATGCCATGGGAATATGTGAAATTACACCCCAAAATACATTCTGCTGCTTCTCCAGAGTACAGGGATACCACATGTGTGAGACTTTTTGGGACCCTGTCCGTGTACAGGACCCTGAAGACCAATCACTGCCTTCAGGCTTTCTAAGGGCTTTAAATGGTGAATTCACTTCCTCACTACCTATCACAGTTTTGTAGGCCATCAAGCTATTTGCTGACAGGCATGTTGAGTGCATGGAATATTTTATATTTTGCCACAAGTTTCGGGAAAATGACAATTTTTTAATTTTTTTTTTACACAACGTTGTCACTAAATCATATATTCTTCAAACATAGCAACATAGCATGGTTATATGTGGAATTATACCCCAAAATACAGTCTGCTGCTTCTCCTGAGTATGGGGATACCACATGTGTGGAACTTTTGGCAGTCTAAGCGTGTACAGGACCCCGAAAACCAATCACCGCCTTCAGGCTTTCTAAGGGCGTACATTTTTTATTTCACTCCTCACTGCCTATCACAGTTTCGGAGGCCATGAAATGCCCAGTTAGCACACACCCCCTCCAAAATGACCCCATTTTGGAAAGTAGACATCCCAAGCTATCTGCTGAGAGACATGTTGAGTATTTTGCAGATCTCAATTTTTGTCACAAAGTTTTGAAAATTGAAAAAAGAAAAAAAAAAATGTTTTTCTTGTCTTTATTCATTTTCAAAAATAAATGAGATCTGCAAAATACTCACCATGTCTGTTAGCAAATACCTTGAGGTGTCTACTTCCAAAATTGGGTCATTTTGGGGGTTTTTTGCTATCTGGACATTTCAGGGCCTCCATAACTGTGATAGGTAGTGAGGAGTAAAATCACAATTTTATGCCTTTAGAAAGCCTGAAGGCGGTGATTGGTTTTCGGGGTCCTGTACACAGCTAGGCTCCAAAAAAGTCTCACACATGTGGTATCCCTGTACACAGGAGAAGCAGCAGAATGTATTTTGGGTGTAATTTCACATATGCCCATGGCATGTTTGAGCAATAGATTATTTTGTGACAACTTTGTGCAAAAAAAAAAAAAAATTCATTTTCCTGCAACTTGTGGCAAAATATAAAATATTCCGTGGACTCTAGATGGCTCTCATCAAATAGCTTGGGGTGTCTACTTTCCAAAATGGGGTCATTTGGGGTGGGGGGGTGGGGGGGCTGTGCTATCTTGGCATTTTATGGCCTTCAAAACAGTGATAGGTAGTGAGCAGTAAAATCAAAAATTTACACCCTTTGAAATCCTGAAGGTGGTGATTGGTTTTCGGGGTCCTGTACATGGCTAGGCTCCCAAAAAGTCTCACACATGAGGTATCTCCGTACTCAGGAGAAGCAGCAGAATGCATTTTGGGGTGTAATTCCACATATAACCATGCCATATTTGAACAATATATCAATTAGTGACAACTTTGTGCAAAAAAAAAAAAAAGTGTAATTTTCCTGAAACTTGTGACAAAATATAAAATATTCAATGGACTCAACACGCCTATCAGCAAATAGTGGGTGGGGTGTGTTTCCAAAAAGGGGTCATTTGGGGGGGATTTGAACTGTCCTGGCATTTTATGCACAACATTTAGAAGCTTATGTCACACATCACCCACTTTTTTCTTTGAAAGAAAATTACGTTGAACCCCCAAACATTATATATTTTTTAAAGCAAAGGTCCTACAGATTAAAATAGTGGGTGTTGCATTTTTTTTTTCACACAGTATTTGCACAGCGATTTTTCAAACACAATTTTTTTGGAAAAAACACACTTTTTTAAAATTTTTATGCACTAAAACACACTATATTGCCCAAATATTTGATGAAATAAAAAAGATGATCTTATGCTGAGTACATGGATACCAAACACAACATGCTTTAAAGTTGCGCACAAACGTGCAGCGGCGACAAACTACATACATTTTTAAAAGCTATTAAAAGCCTTTACAGGTTACCATTTTAGATCTACAGAAGAGGTCTACTGTTAAAATGACTGCCCTCGATCTGACCTTCGCGGTGATACCTCACATGCATGGTGTAATTACTGTTTACATATGACACCATGCGTTCGCCTTTGCGCGTGAGCATGGGGGGACAGGGTGCTTTTTTTTTTTTTAATTACTTATTTTGCATTTTTTTTATATTTTTAAACTGTTCCCTTCATTTTTTTTTTTTATCATTTTTATTGTTATCTCAGGGAATGTAAATATCCCCTGTGATAGCAATAGGTAGTGACAGGTACTCTTTTTTGAAAAAATTGGGGTCTATTAGACACTAGATCTTTCCTCTGCCCTCAAAGCATCAGACCACACCAAGATTGGTGTGATAAAATGCTTTACCAATTTCCCAATGGCACTGTTTATATCCGATGAAACCTAAGCCATGAAATGCTCGTAGCTTTCGGTTTCTTAGGCCATAGAAATTAATGGAGCCATTCTGGTTTCTGATCAGCTCTATGGTCAGCTGGCTGAACCACCGGCTGCATTCTCGGGTTTCCTGTTGGGACAGGAGAGCCTGAGAAAACCATAGAAGATGGTGGGGGGGGGGCATTCCCTCCCACTGCTTATAAAAGCGGTCAAGAGGCTAATTGGCCACTAGGATTGCTTTTATATGAAAGCTGACCGCTGGCTGAAAAGAATGATACCAAGATGATACCTAAACCTGCAGGCATCATTCTGGTATAACCACTCAAAATTCAGCAACATACCAGTACGTTGCTGGTCCTTGTTGGGCATACATTGTAATGTTCTTTTTTTCATGCAGCCTGTGGGCTGAACGAATAAAAGAGATTGATCGGTGGGTATGCCCACCATTAGAATACCACCCTTCATCCACCCACTTCTAATGATTGGCATACATGCACCATTTTTTTTTAACTGTGGTGGTGAAATCACCTCCGCTGGAGTCACGGCTTTACGTATTGTGGGAGCAAACGCTGTTGCTGTCAAGCTAAATAAACCCGTGCTGCAGCTGAATGGCGTACCTTCTAAGCAAATGATGGTTAACAATAAAACAAAGTAACATTACAGTATAACAGTAAGACTTACCATACCTGCGACGCAAATACAATAAAACATAGTAAAAATAAAACATTGCAATCTGTGCCTAAAAAAATATATGCCGAAGTATGGGGGCAATCCGCCCCTAATGTTAGGAACAAATCGCTCCTCCGCCATGCTTCGGCATATATGCTCTTTTTTTTAACTGTGGTGGTGAAGTCACAGCTTTATATATCGTGGGAGCAAACGCTGTTGCTGTCAAGATAAATAAACCTGTGCTGCAGCTGAATGGCGTACCTGCTAAGCAAATGATGGTTAACAATAAAACAAACATTACAGTATAACATACCATACCTGCAAAGCAAATTCAATAAAACATAGTAAAAATAAAACAGAGAGAGAATGATAGATATAGAACAATAGTGAGCGGACAGTAGAGCGGACAGTAGAGAGCGAACATAAGAGAGAGAACAATAGAGAGAGAGGAGAAAAATACAACCACAACTATTTTTGGATTTTTTTATTTTGGATTTTTTTGTGGTTTTGTGTGTGTTTTTTTTTCACTATTTTCACTTTTATAAAAACTGTAAAAAAACTGTAAGCTGAACGTTGCAGATTAGGGTCTCTCAAAATGTGAGGGCCATCGCATCTTTCGAGACCCCAAGACCCTGTGTTAGTGTGCCTAGGACTGTGTGGTGCTGTACCCTACGCTAAAATTCATCAATGCAGAGACCAGGTTGGTCAGGACAGGAGGCACAATAAAAGCAGGTGTCACGCCTAAATCCACGTTTGCTGCAGACACAACATCTTTTTTGGGGGTTTCTTTGGGTAGGGGTACCAGGGAGGACAAAAGGATAATGCCTCTCATGAAGCCAGCTCACTGCATTTGGATTGGGAAGTTGGGCAAGAGCACCGTCTGGAAACAGAAGGACTCTGACGATCTCTTCCTGGAATTTAAGGAAGGATCCAGTCCGTCCTGAAGCTTTGTATAGCACAAAAGCGTTCAGCAAAGCCAATTGAAATAAATAAACAGACACTTTTTTGTACCAGTGTCTGGCCTTACAGGCAAATAGGTATGGTGCCAACAACTGGGCATTGAGGTCCACCCCTCCCATGTTAAGTTTGTATTTGTGGACACAGAGGGGTTTCTTCACAACACCAGTCGTCATAGGAATTTGGACTGCCCTGTCTGCGTGAAGCGAGGACAGAACGAAAACATTCTGTGAATCCCTCCACTTCACTGCTAACAAATTATTACACCTCAAGCAGGCTCTCTCCCCCGTCTAAGTCAGGATTCTACAAACTGTTGGGGGAAGCCCCGTCGATTAGATCGCACGGTGCCACATGCGCCAATTCTATAATCAAAAAGGTGACTAAAAAGTGGCACGCTCATGTAATAATTGTCCATGTACATGTGGTACCCCTTTCTGAATAAGGGTGACAAGTCGAACACTGTCTTACCATTGCTCCCTATGTAGTCTGGGCAGTTCTCTGGCTCTACGTGACTATCTCTTCCCAGGAAAAACAAGCGGCCAGAAAACTTAATCAGGGACTCATAAACGGAGACAACTTGATCAGGAGTAAACAAGGCTGCAAAACGTTGGTTCAAGTGGTTTACGAGGGGGACGAATTTTGTAGAGCCGATCAAATCCAGGATCACCGAGAGGACGACAGAGTTCATTGTCATTGAAGTGCATGAACTGCAAGATCTGCTTGTATCGTGTCCTGGTCATGGGGGCATATGGTGAATTGGGTCGGTGAACCAACTCACTCTTTTTGGTTATGCCCATGAGGAGGGATAAGCCCAGAAAGGTCTTAAATTCGGAAACTGTAATTGGTTTCCAATCTCTGGCAAGGGTCAGCTGGGGATTAGCGGTGATGAATTGACCAGCATACAAATTGCTTTGGTCCACAATAGATCTATAGAGATCTTTGGTGAAAAACAGTGAATAAAAATCAAGCGACGTAAAATCAACTGTTTCCACCTGAATTCTAGGTTGACCAGTGAATGGGGGAAGTACAGGTGCTGCAGAAGTGGCAGGTTCCTATTCAGGATTGGCGAATGCAGCAGGAAGGGCACTATGGGCTCGACAGGCCTGTTTTTGTCTTCTTGGTGGCAGCGGGACACTACTCGCGCTTGCCACCTCGCTAGCTTCAACTGCATAGTTACATAGTTAGTCAAGTTGAAAAAAGACACAAGTCCATCCAGTTCAACCTTAAAAACAATAAATAAATAAAATAAAAAATATCGTACAATCCAAAATACCAAATTTTATACCCTCAGTTGATCCAGAGGAAGGCAAAAAACCCCAGCAGAGCATGCTCCAATTTGCTACAGCAGGGGAAAAAATTCCTTCCTGATCCCCCAAGAGGCAATCGGATTTTCCCTGGATCAACTTTACCTATAAATGTTAGTACCCAGTTATATTATGTACATTTAGGAAAGTATCCAGGCCTTTCTTAAAGCAATCTACTGAGCTGGCCAGAACCACCTCTGGCGGGAGTTTTTTTCACATTTTCACAGCTCTTACTGTGAAGAAACCTTTGCGTATTTGGAGATGAAATCTCTTTTCTTCTAGACGTAAAGAGTGCCCCCGTGTCCTCTGGGTTGACTGTAAAGAGAATAACTCAACACCAAGTTCACTATATGGACCCCTTATAAATTTGAACATGTTGATCATATTCCCCCTTATTCTCCTCTTCTCAAGAGTGAATAAATTCAGTTCCTCTAATCTTTCCTCATAGCTGAGCTCCTCTGCCTCTTATCAGTTTGGTTGCCCTTCTCTGCACTTTCTCCAGTTCCCCGATATCCTTTTTGAGAACTGGTGCCCAAAACTGAACTGCATGTTCCAGATGAGGTATTACTAATGATTTGAACAGGGACAAAATTATATCTCTCTCTCTAGAGGCCATACCTCTCTTAATACAAGAAAGGACTTTGCTCGCTTTGGAAACCGCAGCTTGGCATTGCATGTTATTATTGAGCTTATGATCTACCAAAACCCCCAGATCCTTCTCCACCACAGATTCCCCCAGTTGTACTCCCCCTAGCATGTATGATGCATGCATATTCTTAGCCCCCAAGTGCATAACTTTACATTTATAAACATTAAACCTCATCTGCCACATAGTCGCCCAATTAGAAAGTGCATTGAGGTCGGCTTGTAAATTGGAGACATCCTGTAAGGACGTTATTCCACTGCATAGCTTGGTGTCATCTGCAAAGACAGAAATGTTACTTTCGATCCCAGACCCTATATCATTTATAAGGATATTAAAAAGTAAGGGTCCCAGCACTGAACCTTGGGGTACACCACTGATAACCTTAGACCATGCAGAGTAAGAATCTTTAACCACTGCTCTCTGAATTCTGTCTTTTAGCCAGTTTTCTATCTATTTACAAACTGATATTTCCAAGCCTGTAGACTTTACCTTACACATGAGCCGTGTGTGGGGAACTGTGTCGAATGCTTTTGCAAAATCCAAGTATACCACGTCCACAGCCACCCCTCTGTCCAAGGTTTTACTTACCTCTGTATAAAAAGAAATCAGGTTTGTCTGACAACTTCTGTCTTTCATGAATCCATGCTGTCTGTTGCTTAAAATGTTTTTTTCCAGCAAGAACTCGTCTATGTGGTCTTTTATTAAACGCTCCAGTGTCTTCCCGACTATAGAAGTTAAACTAACAGGTCTATAGTTACTTGGTAAAGACTTTGATCCCTTTTTAAATATAGGCACCACGTTCGCCCTGCGCCAATCCAGTGGTACTATTCCCGTCATTAATGAGTCCCTAAAAATTAGATACAATGGCTTTGAAACTACAGAGCTCAATTTTTTTAGGAATCCGTGGGTAGATGCCATCAGGTCCAGGTGCTTTATCCACCTTTATTCTGTCTAAATAATTCTGGACCATATCACTTTTGAGACATTGTGTATCATTCGGGGCTGTGTCACTACCACCCCCATTATGGACATAAGCTCCCCCCATGCTCCTTTGTATACACAGAGCTGAAAAAGTATTTAATACATCAGCCCCCTATGTCTCTCAGCCCCCCTGTCTCTCAGCCACCGTCTCTCAGCCTCCCCTGTGTCTCTAAGCCCCATCACTGTCCCTCTGCCCCCTCCTCTCTCTCATTCACTCCCTGACTCTTAGGCTGCTTTCACACTGGTGCGGACGTTGACGGTAAAATGCTGCTAGTTTTAGCAGCGCAATTCAGCAGCTAGCTGGGTGCTTTTAACCCCTTCTAGTGTCCGAATAAAGGGTTAAATGTGCCCCTGTAGCACCACTGCCGAAGCACTTTGCAGGCTCTTCGGCAGTGGTGCCCATTCATTCCAATGGGCAGGAGCGGTGTATACACCACTCCTCCACCACCCCAAAGATGCTGCTTAAAGGACTTTTTTTAATGTCCTGCCAGCGCAGCACCCCAGTGTGAAAGCACTCGGAATCTCACACTGGGGCTGCAGAGAAGCCTTTTTTAGGCGCTTTACAGGTGCTATTTTTAGCCCAAAAGCACCTCAGTGTGAAAGGGATCTTACACTTACTCCCTCTCCCTTACACTCACCCCCTCTCTCTCTCACCCACCCCCTCTCACCCCCTTTCCCTCAACCCCCCTCTCTCTCACTCCCCCCTCTATCTCTCTCACTCCCTCTCTCTCTCTCAACCTCTCTTGATATACAATAATGGATGTAGGGGCCTTTTGGTGGGCGCAATTTTTTTTTTTCAAGGGGGGGCAGCATTTTATTGAATTAAAGTGGGCCGGTCTGGATGAAGTCCAGGGCCAAATTTGTGTCCCAGCCCAGCCCTGCCAGCCCCCATCAAATGCAGCTTCACCAGCGCCCATCAAATTCAGCCTCATCAGCACCCATCAAATGCAGCCTCACCAGCGCCCATCAAAGCAGCCTCACCAGCACCCATCAAATGCAGCCTCACCAGCGCCCATCAAAGCAGCCTCACCAGCACCCATCAAATGCAGCCTCACCAGCGCCCATCAAATGCAGCCTACCAACGCCCATCAACACCCATCAATGCAGCCTACCATCGCCTATCAATGCAGCCTACTAGTGCCCATCAATGAATGTTTGCTTGCTTCCATTTATTCGGGAGTCGGTACACAGACACAGTCCTCCACCGCCGCTGCGCCTCTGACACTAAGTGCAAATGGAGCGGCGGCTGCCTGCTGATGCTGAGACTTAGTTGCTTGCTGCAGAGAGGAAAGAGTAGGAACACCAGTGGCCGGACGCCCTAGGCAGCAGTGCGCCCTAGGCAGCTGCCTATTTTGCCTAGTGGTAGCACTGGCCCTGGCCCCACTCCTCTTTGCAGATCCTCTCCAAGTCAATTTCGAGGCTGACGTTTGGTAACTTGAAACTTCAGCTTACTCCACATACTTTCTATGGGATTAAGGTCTGGAGACTGGCTAGGCCACTCCAGGACCTTAATGTGCTTCTTCTTGAGCCTCTCCTTTGTTTCCTTGGCCGTGTGTTTTGGGTCATTGTCATGCTGGAATACCCATCCACGACCCATTTTCAATGTCCTGGCTGAGGGAAGAAGGTTCTCATCCAAAATGTGATGGTTCATGACCCCGTCCCCGTCCCCCTTTGATGCGGTGAAGTTGTCCTGTCCCCTTAGCAGAAAAACACCCCCAAAGCATAATGTTTCCACCTCCATGTTTCATGATGGTGATGGTGTTCTTGGGGTCATAGGCAGCATTCTTCCTCCTCCAAACACGACGAGTTGATGCCAAAGAGCTCGATTTTGGTCTCATCTGACCACAACAAGTTCACCCAGTTTTCTGTATCATTCAGATGTTCATTAACAAACTTCAGACAGGCCTGTACATGTGCTTTCTTGAGCAGGGGGACCTTGCAGGAGCTGCAGGATTTCAGTCCTTCACGGCGTAGTGTGTTACCGATTGTTTTTTTTGGTGACTATGGTCACAGCTGCCTTGAGATCATTGACAAGATACACCCAAGTACTTCTGGGCTTGATTCCTCACTGTTCCCATGATCATTGAAACTCCATGAGGTGAGATCTTGCATGGAGCTCCAGACCAAGGGAGATTTACAGTTATTTTGTGTTTCTTCCATTTGCGAATAATCGCACCAACTGTTGTCACCCTCTCACAAAGCTGCTTGGCAATGGTCTTGTAGCCCATTCCAGCCTTGTGTAGGTCTACAATCTTGTCCCTGACATCCTTGGACAGCTCTTTGGTCTTGCCCATGGGGAAGAGATTGATTGATTGCTTCTGTGGACAGGTGTCTTTTATGCAGGTAACAAGCTGGGATTAAGAGCACTCCCTTTAAGAGAGTGCTCCTAATCTTATCTCGTTACCTGTATAGAAGACACCTGGGATCCACAAATCTTGCTGATTGATAGGAGTTCAAATACTTATTTTACTTATTAAAATGGAAATCAATTTATAAATTCTTTGAAATGCGTTTTTCTGGGTCACGGTACAAGGGTTTAAAGACTCACACAGCATACTACAGTATGTCCATACAATGTAGCTGACGGGTTGCGCTTGGTGGAAGAGGTTCCAGGCAAAAGGATAGGGGTCTGGAAGGGGCCCTCTGGTGACGAGATCGCTTGTCCCAGAAGAGGTGTAGGGTCCCCGGGACAGAAGACAACACACAGCAGAGGTAAGAAGGGCCTGGTCACAGTCCCCACAGGCACAGGCAGCATTGGTGCACTCATAAGGTCTCTCTTGCCCAGTTCAGGTGTAATATATCTGAGTTAGGGCGCAATTATGAAGCCAGATGCTCAGCATCAGGCTACTATAGTGTTATGATCCGCCTGGCCACATCGAGAGAACAGCAAGAGCAATTCCTTTGTCTCCAGTAGGCACTGTCCCAGCACAGGAAAGGGAACAAGCTAGGCCCAACAAAACACAATAGTGCTGGAGGAGGAAGTGGGAAGTGTGCAAATCCACGTGTTGGTCGCAGAGGGGATAGGACTGACTAGCGCCTCTTACACAGGTAGTGCGGGATGGCAGAAGCTGCATACAAGGCACTTAGGAAAAGAATGGACTTGGTGATGGCATAACAAGAGGATTTTCTCCTCAATCTGGAGACATTTCGTTTTACTTCCTGCTGTGTCTCCAGCACAAGATGTGATGAGAAATCTCCTGAATGGGACATGGACAGTAAGAACACTTGACAGGGGCTTGAGTACTACCCTACTCTAAAACTAAAAAAAAGATACTCTTCAAATTTTAACTTTCTGCATGCACAATATATTACCACAGCTTGATGAATCAGATCCTATATGTCAAAAGATAAATAACTAAAGCATACCTGTCAAAGTACAAAGCATGCTGACATAGAAATGGGCCAGACATAGATGTCTTTTTGAGCATCCCAAAGTTAGTGGCTTTGGGGCACTGTAGAAGTCATTAAAGATATGCAGTGATTGTAAGACTGAACCATAGCCCCTGTGTATTGGTTTGATTACTGAGAGGTGCACTTTAAAGAGAAAGCTTTGATCGAAAAAAAGGCAAAGATTATAATGTCTTTCATGCTCCTGTTGATCAGGCGCTTGCATGTAAATTTAGGGGTTATCTGTTCTGTATATAGTTCAGATTTAATCTGTGGCTAAATTAGCTTCTGTTCCAGCATTGGCTGTGTTGCGTGTAGTTCCACACTGTAATCTGTAGGTGTCGTTGTCACCACAGACCAGTGTTGGAAGAGCAACAGGCTGAAGTGTATTGAGTGCCCTTCTTTCTCAGAATTAACCCAGCAGAGGTGGTCCACCGCTGTGCATTCTGGGAAAAGGTACTTAAGGGACAGAGGCCATTTTTGGTCCTCTTTTACCTCCTGGCCCTCCTGGCCTAAGGTATGTGACAATTTCTTTCCTGTCTCGGGACCATGCTGGACCGCTAGGCCCAGAGGTCGTCTGGGGCCTGTTGGTTTAGAGGTGGTCCTGTACTGTCTGTCCTGCGGGAAGAAGCCAAACAATTGAAAGATCCAGGGGAGGACTCATTTTGGAGAGGACCATGCAAAAGGCTGGTATCTCAAGAAGAGCCTGGTGACTCAATTGGAGGATGCATCCTAACTAACCTACCGCACAGTACTGCCGGGTCGGCTTAAAGGTTCTGGTACTGTGTTTGCTGTTCATCTAATACTAAATCCTGTGGCAGAGGATTGTTCATCTAATACTACATCCTGTGGCAGAGGATCGTATAACCATTTTGTTCTTGTCAAGTCTGTGGCAGAGACTTTTCATCCGTGCGCCATTCCGGCTGCTGGGTCAGTGAGAGAGACCTATCTGGGTGGGCAAAGATCTGTAGACTGAGAGTGTGTTTGTCTTAAAGATCTTAAATTCCTCAGTGATCTGCAAAATGTATTTGAACTCTCCTGCAACTCCCTTTTTTACCTCTTTACTGCTACTTCTTCAATAGTTTTGCAATAAAGCATTGGAAATATAACAAAGTGACTGGTGCATGCATTGATGGGCGCAAGACCCAAAATAGACTCCCAGTCCCATGTCTGGTGGAAATACAGGTAAGGGGGTGACGGCAAAGACCCAAATAAAATCAGCCGCTCCTTCGGGGGTAAGCGCTACATGTGAGTGCAAAATATTTTACAGCGCACACATACAAGAATGACATTTCCTGCAGGGCTAGTTAAAACCACCTGAACACCTGAACATATTCAAAAAATACGGGGGTTTGGTCACACTATATGGTCGTATAGTGCTAAGCCCACTTACTGCGACAAAGTACCCCGAATTAGTGGGTCCTACACTAGTAATAGAATGGAAGATCCTCTGTCTCAACCATGGGAGCTGAACTCCTCTATGTGGGAGAACTGAAAGGGATACATCCTAATAACTGGTGGCCACTAAATAGGAGGTAATGAGGAGGGGGAGGGGTGCTCCAGCCCAAAAAACCTGGTCAGGGCCTATTACAACATACAAGTACATATTTGGGGGGCACACCATACAATGCATTTAAATTCAAGATGGTGCTGCTGTAAGACCTATAAACAGTACAAAATACAAAACCCCCGTATTTTTTGAATATGTTCAGGTGTTCAGGTGTTTTTAACTAGCCCTGCAGGAAATGTCATTCTTGTATGTGTGCGCTGTAAAATATTTTGTACTGTTTATAGGTCTTACAGCAGCACCATCTTGAATTTAAATGCATTGTATGGTGTGCCCCCCAAATATGTACTTGTATGTTGTAATAGGCCCTGACCAGGTTTTTTGGGCTGGAGCACCCCTCCCCCTCCTCATTACCTCCTATTTAGTGGCCACCAGTTATTAGGATGTATCCCTTTCAGTTCTCCCACATAGAGGAGTTCAGCTCCCATGGTTGAGACAGAGGATCTTCCATTCTATTACTAGTGTAGGACCCACTAATTCGGGGTACTTTGTCGCAGTAAGTGGGCTTAGCACTATATGACCATATAGTGTGACCAAACCCCCGTATTTTTTGAATATGTTCAGGTGTTCAGGTGTTTTTAACTAGCCCTGCAGGAAATGTCATTCTTGTATGTGTGCGCTGTAAAATATTTTGTACTGTTTATAGGTCTTACAGCAGCACCATCTTGAATTTAAATGCATTGTATGGTGTGCCCCCCAAATATGTACTTGTATGTTGTAATAGGCCCTGACCAGGTTTTTTGGGCTGGAGCACCCCTCCCCCTCCTCATTACCTCCTATTTAGTGGCCACCAGTTATTAGGATGTATCCCTTTCAGTTCTCCCACATAGAGGAGTTTAGCTCCCATGGTTGAGACAAAGGATCTTCCATTCTATTACTAGAGTAGGACCCACTAATTCAGGGTACTTTGTCGCAGTAAGTGGGCTTAGCACTATATGACCATATAGTGTGACCAAACCCCCGTATTTTTTGAATGTGTTCAGGTGTTTTTAACTAGCCCTGCAGGAAATGTCATTCTTGTATGTGTGCGCTGTAAAATATTTTGTACTGTTTATAGGTCTTACAGCAGCACCATCTTGAATTTAAATGCATTGTATGGTGTGCCCCCCAAATATGTAGCTACATGTGAGTGCGTCGCCCGGGATTGTTTATCGTTACCTCTCGCAACTCTGAGAAGTATTTCACCGAGAGTCTCTGCTAAAAGAGGGGTTTCTGGACTTTGTCACTTTCTCCAGGAAAAAGAAGGGTTAAATTGCAAGATCACATTTCTGACTGCGTAGGCTGCCGGTGGAGAAGTAAAAGCCCGGGAGCTACGTGATCAGAGGAGCAAGTGGGAGGAGCTACACCTGCTTGTTGCTGCGTGAGACACGTGTGTGTGTGTCTGGCGCCAAAGAAGAAGAGAGGCCTCGTGATCATACTGAGAGGATCAGAGCGTAGCCATGTCTTCTTTTTCGTTGATGCCGTCGGTAATGGGGTCCAAGATGTTCTCTACGAGCACCGCTGCGGGTGCTATGCTAACTGGAACCCTGCTGACGGATACCGACATCCGCTTGAAGCTGCAGGGGCGGTTCGTGTTGTACACTGTTGGAGATATTGAAGGGCTGGGCATGCTTTGCCACAAGTGCGAGGGACTGGCGCCATACATCTCCATCCATTTGTTCGATGTTTGCAGTGCGGAGAATACCTATTCGCTGTGGAGCAACCTACAATGTCGCCCTGTGCTTACCGAGTGGACTGGGCTACAGGGATCGCTACGGCGTAAACTACTGCCATTGCTGCTGAAGAGCAACAGGCCCTTGTCCCATCTGCTACTGTGAGTGTTCCTGAGGGAGATGTCGCTGTTACTGCTTCATCAGCGGACATCACCTCTGCTTCTGCTTCTATTGCACCTGTTTCCGCTGCACTTGGCCAGAGGAAGGTGGGATATGTGAAGGCTTCCCGCGGCCGCGATTGAGGCTTACCCCAAAGACTACCCGAACCGGAGCCGGAGGAGAGCATGGATCCGGAAAAGTCCACGACAGGAACGGGTGAGAGATCAAGGGGGAACATATCTGGGACTGTTTGTAAATATTTGCCTGCAGAGGAGTTGAGAGACTCGGAGATAGATTCTCTGTCAGAAATCTCCGGTGATGATAATTTGTTTGAGACAATGTCATAGGAATTGTTGTGGGCCCAGGGTGAAGATATTGCTTCTGCCTTTACTTTCTCAGAATGGATAGCCATGGATTCTGGGAAGACATCACCTAGTGTGGAGCCGCACAGCACTACCAAAGAGACATTGTCTAAAGTTACTAGTTCGTTTGAGTCTGAGCCGATGCCCATCCGATCTATGGTGCGCAAATCGCCAAATTCTTGTGTGCCTCCTGGTCTGGGAAAAAACAGAGCTTTACCTAGACTTGCCCGATTACAAAGAGTGCTCACCAAATCAGTTGCCACAGAGTATGGTCTAGAATTTCCTTATGTTACTCAAGAAGTTATGCAGGAAATTGAGGCTAATCGAGAGCAGTGATACTGTGAAGCTGTCTGGGACTATTTGTGTGTGCCAAAACCTTTCCGGTGAGCTGGTTATTCTGCTATCATGGATGAACGGTTCAATGGATGTTTGCTACATTGGAATTACGGTCAGCACATCTATGCTGACAAAGTAGTCATTTGCAGACCTGGAAAAGATGACATCGTTTATTTCATCACCACTGTTGATAAACAAGGGAAGAAACTGACTCTGCCAGATCCCCGGTTCTGTTGGTGGTTATGCAAAGGGACTGTTTTTTCTACTTTGCCAAAGAAAAGAGAACTCTGGGGTACATAGTTTAGATAGCGTCAGGGTTTGTGAGAACTTCGTGGTCAAGAGGTTTCATCTATCTTAGCATTTCTATACCCAAAGGCTCTTTGTCAAGTCAGATTTTTACCGCTAAGTGGTGGGATTCGCCCAGAGATAGGGATGGACTTTTAAGTTGCATTTAGTTCATCTTGCATTTAAAGGAAAATGTGTGGAAGAAAGTTTGATTCTCTTGGGAGTGAGGCTTTGCTTCCAATTTATGAGTAACACTGTTATGTGGTTTCTGTATTTATAACTTTGTTTTTCAGGTAACAAAAGGTCTTCTATCAAGCTGCTAGCATGGGACAGTTAGATAGGTAGTGAGGTTCCTGTAACATGACTGATGTGAATATGTTTGAATAATGTTTGAAACTGTAACATTCTTCCTTACTGTCATTCTTCTTTCCCATCCAAGTTTGGGTTCAGATACCTACTCTCAGGCTTGAGAGTCATCATTTTTTTTTTTTGCAGATGTTGAGGTCACCGTCTTTTATAGTGGGGGGGTATGTAGCGCCCTGCTCCTGTTGGTCAGGCGCTTGCATGTAAATTTAGGGGGTTATCTGTTCTGTATGTAGTTCAGATTTAATCTGTGGCTAAATTAGCTTCTGTTCCAGCATTGGCTGTGTTGCGTGTAGTTCCACACTGTTGTCTGTAGGTGTCGTTGTCACCGCAGGCCAGTGTTTGAAGAGCAACAGGCTTAAGTGTATTGAGTGCCCTTCTTTCTCAGAATGAACCCAGCAGAGGTGGTCCACCGCTGTGCATTCTGGGAAAGGGTAAGGGGCAGATGCAATTTTTGGTTCTCTTTTACCACCTGGCCCTCCTGGCCTAAGGTATGTGACAATTTCTTTCCTGTCTCGGGACCATGCTGGCCCGAGGCTACGTTACAAAAAGTAGTCCCAGAGGTCGTCTGGGGCCTGTTAGTTTAGAGGTGGTCCTGTGCTGTCTGTCCTGCGGGAAGAAGCCAAGCAATTGAAAGATCCAGGGGAAGACTCATCTTGGAGAGGACCGTGCAAAAGGCTGGTATCTCAAGAAGAGCCTGGTGACTCAGTTTGGAGGATGCATCCTAACCTACTACTAACCTACTGCACAGTACTGCCGGGTCAGCTTAAAGGTTCTGGTACTGTGTTTGCTGTTCATCTAATACTAAATCCTGTGGCAGAGGATTGTTCATCTAATACTAAATCCTGTGGCAGAGGATTGTTCATCTAATACTACATCCTGTGGCAGAGGATCGTATAACCATTTTGTTCTTCTCAAGTCTGTGGCAGAGACTTTTCATCCGTGCGCCATTCCGGCTGCTAGGTCAGTGAGAGAGACCTATCCGGGTGGGCAAAGATCTGTAGACTGAAAGTGTGTTTGTCTTCAAGATCTTAAATTCCTCAGTGATCTGCAAAAGGTATTTGAACTCTCCTGCAACCCCCTTTCTACCTCTTTACTGCTACTTCTTCAATAGTTTTGCAATAAATATTGGAAATATAACAAAGTTAGTGGTGCATGCATTGATGGGCGCAAGACCCTATATAGACTCTAAGTCCTGTGTTTGGTGGAAACACAGATAAGGGGGTGACGGCAAAGACCCAAATAAAATCAGCCGCTCCTTCGGGGGTAAGCGATACACAAGTAATGTATTTTTATATAAAGATCTAACATAAAGAATGTAATAAAACAGACAAGGACTAGTTTCCAGTATTGCCTATAGGCTCCTGCAGCTGATTTTGTTCCCATTACTGACTTACTATGTTGGGTTCTGAACTGTCTGTGTGTGGAGGCAGCCATCTTGTTTGTGGAGAAGGACTTTGCTTCCTCATGTCAAAGCTACCCCCTTATGACTGGCAAGCTAATCACTGGTAGGGTAATGATCATGAAGCATCAGGAGAGGTAGAGAAAGAATAAATAAATAAAGAAGCAGGGAGATCCTTGCACTGCAGGTCTTTAAGTGCAGCTTCTTCTCCGGCAAGGAGAACAGTGTTCATCACAGAAGTGAAATCACCAGATCTCACTTAAAATTGTATGTGATTAGCATTTAGAGGCAGCAGATTTATACTGCAGATTTACAGATATAAAACTTTGGGCACATGAGTGCCTAAGCATCATACTGTAAGTGTACTACTATTTTCAGGAGGTTTTCAAGACAAAGGGTAAATTTTTAGGGTACCACACAAGGACAATTTCTAGATGTTCCTTAAGATAACACATCTTTTTGAATTCAGATCTACTTTAAATAGAACAAAACTTTTGCTTAATAACTGCCTGCTGCCCCCTGAAACTTTAATAGATGACAAAATCCAAGCCACGTAGCAATATGGATTTCTTTGTGCTGCTGGATGTAATATAACCGACATTTAGTAAGGGCATATGTGCCAACTGCAACCATGCAATGCTCAAACCAGCTTATTTTAATACATGTTTTCTTGGATCCTTATATTCTTCATGTCATGGAAAAGGTGACTATGACAGGGAAAAAGTAAATATCATAGTCTATTTTCATAGACTATGATAGGTATTGAAGAATTATGTATGTCAATTAGGGATGAGCCGAACACCCCCCGGTTCGGTTCGCACCAGAACCCGCGAACGGACCGAAAGTTCGCACGAACGTTAGAACCCCATTGACGTCTATGGGACTCGAACGTTCGAAATCAAAAGTGCTCATTTTAAAGGCTAATTTGCATGGTATTGTCCTAAAAAGGGTTTGGGGACCCGGGTCCTACCCCAGGGGACATGTATCAATGCAAAAAAAACTTTTAAAAACGGCCGTTTTTTCGGGAGCAGTGATTTTAATGATGCTTAAAGTAAAAAAAAAAAAGTGAAATATTCCTTTAAATATCGTACCTGGGGGGTGTCTATAGTATGCCTGTAAAGTGACGCGTGTTTCCCATGTTTAGAACAGTCCCTGCACCAAATGTCATTTTTAAAGGAAAAAATCTCATTTAAAACTGCTTGCGGGTTTAATGTCATGTCGGGTCATGGCAATATGGATGAAAATCAGTGAGACAAACGGCATGGGTACCCCCCAGTCCATTACCAGTCCCTTTGGGTCTTGTATGGATATTAAGGGGAACCCCGCACCCAAATTAAAATAAGGAAAGGTGTGGGGCCACCAGGCCCTATATACTCTGAACAGCAGTATACAGGCGGTGCAAACAAGACAGGGACTGTAGGTTTGTTGTTAAGTAGAATCTGTTTGTAATTTTGAACATTTTTAACGTGTTTAGCTCCAGCCAAAAAATCTTTTCTAAGCTTTTTGGAAAACATAGGGAAGGGTTATCACCCCTGTGACATTTGTTTTGCTGTCTTTCCTCCTCTTCAGAAGATTTCACCTCACTTTTTTGTCCCAATGAAAAATGTTTTTTGAAAATTTGGGTTTTTTTGTGGAACAAGGATTGGAAAGCATCAGTGGAAAGGAGAACTTGTTTTCCCATATTAACTCTTACAGGAGAGAATTTCCCTTCCTAGGGGTAGATTTCATCTCACTTCCTGTTGTCTCCTTCCGTTTGCAAGTAGGAGTCGTTTGTAAGTTAGATGTTTGAAAGTAGGGTCCTGCCCTATATACTCAGCAGAAATTTGGGCCTTAGGTGTTGCTGTGGCCACAACACTGTAAGCCCTCACAGGGCCCTGCTGTGAAATATTAGATCAAGAATTGTAATTACATGCCCCTGTTGAACAGGAGCTGAAAAATTAGGCCTTAGGCACTGGTGCTGGTGCCACAACACTGCAACCCCTCACAGACACTCTAGTTGGAACGCAGGAACGAGCCCTGCTGCAAATTATTGCTTCAAAAATTGTAATTACACGCCCCTGTTAGACAGGGGCAGAAAAATTGGGCCTTAGGCACTGGTGCTGGTGCCACAACACTGCAACCCCTCACAGACACTCTAGTTGGAACGCAGGAACGAGCCCTGCTGCAAATTATTGCTTCAAAAATTGTAATTACACGCCCCTGTTAGACAGGGGCAGAAAAATTGGGCCTTAGGCACTGGTGCTGGTGCCACAACACTGCAACCCCTCACAGACACTCTAGTTGGAACGCAGGAACGAGCCCTGCTGCAAAGTATTGCATCAAAAATTGTAATTACACGCCCCTGTTAGACAGGGGCAGAAAAATTGGGCCTTAGGCACTGGTGCTGGTGCCACAACACTGCAACAAGCTATCAGCGTGATGATTGAGGAGGAAGAGGATAATTACTCAGGGATAGTCACTCAGCATCAGCATAGGCAGTCTTTGAAGGGATCTGAGATTTCAAAAAAAATTATTCGGTTACATCAGCATCAGGTGCTTGGTAGCTGGTGGTGATCCAAGACTCATTCATTTTTATGAAGGTCAGCCGATCGACCGAGTCGGTGGACAGACGCACCCTGTGATCGGTTACCACGCCTCCAGCAGCACTGAATGTGCGTTCCGAAAGAACGCTGGATGCAGGACAGGCCAGTAGCTCAATTGCATACTGTGCAAGCTCTGGCCAGTGATCCATCCTCAAGACCCAGTAACCCAGAGGATTTTCGGTGGGAAAGGTGTCCAAGTCTGATCTTGCCCCTAGGTATTCCTGCACCATGTAAAACAGACGCTGGCGATGGTTGCTGGAACCGATCATACCTTGGGGCTGCGGACCAAAAAATTGTCTGAACGCATCGGTCAGACGGCCACCTTCTCCACCGCTCCTTCTTTGACTGACCGAAGCCTCAGCAACACATTGTCCAGAAACAGGAGTTTGTAACCTCCCAGTCTCTGGGAACGCGTTGCACAGACCTTTCTGCAAGGCCTCCCGAAGATGTTTCATCCTCTGCTCCCTCTGCGATGGCAAGATAAGGTCCGCAACCTTACCCTTGTAACGTGGATCAAGGAGGGTTGCCAGCCAGTATTGGTCCTTCTCCTTGATACCACGAATACGAGGATCCTTACGCAGGCTTTGCAGGATCAGGGAGGCCATGCAGCGTAGGTTTGCTGAGGCATTCGGTCCGGAGTCCTCTGGGTCACTAAGAACGACATGGTCCGCAGCCACCTCCTCCCAGCCACGTACAAGTCCATGTGTTTCTTGGGACTGATCCCTTAAAGACTGCTGCTGATGCTGAGTGCCAGGCTCCACCTCCATACTGACACAATCTTCCTCCTCCTCCTCTTCCTCCTCGTCCTCTTCCTGTGTGATCGGCGGGCACGCAGGAACACTGTCTGGATAAAGGGGGCCTTGAGAGCTAAGGAAGTCCTCCTCTTCCTGCCTCTGTTCTGCCTCAAGTGCCCTGTCCATTATTCCACGCAGCGTGTGCTCCAACAGGTGGACAAGGGGGACAGTGTCACTGATGCATGCACTGTCACTGCTCACCATCCTCGTGGCCTCCTCGAATGGTGACAGGACAGTGCATGCATCCCTGATCATGGCCCACTGGCGTGGGGAAAAAAAACCAAGCTCCCCTGACCCTGTCCTGGTGCCATAGTCGCACAGGTACTCATTTATGGCCCTCTGCTGCGTGTGCAGCCGCTGCAGCATGGCCAACGTTGAGTTCCACCTGGTGGGCATGTCACAGATTAAGCGGTTCTTGGGCAGGTTAAACTCCTTTTGGAGGTCCGTCAGCCGAGCACTGGCATTATATGACCGGCGGAAATGCACACAGACTTTCCTGGCCTGCCTCAGGACATCCTGTAAGCCCGGGTACCTGCCCAAGAACCGCTGCACCACCAAGTTAAGGACGTGAGCCAAACAGGGCACATGGGTCATTTGTCCCTGTCGGAGGGCAGAGAGGAGGTTGGTGCCATTGTCGCAAACCACCATTCCTGCCTTAAGTTGGCGTGGCGTCAACCACCTCTGAACCTGCCCCTGCAGAGCTGACAGAACCTCTGCCCCAGTGTGGCTCCTGTCCCCCAAGCACACCAGCTCAAGCACCGCATGGCATCTTTTGGCCTGCGTACTTGCGTAGCCCCTTGAACGCCTACGGAGCACCGCTGGTTCCGAGGAAGAGGCCATGGAGGAAGAAGAAGAGGAGGGGGTGGAGGAGAGAGGTGTGTCACAATCAGCATTTTGGAGGCGTGGTGGCGGAACAACCTCCAACACTACTGCACCTTGTCCTGCATCCTTCCCAGCTGCCAGCAGAGTCACCCAATGCGCCGTGAAACTTAGGTAACGTCCCTGTCCATGCCTGCTGGACCATGAGTCAGCGGTAATATGCACCTTACCGCTGACCGCCCTGTCCAGCGAGGCATGGACATTGCCTTCCACATGCCGGTAGAGAGCCGGAATCGCCTTCCGTGAGAAAAAGTGGCGTTTGGGTACCTGCCACTGAGGAACCGCACATTCCACAAACTCACGGAAGGGGGCAGAGTCTACCAACTGAAAAGGCAGCAGTTGAAGTGCTAGCAATTTTGCCAAGCTAGCATTCAACCGCTGGGCATGTGGATGGCTGGGAGCAAACTTCTTTCGGCGGTGCAGCAGCTGGGGCAGGGAAATTTGCCTGGTACAATCTGACGTCGGTGTACCAAAAGCAGATTGCCCACAAGTACTTGGCTGTGACACACCTAATTCTACACCTTCATTCCTCTCACTGCAGGTCTCAGAGAGGACTGAAGGTCTAGTGGGGTTGGAAATCTCAGCTGATGAGGAGCAAGGAGAGATCCTCTTTGTTCTTTGGTGTGGGTCTTTTAGATACGCTTGCCAACGAACTGCATGGCAGGTCAACATATGTCTGGTCAAGCATGTGGTACCCAAGCGGGAGATATTTTGGCCACGCGAGATACGCTTGAGACATATGTTGCAAATAGCAGCGGTGCGATCTGATGCACTCGTCTCAAAAAAGGCCCACACCAAAGAACTTTTTGAATAACGCGCAGAGACTGCAGCGCCCTGCACATGTGGAGCTTTGGGGTGTGATGCAGTCAATGTGCTGCCCTTAGGCTGGCCCCTGGAGGGCATCCTGCCTCGTTGGTGATGTGCTGCCGCCTCCTCCTCCTCCTCCTCCTCCTCCTCCTCCTCCTCCTCCTCCTCTCTCCTATCAGGCACCCACGTTGAGTCAGTGACCTCATCATCCCCTCCCTCCTCATCACTGGAGCAAACCTGGCAGTATGCTGCAGCAGGGGGAGCATGACTGCCAGATTGCTGTCCTTCTTGGGCACCCCCTCTGTCCGCGCTCATGTTACTGCCTTCATCGAGCTCAGTATCGTCATCAGAGCCTTCCAAACGCTGGGCATCCTCCTGGAGCATGTACCCAACACTGTGGTCAAACAGTTCGAGGGAATCCTCATGAGGACATGGTGGAGCTAGGGAAGGAGTCACTGATGACATTGAGCTGAGGGAAGAGGCCGCTGCTTTGCCAGACAAAGCACCCTGGGCATGGGTGAGAGAGGATGAGGAGGATGAGGACGGCTTGGTCATCCACTCGACCAAGTCTTCCGCATGTTGCGGCTCAACATGGCCAGCTGCCGAAAAAAAGGCCAAGCGTGTCCCATGGCCACGTGCTGATGAGGATGCACCGTCTCCACGACCAGCACTAGACACAGAGCCTGCTTGCCCTCTCTTATTGGCTTGTGACTGTCTGCCTCTCCTTCTTGGCCTTCCAGACATACTAATGGCCTGTAGCTGCACTAAGCTGGGATAGAACACCTGTAATTTTCTTCAAGTAGCTTTATATACTGTAACCAGACAAGCCTGCCTGTCAGTAGGAAGATAAGAGGAACGGATCTAGCTGAACACTGTGAGCAGGACGCACTGTACTAAATGTAAATAGTCTAGCTGCCTGACCGTGGTACTAATAGGATCAAATAGAACACCTGTAATTTTCTTCAGGTAGCTTTATATACTGTAACCAGACAAGCCTGCCTGTCATTAGGAAGATAACAGGAACGGATCTAGCTGTACACTGTGAGCAGGACGCACTGTACTAAATGTAAATAGTCTAGCTGCCTGACCGTGGTACTAATAGGATCAAATAGAACACCTGTAATTTTCTTCAGGTAGCTTTATATACTGTAACCAGACAAGCCTGCCTGTCAGTAGGAAGATAACAGGAACGGATCTAGCTGTACACTGTGAGCAGGACGCACTGTACTAAATGTAAATAGTCTAGCTGCCTGACCGTGGTACTAATAGGATCAAATAGAACACCTGTAATTTTCTTCAGGTAGCTTTATATACTGTAACCAGACAAGCCTGCCTGTCAGTAGGAAGATAACAGGAACGGATCTAGCTGTACACTGTGAGCAGGACGCACTGTACTAAATGTAAATAGTCTAGCTGCCTGACCGTGGTACTAATAGGATCAAATAGAACACCTGTAATTTTCTTCAGGTAGCTTTATATACTGTAACCAGACAAGCCTGCCTGTCAGTAGGAAGATAACAGGAACGGATCTAGCTGAACACTGTGAGCAGGACGCACTGTACTAAATGTAAATAGTCTAGCTGCCTGACCGTGGTACTAATAGGATCAAATAGAACACCTGTAATTTTCTTCAGGTAGCTTTATATACTGTAACCAGACAAGCCTGCCGGTCAGTAGGAATTTAACAGGAACGGATCTAGCTGAACACTGTGAGCAGGACGCACTGCATTAAATGTAAATAGTCTAGATAGAAGATAACAGGAACAGATCTAGCTAAACTGAATACAGTGTATATATATATATGCAACACCTGGGATGCATATATATACACAATACACTGTAAGTGCAGCTAACTGACTGACTGTTCTGCCTAATCTATCTAACTCAAATCAAATGACACTGTCTCTCTCTCTCTCTATCTCTCAGCACACCGGAACACACACTACACAGGGCCGCCGTGCAGGCGGCCTTATATAGTGTGGGGTGTGTACTAAATCCCCTGAGCCATAATTGGCCAAAGCCACCCTGGCTTTGGCCAATTACAGCTCTCTCTACTGACAGCGCTGTGATTGGCCAAGCATGCGGGTCATAGTGCATGCTTGGCCAATCATCAGCCAGCAATGCACTGCGATGCCGCAGTGAATTATGGGCCGTGACGCGCCACACGAATTTAGCGCGAACGGCCCATAACGTTCGCAATTCGGCGAACGATCGAACAGCCGATGTTCGAGTCGAACATGGGTTCGACTCGAACACGAAGCTCATCCCTAATGTCAATCATTTGGATAATGCTGCCCGCAGGGCAATGAGTTAGTGATATCTCAGTGTAGATCAGAGATAATAAGACTCCCCCTGTAATATATCGACTTCACCAGCCTGAGTTTTGCATTGTGCAAACAGGATCAGTCTTCATACTCCAAGCAGAAAATATGTGTATTCATGTTATTTTAAGCAATAATTTAGAAACCAACATAAGAATCTAAACAGTTTTGAGGTTGTTATATGTTAAAATATTATGCAATAATGAAACAATACATACAATTCATAAAAGGAAACACTAGGCAATGAAGAAAATGTATACAGCGGATTTCTAATAAAATGTTATCTGCACTATTTTTAACACATTCTGCAGATTTGGGCCAGAACCAAAGAAAAGTACCCTGCTGCTAGCAAGAACCAGCCTTTATACACCATATTGTTCTATCCACCCAAATCCCCCCCCCACCCCATCCTCCTGTTCATTCTTACCTCTTAGACAGTTGTCACCACAACAGGTGGCCCCTTCCTGTGACAAGCAATAAAACCTAACAGAACTTTAACTAGGGATGAGCGTTGCTATGGGGATGTGGGGGGTGAGGGCCGCACCCGGGTGATACCCGGCAGAGGGTTGACATCATAGGCATAGCATCAAGTTTCGAAACTGCAACCCCGCCCATGCTCAAGGGGAGCCCGAGCAGCCTCCCTCTCACATGTCACAGTGCAACCCATAGGTAAATATAGACTTTCACCATGTCAGATAGTATAGTAAGTTTGCCACATCCCTTTATATGTAGAAAGGTGGTTTGTACCCCCCCAAAAAGGGAACTGGGACTTTAAATTGGCAAAGACACTAGAAATATGATTAAAAATCTGAATTTATTATTCAAATAACATGTAAATTCTATAAAAAATCATCTGTGCATGATAATTATTGAAACAGACATTAACAAGGACATGATTACCATGAAAATGAAAAATAATAAAAAAACAACAAAAAACACAAAAATATGTATTATCTTTCAATAAGTTGTATGGTGTATATATATAGAGATATATATATATATATATATATATATATATATATATATATATATATATATATATATATATAGTAGGTATCACTCCAGTGTCCATTAGAACTTTCCGGTGTCTGACATCCGGGATAACTGCTAGCAGTACCCAACGCGTTTCAGGTTTAAAAAAAAAAAAAAAATATATATATATATATAATATATACAGTGGGGACGGAAAGTATTCAGACCCCCTTAAATGTTTTACTCTTTGTTATATTGCAGCCATTTGCTAAAATCATTTAAGTTCATTTTTTTCCTCATTAATGTACACACCATTTTTTTCCTCATTAATGTACACACAGCACCCAATATTGACAGAAAAACACAGATTTGTTGACATTTTTGCAGATTTATTAAAAAAGAAAAACTGAAATATCACATGGTCCTAAGTATTCAGACCCTTTGCTGTGACACTCATATATTTAACTCAGGTGCTGTCCATTTCTTCTGATCATCCTTGAGATGGTTCTACACCTTCATTTGAGTCCAGCTGTGTTTGATTATACTCATTGGACTTGATTAGGAAAGCCATACACCTGTCTATATAAGACCTTACAGCTCACAGACAGCCTGTAGACAACCTGTAGACAACCTGTAGACAGCTGCTATTACAAATCATGGGGTCCTGGACAGCCTTCCTGACTGGACCCCCCCAACCGTCTACACTCCACCCACCCCCCTGGGGTGCGGAAAAACAGCCGCTCTGACTTTACTCCCCTACGCCCCGAAAATGAAAAAAAAAGTCAAACTTCCTGGGCCCCGCTGTTGAATTGATGGGGCACAGGAAAATGTAATTTAAGCCCTGGTAAACTGGAAGAAGTGAGGGTGTGGTCTGGTAAACTCCATTTATTCATTTAGGAAGAAATTAACAATAAAGTTGCCCTGGGCCCACCTATTTAGCTGATGAGGTCTGGACCCAGTACAATAGGACCATTTGTACTGCCTTAACAGTAGCCCTGTGCAGTTGCGTTGCTAGGTAGTGGCTTTTGGGGCTATAGCCCCGAATCATGGCCCTGCTAACAGGTTGATTTTAGTACACAATAACAATGACTATATGTATCTCGGTGTTTGGATGATCATAGAAGTGATATACCAGCTCAAATTGTTAGGAGTAGCACATGTATTAATTAGCTCTTAATAATCAACCATGCTTTGTCTTTTTTCACAGTAATTGTATTTTATTTATTACAGATACTTACATAGCGTCATCGTTTTATGCAGCGCTTTACACATATATAAGGTACATTCATATTAGTCCCTACCCTCAAGCAACTTACAATCTAAGGTCCCTAATTCCCATCCATACACATACTAGGGCCAATTTAGAAAGGAGATAATAAGCCACCAACATGTCTTTAGAGCACGGGAAGAAATTGTTGGAAACCCACGCAGGCACAGGGAGAACATGCAAACTACTAAAGGTAGTGCCAAGGTTGGAATTCGGTCTGGCAACCCTAGAGCTGCTAGGTGTAAGGCCTATTTACTTACCCACTGTGCTGCCCATTTTATGTTCATATGTGAATAATGTTCATATGTGAATAAAAGGATGATTTAATTTAAAAAAAAAATGGTGTCTCAATATGTACCTAAAAAGTCCAGATGAAGTTGTGTGCATGTTCTCAAAATTCTGTATTTAATGTTGCCCCAGGCTGATGTGAAAAAAAGTGAAGGGCTTTGCCTCTGTTATATTATTAATTACTTTAGCACCTTCCTTACTATCAGTGATACCGCTAAACATCTTGGAGAACCCTAAACTTCAAGACACTCCAATATGCAAATTCCATAGTTTCCTGGTTCTGATTCTACTCAGATAATGGTACAAATCAACTTTACAATTAGGCTAGTGGAACTGTCCTATATATGAAAGTCTAAGGCTAGGTTCACATATCTGTGAATTAAATGCAGGCATCCAATTCACATGACATGCAAGTGTGACCGACTCTCAATGGAGCCGTTTCACACAGGTCCGGAGCGGCTGCATTCCACATTCCAAAAGGGTCCTGTGTGTGTTTGGGTACAGGTGTGAATTCTGACAAAAATTCAGACCTGATTCGCACCTGAACCGGTGAACAGGAGCGCACCGGACCCCCTGCTGTAAACCGCGGCTGGACATACGTGAACCCGGCCTAAAATAATTGGTGGGCAACTGTGGCCCTCCAGCTATTTTGGAACTACGTGTCCCATGAGGCATTGCAAGACTGACAAGTTACTGCCATGGCTCCCAAATGCAGAGGAATGATGGGAAATCTGACAATTGGTTCCAAACCCAGAGGCATGATGGGATTTGTAGTTCTAGAACAGCTGGAGGACCAGAGTTGCCCAACCCTGGTCTAAAAGTTATTCTGCACAAGAATGCGTGCTTGTCTTCTAACATGGGTCTGCAAAGCATTTTTGACGAATCTGAAAGGCAGACTTTGAATCTTGAATTGGAGTTTACAGAACATTTCTTTTCCAATTCCTCTATTCCACCTCCTGACCACTTTCACACACAACTCAGCAAAAAGTACTTCTTGAAAAATGGATGTGAGCGTTCAGCCATCATTTATTTGTAATGGATAGACAGAAGGGAAAACAGTTGCGATATGGTGACAAATGTTTCCAGTCACAGGACTGATACGACTATGCCCCGGCAATTCTCATGGGCAACATTAGGCTTTGAATTAGGTCAATGGAGAAGCAATAGCCTGGATGATATGAGCATGAAAGGAAGAAGGACTACTCGTATATATTATTATTATTGCCGGTTGTAGAGAGGCGATGCAATGTGTAACATTGAACAGCATTAAAACACAAACCTGATTAAATAACTTCAACATTGACATGGAGATAATGAAGGCTGGGCTGGAAAAGATTTAATGGTCTGGATGAAAGTATAGGAGAGCACATATTTGTACAGACTTAATTTTCAAGTGGTAAAATAAATACAAAGAGAATGTTCTAGTACTCTCATAAAAGGCCCTTGAAATTTCCAGCATAGCTGCTAGGCAGCAGAGACATTTGCCACATTTATTTTGCTATGCGCTTTAGAGTTTTCTAGTTTTAAAATATATATCAACACAGTTAGGGCAGGCTTGACATTTATATTGCGCAATAGATACCCCATGCACTAAATCCTCATGATTGTCAGTAAGCCTTTTTATGAAGCTTGTGAAAATGTAGTCCCTGTGTTGGCTATTTCCTGGCCCCAAAGATTCCCATAACAAGAGGCTGCAGAGCCACCCAGAAACACTGTAAAAAAAAAAATTATTAAGGGCCTGTGTCAGTGGGCATTTGTTTGCTTCAAGCTCCTTTTTTTCACATACAAGTCTATGTGAACACAAAATCTGCTTGAGCCTAGGTTCACATTGCTGCGGGTTTGAAATTGTGCAAGCTCAGCTGAATTGCGATTTGACAGACATCTGTGTGGGCTCCTGCACAGATGTCTATAAAAATCCCCCCAAAGTCGCCAAAAGTAGTACAGAAACGACTTTTGGGAATCGGTGCGGCGCCGCAAAGTCAGCTCCGCACCGATTCGGATGGTGCCATTGCTGGCAATAGCCACCGTTTTGGTATGCGATTTGATATGTCAAATCGCATGCCAAATCGTACCAATGTGAACCTAGGCTTAATCGGGGTAAAATGCAAGTCACATGCACATGTCAATGAGTTTTGAATGATCTTAGAGGAGTCTCATACTAATGTCATCACATAAGCCCAATGCCCATTGACACTAAATATGATTTAAAATATTATATAAAGTAAATCTATATTTCCTTCAAAGTAAATTGCCATCAGCATGCAGTCACCCAGAAATTGCTTTTTAGAAATAGTTTTTTACTAGGGCACTCCTAGAGCCCCAGCATCTAGGGCAATCTAATATGCAAACACTGACTTTCAGTAGGAAGTATGTTTGCTCATTACAATATTAATTAGTTTGTAGGTGGGGTGCAGTGTGGTGCGGTGACAATACCTCACATGGTCAGGTGCAACAATAATGCAGCAACAGTTCACAAACATCCCGGTAGGAAGACTGCCCAACCAAGTGCACTCATGGTTACACTAACATGAACAGAGTGGATTTCAGCCAGAATAACAACATCTGTAAAGAGGGGCAGAATGTGGCCTGACCGTCTCGTGCCCAATCGGGAAGGTGTCCAGAAGAGATACGACCCTACACTTTCTCTCCTTGTCAGGAACCCTTCCTTAGTACTATCCCTAACAGACAGAGTACCTTTCCCTGCACTACCTGCTCGCATAAAGTGCACCAATCCTGGGTGCCAGGGCCTTAAATAGGCTCTGCCTGACCCAAGATGGCCACCAGAGTCACATGGGGCCACAGCATCCAACCCGATCTCTTCCCCAGTGACCCAGCAAACCATAGAGTTTGGGAAAAATTGAGGTATGGTTGATCAATGCAGTGGGCCCACATCCCAAATAATGAAGAAAATAGGAAAAAATTATACAATTTTTATTAAACAATTGGTTAAAAAAAGAACAGCAATGGTGGTTGATAGGCATATAGGTCAACACAATAATAGAGAGTATTAGAGAATACAGTTCTATATAGTCCTCGGACTACCGTAATGAGATCATCATGACAGATGCCCAATGTGTTTCAGAAGTTGCTTCTTTCATCAGGGGTGTGTATATTAATAGAACGGTCATCAGTGGGCCCCCTGGATTAGTCACGGCCTTGCACACAAGGTCTCAGCATGTTTTAATGCAGTCTCTTTTCAATGGGATCAGGCTCTAAGTCATAGACTGGGGTACAGGGTGCGCTCCCCCCCAGCATGCTTGCTGTTCTTGATTAACACCTGGTCCATATGTTTCACATGCTCCTCATGGTGATAGTGTTGTTGAGGTAAATCAGTACTGTCTCGAAATTCGAATCCCCAAGACACCTCTCCATTAGGCGCTGAAATGTGCTGGGGGCATTACTGAGGCGGAATGGCATGCAGTTAAACTCAAACAGTCCCGGGGTGTAATAAAGGAAGTCTTCTGCCTGTCTTGGTCCACTACAGGAACTTGCCAGTAGCCACTGGCCAGCTTCAAGGTGGAGAAGAATTTGGCTTGCCCAAGTGCCATGAGAGCTTCCTCCACCTGAGGAAGGGGGTAGGCGTCCCCGTGGTTGCAGGCGTTGAGTTTGAGAATCCCTCTAAATTACTTTGTAGGTTCAACAACAATAACTCACAATATCAGAGAAACAGCCCACATCTGTTTCATCTCTCTGCTTTTCCATAGATTGGCACGTGTGGTTCACTTTAACTGATGAGTAGAGGTTGTCATGTACATTTATTACGGGTCAGTAGTACAACCTACATCTGCAGACCCAAAACACACAGCATGGCAGCCTGGTGTCACCAAATGCTCTGAGAACCTCCAATTATTGCACAGGTGAATTGTGGCCATCCTACTGTACATGTGATAATACTTGTTACAGATGGGTGTCAATCTGTGTTTTAACATGTTAAAGTAACACTAAACATCATTATTCTCCAAAAATAATCTATAAATATCCACTACTTAAAGCTCTCTCACCACATGAGCTATTTTTAATCTTTATACTGCTAGCATGAGTAAATAGATAGGACGGTATATCCTATTTACTTGTTTACATTTTTTTTTACATTTCTTCAGTTGATTCCTGGTTTTTGGCCTAGGCTAAAGTGATGTCATACATCCCAGGTATCTTCATAGGCGTTTTTTTCTTTTATCTGGTAGGGGGGAGGAGGGTTTTTCTCAACTAAGCATACCCTCCTGCCTGCATACATGAGCTAAGGGCAGATGGATTCCAGGAAGTAAATGCCAAATCAATCATCTGACATTAACCAAGATGGATGCCGCTAGAAATGATAGGGGGATGTTTTTCAAAGTGTTTTCTTATTAAAAAAAACATGGAGACATGGATGGATGGCTGAATTTGCTTTGAATATTAAAAATGAAATAAATAATTAAAGTTACTAAACCCACAACAGTAAAATCAATCTGTATATGCAGTAAAGTATGCTTGTTATACTCATTGTGGAACCTAAGCGGTTAATCCTCTGCATTGTGTACAAAGGATTTTTGATTCGGTCTTCTCTGACCCTCCCCTTCTTATACTGTCCCCAATCCATCTCCTGATGGTACAGAGTCACTCTGCACATGCTCAGTTTGGTGTTTATGGCTAGAGAGTTTTTTTTTTTCTTGGGAGGGTGCATGTGATCAGCACAAGGCCAATCAGCACTGTCCAGACAGAGGGTCAGGGGTCCTGCATCCTGATAGGACATTAGTGGGAGAATGAAAACTCCTCCTACAAGCTTTAACCAGACACTGATAGAAGTCACAAGACTGCTGATGAGAAAAGGTATTTCATAGTTTATATTTACTGAAATAATTGCATTTCCATGTTATGTTTACTGTGGGAGACCAGATATAGTGAATGCAGGGTCCTGGGTTTAGTAACACTTTTAATAGAGTTTTAAGTTTGTGGTGCTCAGATACAGCTTAGCTCTGCTTTAATAACCCTTGCATTTATTTTTCATTAAATTTTGTCTTAACGTGTTTTTCTGCCTCCTTGTCACTTCCTCAGTAACCTCCTGAGCCAAATTTCCCAACTGTCCCTGATTTCAAGGGATTGTCCCTGATTTGGAGCAATGTCCCTCTGTCCCTCATTCCTCCTCATTTGTCCCTCATTTTGGTCTGATATATATAGAGTTGTATATAAAATGCACTTTTTATCTATTAAAAAGTGTTTTCCCAGCGCTAAACCTTTCATCCAATTTCTAAAGTGCTACATTTGTAAACTCCAAAAGCCAATATAAAAGAATAGTAGTGGTAAAAAAGCACTTGTGGGTTTAACCAATCTTGTTTTTTTGTACAATTCTCCTTTAAGGGGGCATGGTAGGGGGTGTGTCCTAAGCATGCATACTTTTGCTGATAGGTGTCCCTCATTCCCATCTCAAAAAGTTGGGAGGTATGCCTGAACCTCTCTTTTTATCTTTACTTTTGTTTGTTTGGAAAGAGAAGTGCACGTGAGTTGCAGTCACGTGCACTGCTCTATACACACTACTAATCCCATAGTCCATCTCAGAAGCAAGAGGAAGTCAGATCACAAAGGCAAAAAAAAAGGGAATTTGTAGATTTGGAGGAAGCTGAGAGCAATGGAAGGGACTTTTTGTGTAAAAACAGTATTAAACCCAAAACCAAAAATGTAGCATATTGCAGATTACCAATCATTACATGTGGTGGCTGTATTCATTTTCTTTTTTTAGGCTTTTTCTCCTCTGTTTTCACCTGGTGATATGGCCAGTAACACACCTCCTGTATTAGAGTACCTCCACTCTGGATGAAGGAGCACAGGGGGCACCTTTGGACAGCTGCATTGTCATTCTGAGGGGAGGGTAGTGTTAGATGCACTAGCAGATTTAGATAAACTAAACAAATTGAACCCAGCACTTCATAAGCAGTTACAGCAATATTTTTTTTTCTTTTGGGATAAAGGTTTTACAAGAATAATTAAAAGCTGATCACAATAAGCATCCCTGCCAGTGGTAAATGTTTTGTCTCAACTCTGTAATTGTTACATCTGCAGGTAGGCGGGAGGGACCCGAGTAGCACCCTGAAGGAAGACATGGCGTGATATATTGTTAGCTGTTTCAGATACAATAACAGAATTTTTTCAATGGTAAGAGCCGAGCAGCAACACTCAACAGTAGATGGAACTCACAGCAAGAGAGCAGTACACCGAGGCCGACAACACCTGGCACAGGGGCGGGAGGCAGGCAGCTGCAGTAAGCACATTAATGGAAAGGTTTATCAAAGCATCTGCAACAGTTCCTACACTGTCCCTCCTTCTATGGAAACTTTCCCTATTATAGGTCTCCTTGCTTTCCTTTTAAAAACTGACCACACTGAGGGGGCATGGCTAGCCAGCGGAGCTGATGGTTGCACATTGACACAGCTCCGTCTATTCCTGGGCAGAAACAGGGAAATATATCGACTACAAGCCTCGTTTCAAGCCAGCGACGATCACACCTGGAGTGGGTCCACCCCCTGATGCCATCCCGCAAACAAAAAGAACCCACATATCTGAGGAAGATGACGGACTTTCTCATACAGCAGCGTCTCCATATCCAAGATGGCACCGGCAGAAACAGCGGAGACACACAAGGCCCAAACAAACAACAGGGCCTGGCCATGAAACAAAATAGTAGCCGCAGCAATAACGACCTGCAGCAGGGGCATATCCACTACCCACCACCTCCTTCTGCTTCCTCCAGTCCAGCAAAAAGCAGACACTGTGGAGGTAAGCGGATTTAATTCTTCATTGGATGACACCAGGGAGCTACAAGACTCCATAACTGACCAACACTAAACCAGCCGGTCACGGACACTGCTCTTAAAGATATGCTGGTGTCCCTCGGATCCACCCTGCATGCAGACATACTGGCCATAACTCAGCAGTAGGGATGAGCTTCGAGTTCGAGTCGAACTCATGTTCGACTCGAACATTGGCTGTTCGCAAGTTCACCGAACAGCGAACAATTTGGGGTGTTCGCGGCAAATTCGAATGCCGCGGAACACCCTTTAAAAGTCTATGGGAGAAATCAAAAGTGCTAATTTTAAAGGCTAATATGCAAGTTATTGTCATAAAAAGTGTTTGGGGACCTGGGTCCTGCCCCAGGGGACATGGATCAATGCAAAAAAAAGTTTTAAAAACGGCCGTTTTTTCAGGAGCAGTGATTTTAATAATGCTTAAAGTCAATCAATAAAAGTGTAATATCCCTTTAAATTTCGTACCTGGGGGGTGTCTATAGTGTGTCTGTAAAGGAGCGCATGTTTCCTGTGTTTAGAACAGTCTGACAGCAAAATTACATTTTGAAGGAAAAAACTCATTTAAAACTACCCGCGGCTATTGCATTGCCGACAATACACATAGAAGTTCATTGATAAAAACGGCATGGGAATTCCCCAAAGGGGAACCCCGAACCAAAATTAAAAAAAAAAAATGACGTGGGAGTCCCCCTAAATTCCATACCAGGCCCTTCAGGTCTGGTATGGATATTAAGGGTAACCCCGGCCAAAAAAAAAAAAAAAAAAAATGACGTGGGGTTCCCCCTAAATTCCATACCAGACCCTTCAGGTCTGGTATGGATTTTAAGGGGAACCCCGCGCCAAAAAAAAAAAAAAAACGGCGTGGGGTCCCCCCAAAAATCCATACCAGACCCTTATCCGAGCACGCAACCTGGCAGGCCGCAGGAAAAGAGGGGGGGACGAGAGTGCGGCCCCCCTCCCTCCTGAACCGTACCAGGCCACATGCCCTCAACATTGGGAGGGTGCTTTGGGGTAGCCCCCCAAAACACCTTGTCCCCATGTTGATGAGGACAAGGGCCTCATCCCCACAACCCTGGCCGGTGGTTGTGGGGGTCTGCGGGCGGGGGGCTTATCGGAATCTGGAAGCCCCCTTTAACAAGGTGACCCCCAGATCCCGGCCCCCCCCCTGTGTGAAATGGTAAGGGGGTACATAAGTACCCCTACCATTTCACGAAAAAAGTGTCAAAAATGTTAAAAATGACAAGAGACAGTTTTTGACAATTCCTTTATTTAAATGCTTCTTCTTTCTTCTATCTTCCTTCATCTTCTGGTTCTTCTGGTTCTTCTGGCTCTTCTGGTTCTTCCTCCGGCGTTCTCATCCAGCATCTCCTCCGCGGCGTCTTCTATCTTCTTCTCCTCGGGCCGCTCCGCACCCATGGCATAGGAGGGAGGCTCCCGCTCTTCTCTTCTTCTTTTCTTCTCTTCTGTTCTTCTTCATTTTCTTCTCCGGGCCGCTCCGCAATCCATGCTGGCATGGAGGGAGGCTCCTGCTGTGTGACGGCGCTCCTCGTCTGACAGTTCTTAAATAACGGGGGGCGGGGCCACCCGGTGACCCCGCCCCCCTCTGACGCACGGTGACTTGACGGGACTTCCCTGTGGCATTCCCCGTGACGTCACAGGGAAGTCCCGTCAAGTCACCGTGCGTCAGAGGGGGGCGGGGTTCACCGGGTGGCCCCGCCCACCCGGTTATTTAAGAATTGTCAGACGAGGAGCGCCGTCACACAGCGGGAGCCTCCCTCCATGCCAGCATGGATTGCGGAGCGGCCCGGAGAAGAAAATGAAGAAGAACAGAAGAGAAGAAAAGAAGAAGAGAAGAGCGGGAGCCTCCCCCCTATGCCATGGGTGCGGAGCGGCCCGAGGAGAAGATAGAAGACGCCGCGGAGGAGATGCTGGACGAGAACGCCGGAGGAAGAACCAGAAGAGCCAGAAGAACCAGAAGAACCAGAAGATGAAGGAAGATAGAAGAAAGAAGAAGCATTTAAATAAAGGAATTGTCAAAAACTGTCTCTTGTCATTTTTAACATTTTTGACACTTTTTTCGTGAAATGGTAGGGGTACTTATGTACCCCCTTACCATTTCACACAGGGGGGGGCCGGGATCTGGGGGTCACCTTGTTAAAGGGGGCTTCCAGATTCCGATAAGCCCCCCGCCCGCAGACCCCCACAACCACCGGCCAGGGTTGTGGGGATGAGGCCCTTGTCCTCATCAACATGGGGACAAGGTGTTTTGGGGGGCTACCCCAAAGCACCCTCCCAATGTTGAGGGCATGTGGCCTGGTACGGTTCAGGAGGGAGGGGGGCCGCACTCTCGTCCCCCCCTCTTTTCCTGCGGCCTGCCAGGTTGCGTGCTCGGATAAGGGTCTGGTATGGATTTTTGGGGGGACCCCACGCCGTTTTTTTTTTTTTTTTTTGGCCGGGGTTCCCCTTAATATCCATACCAGACCTGAAGGGCCTGGTATGGAATTTAGGAGGACTCCCACGTCATATTTTTTTTAAAATTTTGGTTCGGGGTTCCCCTTTGGGGAATTCCCATGCCGTTTTTATCAATGAACTTCTATGTGTATTGTCGGCAATGCAATAGCCGCGGGTAGTTTTAAATGAGTTTTTTCCTTCAAAATGTAATTTTGCTGTCAGACTGTTCTAAACACAGGAAACATGCGCCCCTTTACAGGCATACTATAGACACCCCCCAGGTACGAAATTTAAAGGGATATTACACTTTTATTGTTTGACTTTAAGCATTATTAAAATCACTGCTCCTGAAAAAACGGCCGTTTTTAAAACTTTTTTTTGCATTGATCCATGTCCCCTGGGGCAGGACCCAGGTCCCCAAACACTTTTTATGACAATAACTTGCATATAAGCCTTTAAAATTAGCACTTTTGATTATTCATGTTCGTGTCCCATAGACTTTAACGGTGTTCGCATGTTCGAACGAACTTTTTTCCTGTTCGCATGTTCTGGTGCGAACCGAACAGGGGGGTGTTCGGCTCATCCCTACTCAGCAGTTCAAACCGGAGGTCACAACAGTGTCCAACAGGGTTTCCCACATTGAAAACAACATGGTCGATGCCCACAACAACAGGGACGATGAGATTATGAACATTAAAACGAAATGAGCAGATTTGGAAGACAGATCAAGACGTAACAATGTCAAAATAAGGGGGATCCCCGAATCAGTCAAACCTCCAGAGCTGAAAGACTATTTCACCAATCTCACGAAGGCCGCACTTCCAGAAGCGCCATTAGAGGACCTGGTCATTGACCGCATAAACCTCCTTCGAAGGCTCAAAAACATCCTGGCCCACCTTCCCAGGGATACTATAGTTCGAGTTCATTTTTATCATATTAAGGACTAGTTCATGATAGCAACTAGGCGGCGTGAAGATCTACCTCCAGAACTGCAGGAACTGTCCTTCGCAGATCAATCTTCATTTACCGTGCAGCAACGCAGACAGCTATCCACCATTACGAAACCACCTAATAACCGTCACATCCTGTATAGATGGCTATACCTTGGCCAACTGCTGGTCACCAAAGATGGTAAATCACACGTGGTGGCAACCATCAAGGAAGGCATCCGACTTATGAAAGAATGGCAAATATTGGCTCAGCACAACAATGAGGAAGATATACTGCAATCGCCTCCATCCACTCTGGCTATCCAATACCGAAACAGGCTGAAATCTACTGCTCTACTATTCTATCTTCAAATTCCCTGTTGGTCCAGGAGATAGCCACACAGATTCTTTATCGTTCTCCCCCAAGTTATAGTGGTAGTTATCCGCACAGATTTCTAACAGAATCGTTCATTTTACACCCTTGTTCTTCCCCTCCCCTTTGTTTTCTCCTTTTGTTTATTGTTACAGGAATTGATACACGGGACTTCAAATCTGAGCTGGTCAGCAAACCGAGAACTTCGTCTCTAACCCCTTGTCTCAACCAACTTCATCTTCATAGCCGACAGCACCAACACTAGGGGCCATCGAACCACCACCAACCCAAATAATGATAGCAACACGGTACGTTATTTACACTCTACCAATATGGCATTCATCATATCCTCACTAGTGATGGGCTTTTGACTCGAGTTTGAATAGTGAACAATTTGAGGTGTTCGCGGCAAATTCGAAAGCTGCGGAACACCCTTTAAAAGTCTATGGGAGAAATCAAAAGTGCTAATTTTAAAGGTTAATATGCACGTTATTGTCATAAAAAGTGTTTGGGGACCTGGGTCCTGCCCCAGGGAACATGTATCAATGCAAAAAAAAAAGTTTTACATTTTTTAAATTTTGGCGCGGGGTTCCCCTGTGGGGGAATCCCATGCTGTTTTTTAAAATGACTTTTATGTGTTCCAAATAGACCAGTTCGAGGTGTAATTTGCTTGTGAGCCGACTGTGTAAGCCAGTATCTTTTCGTATTCTGCTACAATATTAACTTTGGATTTCGTTAGTTTTCCATTTACTCATCACCAGAGATCTGGCAGCAAAAATGATATGCATTGCTATTGATCTGACTGAGATTGGATATTCTGACATGTTGATACTCAGGATTGCTTTCTCGATAGAAGGTTGGGGGAAGACCCCCGACACCTTGGCAATCAATCTGGAAGCCCCCTTTAACAAGGGGACCCCCAGAACCCCCTCTGTGTGAATTGGTAATGGGGTACAAATGTAACCCTACCATTTTACAAAATAAGTGTCAAAAATGCTAATAAAGACAATAGCCGGTTTTTGACAATTCCTTTATTAATGTCTTCTTCTTTCCCCGCTTCTTCTTCCATCCTCTTCTGGTCTTCCTTCGGTTTTCTTCTTCTTCCTCCATCTTGTTCTTCCCCCACTTGTTCCTCGATCTTTCTCTGTTTCTTCCTCCAGTCTTCTCGTCCGGCATCTTCCTCTGGCTTCTTCTTCCCCGCTTCGTCCTCCGGACGATCCGCCTCGATGGGAGTCTCCCGCTGTGTGACGCTTCTGTTCTTGTGACAGCTCTTTTATAACTGAGGGCGGGGCCACACCGTGACATTTCCGGGTGACCCTGCCCCCCTCTGATGCATGGGGACATCCCTATGGCTTTCCCGAGGCATCAGAGGGGGCGGGGTCACCGTTTACATAAATGGGTGACCCCGCCCCCCTCTGATGCACGGGGAAAGCCATAGGGAAGTCCCCATGCGTCAGAGGGGGGCGCGGTCACCGGGTGGCCCCGCCCTCCATTATATAAGCGCTATCACAAGAACAGAAGCGTCACACAGCGGGAGACTCCCATTAAGATGGATGGTCCGGAGGGCAAAGCGGGGAAGAAGAAGATGAAGGAAGATGCCGGACGAGAAGACCGGGGGAAGAAGCAGAGGAAGATGAAGGAAGAAGCGAAGAAGCGGGGGGAGAACAAGATGGAGGAAGAAGAAGAACACCGAAGGAAGACCAGAAGAAGATGGAAGAAGAATCGGGGAAAGAAGAAGACATTAATAAAGTACATTTGTACCCCATTACCAATTCACACGGGGGGCTGGGATCTGGGGGTCCCCTTCCAGATTCCGATAAGCCCCCTGCCCGCAGACCCCCACAACCACCGGGCAAGGGTTGTGGGGATGAGGCCCTTCTCCCCATCAACATGGGGACAAGGTGCTTTGGGGGGCTACCCCAAAGCACCCTCCCAATGTTGAGGGCATGTGGCCTGGTATGGTTCAGGAGGGGGGGCTCTCTTGTCCCCCCTCTTTTCCTGCGGCCTGCCAGATTACGTGCTTGGATAAGGGTCTGGATTTTTGGGGGGACCCCCAAGCCATTTTTTTTTTAATTTTGGCGCGGGGTTCCCCTTAAAATCCATACCAGACCTGAAGGGTCTGGTATGGATTTTGAGGGGGCCCCACACCATTTATTTTTTACATTTTGGCACGGGGTTCCCCTGTAGGGGAATCCCATGCTGTTTTTTAAAATTACTTTTATGTGTATTGCCGGGAGCCCGGGACCGACAATTCATTACAGCCACGAGTAGTTTTAAATGACTTTTTTTCCTTTAGAAATGTCATTTTGCTCTCAGACTGTTCTAAACATGGGAAACATGCGCCACTTTACAGGCATACTATAGACACCCCCCAGGTACGAAATTTAAAGGAATGTTACACTTTTATTGTTTTACTTTAAGTATTATTAAAATCACTGCTCCCGAAAAAACGTCAATACACATAAAAGTAATTTTAAAAAAACGGCATGTTTTTTGCTCCCGGGCTCCCGGCAGTACACATAACAGAAGCGTCACCCTGTGGCCCCGCCCTCAGTTATAAAAGAAGAACAGAAGCGTCACACAGCGGGAGACTCCCATTGAGGCGGATTGCCCGGAGGTCGAAGCGGGGAAGAAGAAACCACTAGAAAGAGAACGGGCAAAAGAGCAGAAGATAGCAGAGGAGCCCGGCAGAAGATAGCAGGAGAAGAGGCCGGAGAGAGCAGAGAAGTCAGAAGAGACCCCCGAAGATGGAAGAGACCCCCAGAGCTGCCTAATGAATTACTTTAAAAACCTTTGTAGTGTGTTTTTTTTTATTGACACTTTTTCCCCCAGGTGAATGGGTAGGGGTACAATATACCCCATACTCATTCACATAGGGTGGGGTGCCAGGATCTGGGGGACCCCTTATTAAAGGGGGCCCCCAGATTCCGATAAGCCCCCTGCCCGCAGACCCCGACAACCACCGGGCAAGGGTTGTCACCATGGTGGGCATGAGGCCATAGACTAACATGGAGAGGCGTTTTTAAGCTGCAAAAAACTCTCAAAAAAGTGTCTGTAAAAACGGCCGTGTGCATGAAGCCTCAGAATCATTATCTGCTGCAGAACATGACACGCAGCATAGATTTTGAAGCTGAAATAAAGAAACACTGGGTAATGCATTATAAATATAAAAACAAAGATATAAAAATGATAGGGCGTGTATTTATACAAAAAACAAACTCCTAGCCCAGTGAAAGTACACATACATTCTTTCTGTGTTTAACTTTCAGCTCTGCCACACTTTGAATGACAATTGCGCAGTAATTTTTTATCATTTTATAATTTTTTTTCACACAAATAGAGCTTCCTTTTTTGGTCACCACTGGGATTTTTTTACTTTTTGCTAAATAAATAAATAAAGACCAAAAATTTTGAAACAAAAAAAAACCTTTTTCATAGTTATAAAAATTTTGCAAATAGGTAATTTTCTCCTTCACTGATGTGCGCTGATGAGTTTGCACTGATGGGCACTGATGGGCATTGAGGGGCACTGATAGGCTGCACGGATGGGCACTGATGAGGCGGCACTGATAGGTGGCACTGATGGGCACTGATAGGTGGCATTGATGGGCACTGATAGGCGGAACTGGTGGGCATGGATGAGGCTACACTGATAGGTGACACTGACGGGCACTGATAGGTGGCACTGATGGGCACTGATGAGGCTGCACTGATAGGCGACACTGATGGGCACTGATAGGTGGAACTGATAAGTGGCACCGATCGGCACTGATAGGCGGCACTGATGGGCATATATAGTATCTAGCGCCGACAGTTTATGCAGCTCTTTACAACTTGAGCGTAGACAGTACAAGTACAATACACTTTGATACAGTAGGAATAAGATGGCCCTGCCCATTAGAGCTAACGATCTAAGAGGGAGGGTCAAGAGATACAAGAGGTAATAACTGTGGGGGATGGGCTGATGGTAAAATATGTGTACAGTTGTTAGGTGGAGGCAGGATAGGCTTCTCTGAAGAGGCTCGGGAGAAGTCCTGGAGGCAAAAATGGGAGGAGATGAAGAGGGAGCTAGAGAGCAGGAGGTCTTAGAAGGAGTGAAGAGAATAATTTAGTTGGTATTTTAAGACCAGGTTAGTGGTGTAGCTGAGGGCCAGGTTGTAGATGGCTTTGTAAGTAGTGGTTAGTATCTTGATATTAATTTGTTGGTTGCGTTGCAGCCAATAGAGGAATTGGCAGAGAGGAGAAACTTAATTAGACTTTGTTTATACCTCTTGTAACCCCCCAGCCCCCCCATGCAGAAGAAATCTGTGAGAGTGAGGGGCAGCACTAGGTCCGCTACAGTGCATATGTCCTGACAAGGAACACACTGAGAGAAAGAGAGAGCAGAGAGGTGAGCTCATCAGTCTACTGCTTCTACTTTACTGTCCAATTGCAGGGTGGAGGCAGGGAGGTGACCATACAGTATTGTAACTGCAGTATAACAAATTCTGTGGCTGGCTGTCTTAATCCCCAAACTGAATGGGCAGAAAACCAAATGCTTAAAGGAGAAATCCAGCCTGAGCTTTTTAGGTCGGGCTTCTACTAAGGGTCACAGGAGTGCAATTCCTTTTGAACTCCTGTGACCCGTTTTCAGCGGAAAGCGGTCTGCAGTCCGCTCTCTGCTGATGTCACTGCCATCAGTCGAGGCAGTGCATCATCCCGACTTCCCAATCTGGATCCACCAGCTGCCTTGATTGTTGGCAGTCTCAGCGAGCCACTGAGATGGCCTCTCCCCGCCCCTCCACAGCTCATTGCTCCAATGAGCGTGGAGAAGCAGACCAGCAGACTGACAGTCAGCATCGCTTTGCTCGAGGAGGAGTGAGAACTGAGCCATCGGCGATGTTCGTACGTCTATTTCCCAAAGACAACCTCTGGATATGATGCTGAGCATGTGACCTTAACTTCTTTGGTCGACCATGGCGAGGCCTGTTCTGAGTGGAACCTGTCCTGTTAAACCGCTGTATGGTCTTGGCCACCGTGCTGCAGTTCAGTTTCAGGGTCTTGGCAATCTTCTTATAGCCTAGGCCATCTTATGTAAAGCAGCAATTCTTTTTTTCAGATCTTCAGAGAGTTCTTTGTCATGAGGTGCCATGTTGAACTTCCAATGACCAGTATGGGAGGGGGAGAGCGATAACACCAAATTTAACACACCTGCTCCCGATTCACTCCGGAGACCTTGTAACACTAGCGAGTCACATGACACCGGGGAGGGAAAATGACTAATTGGGCCCAATTTGGACAATCTCACTTAGGGGTATACTCACTTTTGTTGCCAGCAGTTTAGACATTAAAGGCTGTGTTGAGTTATTTTGAGGGGACAGCAAATTTACACTGTTATCACATGAAAAGATAAAATAAAATATTTACAAAAATATGAGGAGTGTACTCACTTTTGTGATATACTGTATATAAAAACTATACAAACTAACATTGCCTGGCTCTGGGTTGTCACTCTAATCATGGTTTTGATACCTTGTTATCCACTGACCTGGAACTTCATCAAATCAGTGATGTCTGAACTTGTGCCTGGCATGCTTGTTCCAGGTCGGTGACTTAGTAAACAGTGATGCCAGGATCAAGATGACAGCTGTGGAGTCTGCCCTTTAGAACAATGAGTCAGCAATGGCAGCTTCTATACTTCTATACTCTAAGGAGGTCTCCTATACTCTCCACAGGTCTGCTAATGAGCTAACATAATATATTCCTATTTTAACTGATTGAAAAGCATGTTACTATTATTATTATTATTATTGTTTATTCATCATGTGGGACATAAAATATTACAGAAAAATGAGCACACATAAGAACAAAAACATGATGTTACCATTCACTAGGAGGTAGCATGCTTCTTTGAGATTATGATCATTAACGTATGCAAATATATGCACATGGCGTGGAATAAATATGAATATGTTATGGGTAATTTCACAAATAAGGTTAATTTTGTCATTGTTTGGCTAGTCACAGGTTATCATGGTATGTTATTATCATTTATTATAGAACACCAGTTATAATTCAATAGTGCAATGCATTTAAGTACGTCGACAAGCAATGTAATTTACATTAAAGAAGGCAAGAACAAAGACAAAAGAAGCTCAGGCATTAAATACCTGATTGTGTTAGACATTTTAATGATCTCAGCTGTGGCTGACAAGTGGCACATAATGTATGAGCTAAAAATGAGTAAAAATCAATGTTCGTCTTGATGTTATGTGCCAGGAGCAGCAGGGGTAATATACCAAGGCAGGACCAGACAGAATACCTTTCCAACCTATGGTGCTGCCCAGGACAGATATTAGAACAAGATGTAATAGAGAGGTAGGGGAAGGTTGCGAAATGCCACACATAGAGATCAACATAGAGAAGGCCTTTACCTAAAGTGCTGATCTTATTGGCCCCTTGTGGAGGGATAAGATCTCATTAAATCAAACCATGCTTTGCTGAGGCAGGGCAATGCATACTGTTTGCCTTAATCTTCTCCTCTGCAGCAGCACTGACTTATTTTTCCTTCACTTTCCTGCTACTCCATTTGGCTACCATGACCAGGAAAAGCCAGCCTGTGTGAAACTGCCCATGAATTTTGGCTGAATGAAATAAATCTATACGCGTATGACCAGCTTAAGCTAATAACTGCTCAAGTCCTAGCTTACACAGGGCCACAGATTCAAATCATGTGACAGTGCTGGTGCTTATGATTGGTATACTTGGGAACACACTGGATCTTGCCCAGAGACTCCAGCCAATCAGTTTGCCTGTGACTCCACCACTAATAGGTTTCCAAAAGTAGTGATAGCAGCATCGCTACTTCTGTCATCTGGAAGCAAGGAGCATTGTGCTGGGGTTGGGGAGAAAGAGAGAGCTAAGAAAAGATATAGGTTGTGCTCTCTCCTCCACCAGCTCCTCCTTCTGACCATATGTGTCTTCAGGAACACAAACAGAGCATCGCACACCTGCGTCAGTGGTGAAGATTGTGGTGCATAGCAACATGTTACACCCTAAATACGGGTGTAACATATAACTAAAGATGGATATAGCCTTTAACATGGCCAGTGGCCATATTAGAACACATTGCTAAAGTCCAGCATGGCACAGTAAAATTTATAAATGATGTCACTTTTAGCAGGTGGACGCAACCCAATTTAAGTGAATCGGACCATGCCACAACCATGCCTCATCCACGTATAATGCACATGGTGCTGGCCCAATGTGGCAGGCTTTCAGTAGTTAAACAGATATTTAGAAGGTGACATTGCTTCCAAGCCACCTGTCAACTCCTCTCAATAGAAATTCTTTTCCGGTGGCCAGTAAACCATTCCACACCTAAACAAAACCTACAGGAGGGGGAGAGTCAGACTGAGCTCCAGTCAGGGCCATACCTCCTCAGAATTGTTGCTATCAAATCACTTAGTCCCATATTTGGCTGTGGTGTACCATGTGTGGCGCTATTAAACCATTGCCTCCATTTTAGCATCCCGCTTCCCTAATCTCAGACTCACCAGTTTTGGAAAGTTCCAGGGTATGGTGTTTGGTCCTGTTTTTTTTTTGTTCAATGTAAATTGTGATGTGTTTCCTCAAAAGAAGACACAATAGTGTAAATGGGGCTGGGTCTTCAACAAACCAGACCTCCACTGTGCAAATGAGATTCACTGCAGTCAACCCAGTCTCCAAAGCAGGTAAACAAGATCTACCAGTCTAGTGCTTAGACCATTGGCCCTGAAGACAAGGTTTAAACTTAGATAAATTCAGCAGATACAGTATTTAAAGGTCATTTTGTCTACGAGAGATATAAAGCAGCCACACAGACTTTAGCACCTGGATAATGCAATCAGCCCTGATAAGCATAATACATTACCTAAAATTAGACGTAGATTGATTCAGGAGTGTTTTAACTATGCTCTCCATAAATGCAGATTATACCGCTTGATAAGTGCTTCATGTTTTAAAAAGAAATAGGATGGTATTGACATAGATTGCACAGAAATTCATGGTTATTAAATTTAAAAATCATTTAAACAGTGTTAAAGCAACTTCCAGAGATAAACATTAAGCATGCATATATATTCAGTCCATTAGAACTAATTGCTGCTATATGTCAAAGTGCGATATATATTACAACAAGAAGTGAACTTGTTTATTCACATGGAGGTAGAAACATTCTTATTCGCTATAGCAAATGCAATATTCAGAATTATGTGCCAAAGGTTATTCTATGTATATTTAGATGATTACATTTATCCCGTGTTTTCAAAGGTCCCAACATTTGGCCAATCTGCATGGGGTGTAAAGATTAAAAATTACAGTGTAAAGATTACAGCCATAGGTGGACACTGTTTAGACCGACAGGAGTTCTCTTTGGCTCAGCTGCTGACATGAGTAGAGACATCAGCATCACTAATTTTTAAAGTGTCCCTGTCAACATAAGGTCAATTGTAAATAAAACATACCTGCAGGAAAAAGTTTGCTTATACTAGCCTTTAGGTGGCTAGTTTCTTGAAAAGCTACCTCTATGCCTCTCACTAACCTCTGTAAGTATTTGACCAGTTGGATGGGTTAAATACCAGTTTTCCCTGCCACTCTCTGTGGTTCCTCCTGCCCACAGGAGAAACCAAAGTGCATGGTGGGGGAGAAGGTTAATACTTGCAGAGATTAGTGAGCAATGAGGTTGCAGCTTTTCAAGAAATAAACCTCCGAAAAGGTAAAAATATACAGTACTTTCTTGTTTATACAGGTATGTTTTACATTTAAGTGTCTCTTACTGACAGGGTCACTTTAAACAATGTAAAATTTAATGTACATTGGTAATCAATGTAAATACCATGTTTATGTTTGGTGGTTAGTGTAGTGCCCCTTTACTTTGATGGTCATTAGTGTCCGTCCCTTTAAATTGGTGCTCATTTGAAAAGTGCCCCCTTACATTTCTGATCAGTGTATTGACGGCCAGTAGGAAGAAGAATGGCTCCTTACATTGATGGTCTGTGGCAGAAAGAATACCACTTATATTGTTGGTTAGAGGTAGAAAAAATGCTCCCCTAACATTGGTGGTCAGTGGGAAGTAGAACACCCCCCACCCCCCCACATTGGTTGTCAATTGTAAGAAGATTGTCCCATACATTAATGATCAGTAGGTATAAGAATGTCACCCTTACACTGGTTGTCAATCAGAAGAAGAATGCCTCTTTACATTGATAGTTGCAGAAAGAATGCTCCTGTTCATTTTACATTGATGGTCAGCTATCACACCTGCCACACGTACACACTTATGACAAGCTGCTTGAGAAACCTTCATTACCCTTGGTAACCATTTGTATCTTCACACTGTATTACCTGATGTCTTCATACCCCAATGTGCTTAGTTGACCTGCACTGTGAACTATATGTGCCAGTTACTTGAATTACACCCCTTGGGTAACTTCAGATCAGGCAAAAGCAAAGTTTCAAAAGCTTTACTTAGAAAACATGGCATAACAGTCAAACACAAGTAACAATCTTTCCCTAAACTAATCCTTAACTTAGGCTTGTGGTTGCGAAAGCGTACCTGCACAGGCAAGAGTTTGGCATCTTCTGGGCAAACTGCAAGTCCCAACAATTGCCCTAAGCTGTGGAAGGATCCTAATGCCAGGTGTTCCTTAGTTGCCACTCTGGTCTGGGCATATAAACAGGCTAGCAGGATGGACTCCGGCAAAGGTGGCTGCAACAACCGTGAACTTTCATTAAGCTTCTTGTGTGCTCATTACCTTGCACTTCAGCTACAGGCCTCACGGGTCCGCAGTCCGCACCCCTGTCCCTTTTATAATACACAGAACCAGTGAGTCAGACTCTGGAAACACAATTAACACTAATCCTCCTGACTGGGGCAGCATGAGACTACCTGCCTACAAAGTATATTCTGCTGCAAAATTTTGTTGGTTTCCATCCAGGAATGCCTTTGAATTCATCTATTTTTCACAATCATAAATGCTCTGCTGTACAAATAAACTCATGCTTAGTTCTTTGTAAAGTAACATTTTAAAGCCTGTTTTTCTCAGAGGAGCTTTCCTAGAAATGAAATTATATAAACGGTACATCAAAAAGGATCTTAGCCTTCAGGTTAAGCTGCAGATCAACTACAATTTAATAATGGTAACATTGTCTGTTATCTTGTAGACACTGTGTTTTCATCTTTAAAGACATATGCTTTATTTTTTTCTGAGAACAGAGAATGGAGGTATTGATATACTTCTGTCAACAGGGAAATCAATGAAATGCCTTAATAACAAAATTAAATAAAAATCTGAGGTTTAGGATCCACACAGTTGTACTTTCTGAAGAAGCGCCAGGAAGTTTTATAGCACTTGCTGGGCACGTTCACCACAGGATCAATACAATCTTTAGAGCTGTGCAGGTCAAATGCATAGAAAAAAATGCTTGTTATTTTTCAGGTGCAACATGTGAGTCAATATCTACCAAAAAACTGAAAAAAAGACAATGGAAAATGTTTTACCATAAAATATTAATGACTGAGGGATTACCATCTACACCTATTGCAGCAAACAAACCTTTCTTAACTGAATCCTGCAGTCTCCATCCAGAGTACCAGCAACACCATAAAAACATTCTAAGAATTCTTTTCTCTCTGATTGCATTAACAATATTTAATCCTGGCCATAAAATCTGTATACAAACATCACGTTGGCACTTTGACACTGAAGTGAATTCCTCGCATACCTCAAGGTTTTACTTTATATATGAATAAATGAAGGAAATAGAGATTAAAGTTGGCTGTTTGTTTTACAGGCGTGTTCTTGATCTGATGCTTAGAGGAAGGGATGGGGTTTGGTTTTGTAACACTAGACTTTGAAAGCTTAAAAGAGAAGTCCAAGTTGGGCCTTCTTGGACCAAACGAATTACGTGGTAGAAGGGACTGGCACTGCTTAAGCTGGCCGTACGCCAGTAGATTATCAAAAGAATGTTCTTACAAACCTTTGTACAAAAATTCTTACAAAAATAAAAAAGTACATTCGACGATGTGATGAATGTTGCTTGAAAGTAGGTCAAAATTCAAAGATTTTGTCAGGGACTTTATTGCATAAAAACCACATACGGTGTTATAAAATTGTTTGTTTGAGAAATGTTTTCTATTCTGCCCCTTTTCATTTTTCTTTCACTACAGTAGAAAATGAACCCACTGATGATTAGAAAATCAAACAAAGGTTCTTAAAACAAAAAAATTAAAACTAAATTCTACTAGTGTATTGCCAACTTTGGGCTGTAGTATACTGTAATACTTTTTGCTATGTGCAGCACTGTATTCCAGCAGCAGTACAAGACTCTTCTTCTATACTGCTGAATATAGGGAGCACCAGTTGCATCACATCACTGCCATTTAGGGGAAGCCTTGTATTTTTTCAATGAATGTAAGGCTTCATCTGATTAGCTAAGGGGGGGATTGTAGCGTCATCTACCTTTAAGCCTTGGCCAATTGGAGGGAGCCTTGTATTCATTAAGAAAAAATATGGTATGACCAGCTCTTTTTATATCCGGCAATAGAAGGGAAGTCTTTGCTATTGCTGCCAGAACCTAGTGCTACTTACTGTACATAGCACAAGCTACTATAGTACTGTATATTACAGCCTATGCCAGTGATGGCAAACCTTGGCACCCCAGACGTTTTGGAACTACATTTCCCATGATGCTCAACTAAACTGCAGAGTGCTTGAGCATCATGGGAAATATAATTCCAAAACATCTGGGGTACCAAGATTCGCCATCACTGGTCAATGCAGTAGCAATTCCTGGCATGCAAAAAATTAGTTTGGTCTAAGCTGGCCCAAGTGAATTGTCTAAAATACCAGGGAACCTGGAATTCTCTGTCAGCCTGATGCACACACTTCTCTAGTTAGCCATTGGACTGCCTATCTGACAGACAGGAAATGCTGTTGCTGGTAAGATCTTGAGGCAAAACCTTTGCAATAGAAAAAAAAGCACCTGTTTCAGAAAACTGTATATGGCAAGGTATGATCTCAAACATATTGTAAAATAGATTTTGGGTTTACAGTTGAGTTTTAGGCTTCTGTAAAATACTGTGTAATGAAGCTGGGATGTGGTTTATCATACCCAGGTAATTCTTTTTAAACATGCCAAGCTGTCTTGGTGGTAGTACAGCACTGGTCCATGGGAGGGATACAGAAAAACATGTACCGCCAGCTTAGTAACACCAACTAGTCAGTAAATGTAACATTGCTGTGGATGAGAGATGGGGGTCTGTCGGTGACTGCACTGTTCCAACTCAGGAAAGGGAAACCTGTGTTAAAAGGAATATGAAGAAATGGGAATCTGATTTAGCCATGCAATTCACTGATTCAGAAAAGGAGAAAATTCTCTACTTTGCCCAGAAGTCTTCTATTGCCACAAAGGTTCAGGAGACCAATTTCCAAGATCTTAACTAGATGGTACAGGGTGCCCAGGACTCTGCATTGTTTCTTTACTCAGGTTTTCAGACACCTGCTAATAATACAGTGCTGGACAGGGTACAATACTACATATTTTTTGGGCCTGCCCAAAAATTACACAGTTTTGGCAAGCAGTTACCGAGACTGTTAAACATCTGATCAGTATTGACCTTACGGGGAAAGCCCATGGCATGCTTGCTGCACCTCACAGAACAACCTATTAAAAAATATAAGGCTTCCCTTGTGATCCACTTGTTGAACGTGGTAAAGGCATGTATCCCTGTGTGCTGGAGGTCTGTGAATCCACCCTCAAGGTCTCTTTGGTTTTCCAAAATTAATGAACTTAGTGACATGGAAGACCTCAAGGCTACCCTACATAACAGGGAGGAAATCTTTTGTGACAGATGTGGCAATATTTTGTATACACTGATGCCTATTTGCAGGTCTCACATCCCAGCTGAGCCCTCAGGGACTGTGGTTATTTCTTGGCCTTGGGTGAGGGAGAGTGTTTTTATTGGTTTCTTCTTTCTTCCTTGGCTCCTTTCTTCTTTACCTCTTTTTCCCTCCTCTCCCTGCCCTTTTTACTTTCTCCCTTATCTCCCTCCCATACCCTATATGAAGCTTGGTGATATATCTCTTGCAGTTCCAGTTGTTACTTGACCATTATATTTTGTCCATTTGGTTGCTGGCCCTGACTGGATCACTATGGCCTCCAGGGCCTCTCTGACAACCCTGGTCTCTTTTCTATTGAATGTAGTTCAATTCTTATGCTGCAATTCATCTGTAAACATTGGAGACTCCCACCTGCCACCTCTTTCTGAGACTGTCATGTTTTTTTTTGTTGGTAGTCACTTGATTTGCACATTGTCATTTTCTGGGTGCTTATTGATGCTATGTAGACCTCATTGCCTTACCATGTCTATTCATGTGGCCTTTCTATGCACTATCCCACGTGTTTGAAAATGCAACTTTTTGTTAAATAAGGGAATTTTTTTGACCTCCTATAAATGCCACCTGCTAGATCTTGTTAGGTAATCTTTTTCGGATCTTTATCTCCCTTTCTTCTATATATACATCATTTACTTCTGCACTTCCTGAAAACTCTCCAAACTTAAGGGGGGGCTACCTTCATTATAACTTTATGATCAAGCCCAGCATTGTATTAAGGAACACTGTACACCCAGCATGCGTTTTATATCTGCAAACCACTTAGTGAGTATTTCCCAGAAGAATAAGCTCCTGGTGGAAATATATGAGGATGTCCTATTTAAAAAAACAAGCTGCCTATAATTTAACCACAAACTCTATGCAAATAGTTTTTTTTGAGTTTGGACAAGGTAGGAAATGGTTTGAACCCCAAAGACATGTTGGTAGGTTAATTGGCTCCTGTCTAAATTGGCCTTAGTATGTGTATGTATGAATGTGGGGTTTATTTTACCTTAGATTGCAAGCTACTTGAGGGCAGAGACTGACATGAAAGTACTATATATATGTGTAGCACCCTCCTAGGTAGGTACTAGAAGAGAGTATAGTTTTTGGTCTTTCTGCTTACCAGGAAGATGGTCAGGTAAACTTAGAGTGCTCTATGCCTACCAGGGAGCAGGATCTATTGGTTAGGTCTGCTCATTGTGCTCGGGTGCAGCTCAGCTTGTCAGACTGTCCCACATTGGTCCAATAGGGAGGCATATTGAACAGTGGAAGGGGACCTGGCAAGTGAGGGCACAGGTGTTTGGTACAGCCCTGGCTATTGGCAGAGGAAAGTGCCTCAATGCATGTTTGAATACTGTATAAATGCCAAGGGCACATGTGCTCAGGGTCTTTTAGCTGGAGAGTGGGGTCCTGGAGGGAGGGGATGGCTGCCCCTCCTCTGTAGAAGTTGTCATGCGGCCTTAGGCAGTCGACCTAAGGGCCTGAAATCAGAGAGGAGCTGAACCCAGAGGTCATGCAGAGCTGACTGGAAGGGGGACACCAGCAAGGATCTGATTCTGCCTACAGTGAGTACAGATCTGTGTCTTTGGGGCCTGTCCTGTGAGGGCCGCCCCTTCAGCTAGAAGAGTCAGTGGACGGGTGTCAGTCAAGGGGAAGCTAGAGAGCGTCCTGAAGATAAAGTAGTTGCATCAAGTCTGCTGCTAGAGAGAGCAAGAAAACATAATTCTCCCATACATGTGGCAGTATGGTTAAAGCAGTGTGTTTGCTTCCACAAATCTTCTAGTAAAGCCAAGTGAGAGTTGTCCTTAACTATTGTGAATAGTTCAAGTTGGAGTATCCCACTATTCCCTTCTCCCATCCAAGTTCCAAAATAAATATACAAAAACACAAATACCCTGGACTGGTCATTGAGTAACGAGCTAGAGGGAGTAAGGAAGAATAAGAGAAAACCCCTAGCAACTGGCTGCAGGTAACCAGAGAGAGGCCTAAGAAATCAACACTCAGAAAGCCCTACAGGGGCAGTGCTACATATGTAAAGCACTGTGTAAATTGTCAGCACTATATAAATACCTATAATAAATAAATAATAGATACACCCCTGTCAAGTTTTTTCAAGTTATTGCAGTCTGTATTTCCACTGGATAGATTAATCTTCTCTATTTGTCCTGGTGAGCTCTGTCAACTGACCACTGTAAAAATCCAGAATTTTACAGTTGTCACCAAACCTAGGGCACACAGACAGTAGAAAATTTAAAATTATGGAGGCTCTAACCCTTCCCTATTTTATCCAAAACTGAAAAGAAATGTTTTGTCTAAACATATACTTCAAGAGCAGCCTTGAATCAGTAACAAGAGCTAAGGCAATAGCATTTTTAGATAGAATGAAATGTAAAATATTTTTATAACATTCAATGACAAATTAGCTTGTCTTTTTTTTAATTCAAATTGCCTTACCTTTCTGTCTTGTTGTCTTCAGATATAAATTGGAAGATAATTAATGATGTTTGTATAAACTGTATCTTGAGGTGATTCTATGATATAAATAAAATAAATGAATTTGTCAAGTAAGGCCATGTGCACTGTAGGCTTATTTTACTTTATTGTGCTACATAGAATGTATCATTATATTTTATAATAAACAGTGACATCTGAATGACCTTTTCGCCATATAATATTTCTGTAAAGATGAGATCACTGTTTTAATGCTTTTAGCACATGATACTGACTGCTTGTAAAAAGACCCATCTGCTCTGAAATGAGGCACAAAAAAAGAAAAACAGAAAGATAAAAACAAATAATACAGATAAAAGGCAATGTATTATATTTCATCTCCATGAAAATTAATTTACAAAACCTAAAAAAAAAAATTTTACAAACAATTAAAAACAATACTTTAAACAGAGATTGCACTTTTGGTAAACTCTTAGCTGGCACTTTAACCACTTGATTCATGACCAGGCAATTTTTTGCTATACGGTGTAATAATATGAATGAACCATCACGACTCCATTTTGTCTTTCCTCTGCCATCATATGTGAAGTCGCTGTGTGTAGGTTTTTTGAGTGTGTGCGGATGTTTGTGCAGCAACAGATCCCCTATTGTGTTTAATTGTGGTCAAGCCTATTTGAATATGTATATCCTGTTTATCCTTAGCAATCAGCTTTGATTTATGACTAAATGACCAGGTGTCCATCTAACCGTTTATAGATAGACATCAAAGTAACAACATGGTCTAACCCTAAACACTATACACTCCTCTAACCACCCCCCCCCTTTGATCTATACTCCATATAAGCTACCTTCTGCTCAATAAAGACAGACATCTTGTGAATTCACTTCCTGTTTCATGTGTTTTCATTGAGTGTCTCACGGTACCGAGGGTCCAGGTGGCTTGCTGAATTTAACCAAAGGGAGGGCATCCAGAACCAGAATTCCTTTCAAATGGGGGCTTGTTCCGGGATTAAGTAATCATCTGTGGTAAGTACATTTTGTCTTATTTTGATGAATTGTTTTCTTGCCTCTGCTCTGTTAAAACTTTAGTCCTTTAAATTTATTAGAAAGGAGACAGACCATGCCTTATAAGTGTTAAAACGGTCTTAGGTAGACCTGTCCTCAGGAAGGACTTTGTGAAACGGTCTTTGGTAGACCTGTTCTCAGGAAGCACTTTGTTCATAAAGAGGTCTTTGATAGACCTGTCCTCAGGAAGGACTTTGAAAGTTTAAATAAGTAGTACTGCACTCCTTTTAGGAAGGAGGAAAAAGTTTTGGTGTTAATAAGGTAATTACCACTGGGGCCCATATCTCTGTCTTGCTTTTCTTATCTATCACATAGAAGTATAAGATAATTTGTTGTGAGAACTGAAACTGCAAGGTAAGGCAGTCTTTCTTTCACTGTGATTGTGATAATGGGTCAGTCGCAGGGAAAGGATCTCCCTCCTCCTCCAAACCCCAGGGGAAATTGTATAGATTATGTAGCCAGAGTATGTGGAAATGATAATGAGTTTATAAACCCCTGGGTATCTAACTTAGCTGGGTGGACAGAAAGTATGCACAGCAGTGACCCATTCTCTCGAGAAAGAGATAATGATGAATTTCACATAGATATGGTGAAGGGCTTATGTCTGGGAGACAAGAAAGCCTTCCCATGGTATTCTGGTGATCCTCAGTGGCACATGGAGTACATAAGAAAAGAGGGGGGAGAACTGGTTAAAGTATGCCCCTTATTGATTTCAGAGAAATAGTAAGAAACAAAAGAGGAGACCAGATCCAACTGCCCCTCCCCTCCCATTCAACCCGCCACCATACACAAAACAAAATGAGACTTATATTGAAATAGATATGGTCTATGTATAGGTAGGCATGGAAAGTGCAGTTTTATTAGAGAAATGTGCTAATATTTTTATCTACAAGTTGTAGTTGGCTAAGTGTGAGAGTTATGTTTGTTGTGTAGAGGTGTGTGAGATCCATGGATTATGTCATGTCGTGTTAGTTGTATTAATATGCCTAAAGTGCTGTATCAACAAAACAGTTGATAACTAGGGATGAGCTTCGTGTTCGAGTCGAACCCATGTTCGACTCGAACATCGGCTGTTCGATCGTTCGCCGAATTGCGAACGTTATGGGCCGTTCGCGCTAAATTCGTGTGGCGCGTCACGGCCCATAATTCACTGCGGCATCGCAGTGCATTGCTGGCTGATGATTGGCCAAGCATGCACTATGACCCGCATGCTTGGCCAATCACAGCGCTGTCAGTAGAGAGAGCTGTAATTGGCCAAAGCCAGGGTGGCTTTGGCCAATTACGGCTCAGGGCATTTAGTACACACCCCACACTATATAAGGCCGCCTGCACGGCGGCCCTGTGTAGTGTGTGTTCCGGTGTGCTGAGAGATAGAGAGAGAGAGAGACAGTGTCATTTGATTTGAGTTAGATAGATTAGGCAGAACAGTCAGTCAGTTAGCTGCACTTACAGTGTATTGTGTATATATATGCATCCCAGGTGTTGCATATATATATATACACTGTATTCAGTTTAGCTAGATCCGTTCCTGTTATCTTCTATCTAGACTATTTACATTTAATGCAGTGCGTCCTGCTCACAGTGTTCAGCTAGATCCGTTCCTGTTAAATTCCTACTGACCGGCAGGCTTGTCTGGTTACAGTATATAAAGCTACCTGAAGAAAATTACAGGTGTTCTATTTGATCCTATTAGTACCACGGTCAGGCAGCTAGACTATTTACATTTAGTACAGTGTGTCCTGCTCACAGTGTTCAGCTAGATCCGTTCCTGTTATCTTCCTACTGACAGGCAGGCTTGTCTGGTTACAGTATATAAAGCTACCTGAAGAAAATTACAGGTGTTCTATTTGATCCTATTAGTACCACGGTCAGGCAGCTAGACTATTTACATTTAGTACAGTGTGTCCTGCTCACAGTGTTCAGCTAGATCCGTTCCTGTTATCTTCCTACTGACAGGCAGGCTTGTCTGGTTACAGTATATAAAGCTACCTGAAGAAAATTACAGGTGTTCTATTTGATCCTATTAGTACCACGGTCAGGCAGCTAGACTATTTACATTTAGTACAGTGCGTCCTGCTCACAGTGTACAGCTAGATCCGTTCCTGTTATCTTCCTACTGACAGGCAGGCTTGTCTGGTTACAGTATATAAAGCTACCTGAAGAAAATTACAGGTGTTCTATTTGATCCTATTAGTACCACGGTCAGGCAGCTAGACTATTTACATTTAGTACAGTGCGTCCTGCTCACAGTGTACAGCTAGATCCGTTCCTGTTATCTTCCTACTGACAGGCAGGCTTGTCTGGTTACAGTATATAAAGCTACCTGAAGAAAATTACAGGTGTTCTATTTGATCCTATTAGTACCACGGTCAGGCAGCTAGACTATTTACATTTAGTACAGTGCGTCCTGCTCACAGTGTTCAGCTAGATCCGTTCCTGTTATCTTCCTACTGACAGGCAGGCTTGTCTGGTTACAGTATATAAAGCTACTTGAAGAAAATTACAGGTGTTCTATCCCAGCTTAGTGCAGCTACAGGCCATTAGTATGTCTGGAAGGCCAAGAAGGAGAGGCAGACAGTCACAAGCCAATAAGAGAGGGCAAGCAGGCTCTGTGTCTAGTGCTGGTCGTGGAGACGGTGCATCCTCATCAGCACGTGGCCATGGGACACGCTTGGCCTTTTTTTCGGCAGCTGGCCATGTTGAGCCGCAACATGCGGAAGACTTGGTCGAGTGGATGACCAAGCCGTCCTCATCCTCCTCATCCTCTCTCACCCATGCCCAGGGTGCTTTGTCTGGCAAAGCAGCGGCCTCTTCCCTCAGCTCAATGTCATCAGTGACTCCTTCCCTAGCTCCACCATGTCCTCATGAGGATTCCCTCGAACTGTTTGACCACAGTGTTGGGTACATGCTCCAGGAGGATGCCCAGCGTTTGGAAGGCTCTGATGACGATACTGAGCTCGATGAAGGCAGTAACATGAGCGCGGACAGAGGGGGTGCCCAAGAAGGACAGCAATCTGGCAGTCATGCTCCCCCTGCTGCAGCATACTGCCAGGTTTGCTCCAGTGATGAGGAGGGAGGGGATGATGAGGTCACTGACTCAACGTGGGTGCCTGATAGGAGAGAGGAGGAGGAGGAGGAGGAGGAGGAGGAGGAGGAGGAGGAGGAGGCGGCAGCACATCACCAACGAGGCAGGATGCCCTCCAGGGGCCAGCCTAAGGGCAGCACATTGACTGCATCACACCCCAAAGCTCCACATGTGCAGGGCGCTGCAGTCTCTGCGCGTTATTCAAAAAGTTCTTTGGTGTGGGCCTTTTTTGAGACGAGTGCATCAGATCGCACCGCTGCTATTTGCAACATATGTCTCAAGCGTATCTCGCGTGGCCAAAATATCTCCCGCTTGGGTACCACATGCTTGACCAGACATATGTTGACCTGCCATGCAGTTCGTTGGCAAGCGTATCTAAAAGACCCACACCAAAGAACAAAGAGGATCTCTCCTTGCTCCTCATCAGCTGAGATTTCCAACCCCACTAGACCTTCAGTCCTCTCTGAGACCTACAGTGAGAGGAATGAAGGTGTAGAATTAGGTGTGTCACAGCCAAGTACTTGTGGGCAATCTGCTTTTGGTACACCGACGTCAGATTGTACCAGGCAAATTTCCCTGCCCCAGCTGCTGCACCGCCGAAAGAAGTTTGCTCCCAGCCATCCACATGCCCAGCGGTTGAATGCTAGCTTGGCAAAATTGCTAGCACTTCAACTGCTGCCTTTTCAGTTGGTAGACTCTGCCCCCTTCCGTGAGTTTGTGGAATGTGCGGTTCCTCAGTGGCAGGTACCCAAACGCCACTTTTTCTCACGGAAGGCGATTCCGGCTCTCTACCGGCATGTGGAAGGCAATGTCCATGCCTCGCTGGACAGGGCGGTCAGCGGTAAGGTGCATATTACCGCTGACTCATGGTCCAGCAGGCATGGACAGGGACGTTACCTAAGTTTCACGGCGCATTGGGTGACTCTGCTGGCAGCTGGGAAGGATGCAGGACAAGGTGCAGTAGTGTTGGAGGTTGTTCCGCCACCACGCCTCCAAAATGCTGATTGTGACACACCTCTCTCCTCCACCCCCTCCTCTTCTTCTTCCTCCATGGCCTCTTCCTCGGAACCAGCGGTGCTCCGTAGGCGTTCAAGGGGCTACGCAAGTACGCAGGCCAAAAGATGCCATGCGGTGCTTGAGCTGGTGTGCTTGGGGGACAGGAGCCACACTGGGGCAGAGGTTCTGTCAGCTCTGCAGGGGCAGGTTCAGAGGTGGTTGACGCCACGCCAACTTAAGGCAGGAATGGTGGTTTGCGACAATGGCACCAACCTCCTCTCTGCCCTCCGACAGGGACAAATGACCCATGTGCCCTGTTTGGCTCACGTCCTTAACTTGGTGGTGCAGCGGTTCTTGGGCAGGTACCCGGGCTTACAGGATGTCCTGAGGCAGGCCAGGAAAGTCTGTGTGCATTTCCGCCGGTCATATAATGCCAGTGCTCGGCTGACGGACCTCCAAAAGGAGTTTAACCTGCCCAAGAACCGCCTAATCTGTGACATGCCCACCAGGTGGAACTCAACGTTGGCCATGCTGCAGCGGCTGCACACGCAGCAGAGGGCCATCAATGAGTACCTGTGCGACTATGGCACCAGGACAGGGTCAGGGGAGCTTGGTTTTTTTTCCCCACGCCAGTGGGCCATGATCAGGGATGCATGCACTGTCCTGTCACCATTCGAGGAGGCCACGAGGATGGTGAGCAGTGACAGTGCATGCATCAGTGACACTGTCCCCCTTGTCCACCTGTTGGAGCACACGCTGCGTGGAATAATGGACAGGGCACTTGAGGCAGAACAGAGGCAGGAAGAGGAGGACTTCCTTAGCTCTCAAGGCCCCCTTTATCCAGACAGTGTTCCTGCGTGCCCGCCGATCACACAGGAAGAGGACGAGGAGGAAGAGGAGGAGGAGGAAGATTGTGTCAGTATGGAGGTGGAGCCTGGCACTCAGCATCAGCAGCAGTCTTTAAGGGATCAGTCCCAAGAAACACATGGACTTGTACGTGGCTGGGAGGAGGTGGCTGCGGACCATGTCGTTCTTAGTGACCCAGAGGACTCCGGACCGAATGCCTCAGCAAACCTACGCTGCATGGCCTCCCTGATCCTGCAAAGCCTGCGTAAGGATCCTCGTATTCGTGGTATCAAGGAGAAGGACCAATACTGGCTGGCAACCCTCCTTGATCCACGTTACAAGGGTAAGGTTGCGGACCTTATCTTGCCATCGCAGAGGGAGCAGAGGATGAAACATCTTCGGGAGGCCTTGCAGAAAGGTCTGTGCAACGCGTTCCCAGAGACTGGGAGGTTACAAACTCCTGTTTCTGGACAACGTGTTGCTGAGGCTTCGGTCAGTCAAAGAAGGAGCGGTGGAGAAGGTGGCCGTCTGACCGATGCGTTCAGACAATTTTTTGGTCCGCAGCCCCAAGGTATGATCGGTTCCAGCAACCATCGCCAGCGTCTGTTTTACATGGTGCAGGAATACCTAGGGGCAAGATCAGACTTGGACACCTTTCCCACCGAAAATCCTCTGGGTTACTGGGTCTTGAGGATGGATCACTGGCCAGAGCTTGCACAGTATGCAATTGAGCTACTGGCCTGTCCTGCATCCAGCGTTCTTTCGGAACGCACATTCAGTGCTGCTGGAGGCGTGGTAACCGATCACAGGGTGCGTCTGTCCACCGACTCGGTCGATCGGCTGACCTTCATAAAAATGAATGAGTCTTGGATCACCACCAGCTACCAAGCACCTGATGCTGATGTAACCGAATAATTTTTTTTGAAATCTCAGATCCCTTCAAAGACTGCCTATGCTGATGCTGAGTGACTATCCCTGAGTAATTATCCTCTTCCTCCTCAATCATCACGCTGATAGCTTGTAAGAACATTTTTGGTTCTGGGCGCCACCACCAGTGCCTAAGGCACAATTTTTCAGCCCCTGTTTAACAGGGGCGTGTAATTACAATTTTTGATGTAATACTTTGCAGCAGGGCTCGTTCCTGCATTCCAACTAGAGTGTCTGTGAGGGGTTGCAGTGTTGTGGCACCAGCACCAGTGCCTAGGGCCCAATTTTTCTGCCCCTGTCTAACAGGGGCGTGTAATTACAATTTTTGATGCAATACTTTGCAGCAGGGCTCGTTCCTGCGTTCCAACTAGAGTGTCTGTGAGGGGTTGCAGTGTTGTGGCACCAGCACCAGTGCCTAAGGCCCAATTTTTCTGCCCCTGTCTAACAGGGGCGTGTAATTACAATTTTTGAAGCAATCATTTGCAGCAGGGCTCGTTCCTGCGTTCCAACTAGAGTGTCTGTGAGGGGTTGCAGTGTTGTGGCACCAGCACCAGTGCCTAAGGCCCAATTTTTCTGCCCCTGTCTAACAGGGGCGTGTAATTACAATTTTTGATGCAATACTTTGCAGTAGGGCTCGTTCCTGCGTTCCAACTAGAGTGTCTGTGAGGGGTTGCAGTGTTGTGGCACCAGCACCAGTGCCTAAGGCCCAATTTTTCTGCCCCTGTCTAACAGGGGCGTGTAATTACAATTTTTGAAGCAATCATTTGCAGCAGGGCTCGTTCCTGCGTTCCAACTAGAGTGTCTGTGAGGGGTTGCAGTGTTGTGGCACCAGCACCAGTGCCTAAGGCCCAATTTTTCTGCCCCTGTCTAACAGGGGCGTGTAATTACAATTTTTGAAGCAATAATTTGCAGCAGGGCTCGTTCCTGCGTTCCAACTAGAGTGTCTGTGAGGGGTTGCAGTGTTGTGGCACCAGCACCAGTGCCTAAGGCCTAATTTTTCAGCTGCTGTTCAACAGGGGCATGTAATTACAATTCTTGATCTAATATTTCACAGCAGGGCCCTGTGAGGGCTTACAGTGTTGTGGCCACAGCAACACCTAAGGCCCAAATTTCTGCTGAGTATATAGGGCAGGACCCTACTTTCAAACATCTAACTTACAAACGACTCCTACTTGCAAACGGAAGGAGACAACAGGAAGTGAGATGAAATCTACCCCTAGGAAGGGAAATTCTCTCCTGTAAGAGTTAATATGGGAAAACAAGTTCTCCTTTCCACTGATGCTTTCCAATCCTTGTTCCACAAAAAAACCCAAATTTTCAAAAAACATTTTTCATTGGGACAAAAAAGTGAGGTGAAATCTTCTGAAGAGGAGGAAAGACAGCAAAACAAATGTCACAGGGGTGATAACCCTTCCCTATGTTTTCCAAAAAGCTTAGAAAAGATTTTTTGGCTGGAGCTAAACACGTTAAAAATGTTCAAAATTACAAACAGATTCTACTTAACAACAAACCTACAGTCCCTGTCTTGTTTGCACCGCCTGTATACTGCTGTTCAGAGTATATAGGGCCTGGTGGCCCCACACCTTTCCTTATTTTAATTTGGGTGCGGGGTTCCCCTTAATATCCATACAAGACCCAAAGGGACTGGTAATGGACTGGGGGGTACCCATGCCGTTTGTCTCACTGATTTTCATCCATATTGCCATGACCCGACATGACATTAAACCCGCAAGCAGTTTTAAATGAGATTTTTTCCTTTAAAAATGACATTTGGTGCAGGGACTGTTCTAAACATGGGAAACACGCGTCACTTTACAGGCATACTATAGACACCCCCCAGGTACGATATTTAAAGGAATATTTCACTTTTTTTTTTTTACTTTAAGCATCATTAAAATCACTGCTCCCGAAAAAACGGCCGTTTTTAAAAGTTTTTTTTGCATTGATACATGTCCCCTGGGGTAGGACCCGGGTCCCCAAACCCTTTTTAGGACAATACCATGCAAATTAGCCTTTAAAATGAGCACTTTTGATTTCGAACGTTCGAGTCCCATAGACGTCAATGGGGTTCTAACGTTCGTGCGAACTTTCGGTCCGTTCGCGGGTTCTGGTGCGAACCGAACCGGGGGGTGTTCGGCTCATCCCTATTGATAACACAGATTGAATATTGGTTGCATGATGATTTGTTTTGTGTTTGTTATGTATGTTTTAAAATGATGTAACATTGCCACAAGTACAATTACAAGTCTAAAAATGTTTATTTCTGACTTAAAATTGTGAACAAGTTGATCTATATAATTTGGGTAAATATTGACTTAAAATTGTAAAATTGTGTGCAATGTGTAGTCATTTTGCACTGTAGTAAATTTAATATGGAAAAGAAAATATAAATATTATATTTGCTTATTCTAAAAGAAAAGTTAATTTAAAAACTGTGAGCTAAAAATCGTTAATTTAAACACTTGCTGGGGTGGCTAATCATGTGGTCATTGGAGCAACAACCAATGCAGTTAAAAAAATTGATAAAAAATAAGTAAAGTGAAATGTTGAAAGATTACTGACGTAAAAAAAAAAAAAAATAAATAAAAAGAAAAAAGAAGCCTTTTACCCTGATGATTAAAGTTTAAAAATAAGGAATGCTGTTTTATAGTTTAAGGAGCAACGACCTTCACCCCCCCTTCTTTGACACAGGTTAAAATGCATTGCTTGTGTGTGTAAACAGCTGTAGTGTCATGCAAACTTAGTGAGCTGAGTAGACTGCAAAAAAAAAAAAAAGAAGTAAAATTACCCCTTAGTAATGTACAAATATGTGTATTAACTATAATCTTTGTTTTCATAGAAGAAACAGTTTGAAGAGTTTTCCAATGTGGTATGGTGAAGCATAACTTTTTTGTGAAGACGGGAACTTGTTTGTTGTTAGAGCTGCTCATTTTTTTTTTAACCATGGTGAACAATAGTTTTTTTATAGTAAAGGTATGCCATACATAAAATCCATGTGGTAATAATTAGTTTGACTTCAAACTAATGACTCCTGCACCCCCTATAGGGCCACCCTTAAAGAGTGGGCACAACCCATTTACCACAAACAATATCCCCTGTCCAAAGAGAAGGCGGAGGGAATTGCTCCGATGGTGGAGCACTTTCTTAAACAGGGAATTTTAAAAGAGACATTTTCACCCTCCAACACACCTATAGAAGTTAAAAAGTTGGATGTCAGTTATAGGTTTCTGCAGGACTTAAGGGTCATAAACAACTTAGTTATACCCTGTCATAAACCAGATGTGACCAGAACTGTGTGACTGCCACGGGGTGAACCAGACATAAATAGGTAAAAGTAAGTAATTTTATTAAAATAAATGCATATAAATGTGAACACACCACCAATACAAAGAGAGTGAACAAACTGAACAACCAAACATGGATAATAAACCAACCATTATATATAGTAAAAGGGAGTACCAGAATCGTAGTCAAGCCAGGCCAGGGTCATAAACAGGAGATCAGCCAGGAGTAAACAGACAGGGAACAGGATGGAAGGAATCAGGCTGCAGGGCAAGGATCCAGGGACACAGGAACAGATACAAACAGGTTCAGGATACAGGAATCAAGGATCAAGCCCAGGATCAGGATAACAGATAAACAGGCTGCAGGTCAGGGCACAAGGACAATACCAAGGCAAGGTGTGTGTGCACTTGTCGGGTATTTATACACATCTCAATTAGACTCAGGTGATGCCTGATTGCAAGAGGTAATGTTGGCCCCACACTGCCAGGAGCCACCCGCTGGTGGACGCCAGTACTCTGGCCCAAAGATCACATAATACCAGCAGGGAAAGGCTCTCCTGACAGTTCCAAACTGCCAGGAGACACCAGCTGGTGGACCTCAGTACTGCACGCCCGCCAAATGATAGGTATTACCAGCGGAGGGAACCTTTCCTGAAATACCCATCGCACCCATAGTGCATGATGTGCCATCACTCCTCACCTCCATTCCATCCGATGCTTAATATTTCTCTGTGATTGATTTAAAAAATGCATTTTTTTTCCATACCTGTGGAGGAGGGGACACAGCCAATACTTGCATTTTGTTTTAGAAACCGCCAGATGACATGGTGTAGAATGCCCCAGGGTTATGTGGACTCCCCTGTAGTCTACTCAGTGGCCCTCCAGGCAACCTTGCGGTCCTGGACTCCCCGCCATGGTTCCGTCCTATTCCAATATGTTAATGATTTATTGTTGTGTAGTCCAAGCCAGGTTGCATGCAAAGAGGATGGCTTAGATCTGTTCTTAGATCTGTTACATTGATTAGCATATAATGGTCACAAGGTTATTATTATTATTATTATTATACAGGATTTATATAGCGCCAACAGTTTACGCAGTGCTTTACAATATAAAAGGGAGACAATACAGTTATAATACAATAAGATACAAGAGGATTAAGAGGGCCCTGCTCAGAAGAGCTTACAATTTAATAGGGTGGGGCAGGTGGTACAAAAGGTTGTAACTGTGGGGAATGAGCTGATGGAAGTGGTAAAAGATTAGTTAGAGACGTTATAGGCTTTCCTGAAAAGATGAGTTTTCAGGGATCGCCTGAAGGTAGCAAGACTAGGGGATAGCCAGACAGGTGGAGGTAGCGAGTTCCAGAGGATGGGAGCGGCTCTGGAGAAATCCTGGAGACGAGCATGAGAGGAGGAGACGAGAGAGCTTGAGAGTAGGAGGTCTTGGGAGGAGTGGAGAGGACGATTTGGGTGATATTTGGAGACAAGATTGGTGATGTAGCTTGGAGCAGAGTTGTGAATGGCTTTGTATGTTGTGGTTAGTATTTTGAGTAGTTTCTAGGAAAAAGCTACAATGGTGTCAGGAAACTGTTCAATACCTTGGTTTTGTGCTTTCTAAAGGAGAAAGAAAGGAAAATCAGTCAGAAGAGAGTTGCGGCTCTTGTGGGTCTGCCCCGCCCACTTACTAAGAAAGATATGCTGTCTTTTCTTGGTATGATTGGTTACTGCCGCCAATGGATACCTGATTGTTCCTACTAGGATAACCTCCTGAGACAAGCCATAAATATCTATATGCCAGATTGTGTAAAATAGAATGATGAAATGTGTAATGCTTTTGTGTATCTTAAAACTGGTCACAGCTCCTGGTCTTGGATTACCCGAATATGGCAAGATGTTTCACTTATTTGCCAGGGACAACTGTAAAACCACGGTGGGAGTCCTAGAACAGGAGCATGGGGGCAAACTCCACCCTATTGCATTTTTTCAAGGGTTGTGCCTATGCCGGTACAGGGCATGCCAGCGTGTCTCCGAGCTTTAGCATCCTGTGCGATGGTTGTGGAGATGGCTACTTAATTCACCCTGGGTCATGCAACCACATTACAATATACTATACAAAGAAAGGCTGCGCTACTGTGAATAAGTGAGTGTGGTCAAAAACCATTTAAATGACCATAACATATACATACACAAATTACCATAAATACGTGACATATAGGATTACTTCTTTTGTATATGTGCAATCAAACATCAAATATGTTGAACAAGGTCCATACAAACGTTCCTTTTTTTTAAAAATGTCTTTCACCAGTAAAAGAATGAAAAGGCATCAATAATATTGATATAAAACACCACTCTTCTGTTGATGTGAAGCATGCACTGTTGTCACCCTGGAGAATGTGATAATAGGGAAATTCCTCCACCAAACAAAACGATCTGCCCCTTACCAGATATTTAGATCTCTTGTTTAAGGAGATCGTATATGCAGGTGGCTGTGTCCCCCAGCCACTGGGTCTTTATCAAAAATAAGGCTCCTAGGGTCTCTACTCAGGGGGTCCGCTGGATGTTAAGCTGGCACTCAAATCCCAAGAATGAAAGAAAAAGCTCCATAGCGTAATACTGACATTTATTGGTAAAAAAATCATAAAAAAATGCACTTACAATGTTGTAGAATTAAAATCGCGTGTGTACACAAAAAATGCCAGCCGGCTCACAGCTGCTGCCCGTCGCTTCCGGGATCAGCGGTGGATGGTGGTGACGTCAGCACGTCGCTCCTCCCTACGCCGTTTCGACAAACTTGTCGTCTTCCTGGGGTACGGGCGGCGTGCTGACACACCACCTTTATACATCAAACATTTGTGCAGAGACGCCCTCTTCTGAGGTCAAGGCATCCGAAACTAGATTCGCCATCTTTAAAATGGGCTAAAAGACTCATATTCCATTCTAGTGACTGGTTGTGTAATCTAAAATCTGTTCTTATCTAACACCTCATATCTAAACTTCCGCACCAAAATCGCAAGTTACTATACTGAAAGCCAACATAAATGAAAATATAAATGCAAATAAAAAATGTTATTAAAAATACCAATGACAGTGAAGGGAGAGGCCCTAAGAGTGTGGGAATCCCACCACACCTGTTTGTAGAACATAGTGGGTCAATAATAATTTACACCCCCACTCATGTATGAATTATGTTCTAACAGTTCAACTCATATAAGGGTAAATGTCTGAGAAATATTGAAATAAGAAATGACTGAAATATAAAATTACAAAAATAAATAAAATAAATAAAATAAAAATAAAAATAAAAATAAAATAAATGAATAAATGGGATGAGAAAAAGGAGGACAATAATCCCCCATGTCACAACTATGCTGGTGATATTATAACCAGAAATGGTCAATCAGACATTTCAATCAGGGGGGCATATATGCATGAATATTAATTGTATCTAATAGTATATCTAAAAAGACACATTGGTTATTTGCCCGCACACCGATGATAAATAAACAAAAAATGGCAGTCTTGCATCTAGAGACGCAAAACATAAACGGATCAAGACTGACTATAGAGCAGTATATTTCTTGAAACGGGGGCACCTTAACATCTGAAATGGACCTGCATAATAGGTCCAAAAGTTACCCATCTGTTTCCATAAGGGTTTCATAGAAAACGCCATAAACTGTAGGAAGAAGGGTGCACCTTATAAGGTGGGCCCCTAATGAACTGAGCTCAAATACTCCAATAAAAACTAGACAGAGGAGTGTCCTGTGTGTCATATTCACCCAAACCGGATGCCTTGATCTCAGAATGAGGACAATATCATAAATGTTAACCATTATCGATGAATGCATTTACATCAGTATCAATGTTAAGGCCATGGGGGGTGTAACATCGAACACGGTGGATCCAAGCCATTTCTAATCTAGACAGTTCCCTAACTAGGGATCCACCTCTCCAGTGGGCACTGTATCTGTCTATCCCTAGAAATAAGGTATTGGCCGGATTTCGATTACGGTGTAACGCATAGTGTTTTGACACCGAGTGGAATTGGAAACCATTTTTAATGTTTGTAATGTGTTCCCCTAGGCGGACTTGCATGGGGCGTTTGGTCCTGCCTATATATTGCAGCCCACATGGGCATTGCAATAAATAGACCACCCCTTTTGAGCTGCATGTAATAAAGGGCTCTATCTTATGCACCCTAGAGGTACAGGGCATGCCAGCGTGTCTCCGAGCTTTAGCATCCTGTGCGATGGTTGTGGAGATGGCTACTCAATTCACCCTGGGTCATGCAACCACATTACAATATAGGGTATATTATTCCTGCGCTACCAAGCAGTGGTGGTAAAGGTGATTTTAGATAGGGAAAAGCAGCCTGCACCGAATAGGGTCCAGCCTGGCCCCTAGCAAAGAAATCAACTGACAACAGGGGGGATGGTGCTGCGCTGATCCTGCAATAAACTACAATCAATAGGTGTATTGAATATCCCGGGGTAGGGGGCTTAGCTCTTGCCTTCACTGAGGCATAAAGTGGTGATCTTGACCACAATGAGGAATAAAGCACTATGTGAACGTGCAAACAGTATGTGCATAAAAAAGAATAAATAAAAAGTGAAGCCCACCAAAACAGACTATACGTATATGTATCCCAACTTGAATATAAAAAGAAAAAATATAGTGAAGTCTATAATAAAAAATTTTTTCATAAGGTAGTGATTGCCGCTAAAACAATTAGTGCCAGTACAAAGTGCTATAAATTAATATCCAGGAATTATTATAGTCCAATCAACTGTGATTCATATAAATCATTAGCTAAAACTAAAAAACATGAAAGCAAAAATGCCTAATAATACAATGTTACATTGAATGTCCAAAGTGATCTTAAAAACTGTGCATCATGCAGTATGGAGTCCAGCGCCAGTAGGGGGTGCTCAAATTTAAAGAGACAATAATGCAGTTCAATAAAGGTGACTTCGTGCAGCAACAAAACAACTTCAATGTTTCATTAGTGATGACAGACAATTAAGACGTGCAGGTGGCAGCTGGGTTTAAATATCATTTGTTCAGAAGAGTGGTGAATGTGAAGTGTATAACAGGAAGGATCTTCTCCATGAAACAATCCTCTAGTGGTAGATAATGGCCCCTTACCTCACTATACTGAGGTTACAGCATAGAACAGACAGCGCTTGTGGTGTCTCCTGTGCAGGGGGTCCTAGGTTATGGACTGTCATATATCAGACCTCAGATCCATGGGGAACTTCATAGTAAATGGAGAGATAAAGATGCCATATAGTGTAGTATTTAAGGAATGTTTCCAGCTTTATTAGACATTAGCAACAAACAGGGTACTCACACAGTAAAACAGCGAAAGGTACAGTGTATCCAGACGAGCAGCAAGCTCATACACTGCTGACAGTGGGCGGTGCCTGTCCCTACGCGTGGCGTCACGGGTCACGTGGCTTCACTACTCACAATGTGTCCATCTTGTTAGGAAATGGAACATTGAAGGAGTGCAGAAAAGCCCTGAATCAGGGCTCATCTGCCAAGAGGGGAGACCATGCATACCTGTAGCTAGTGCACCCCTATTTATCTCACAATATCATGGGGTAGAACACAGAGGCTGGCAGGTTACATGTGGGTTATTGGATAAAGATTTTTTCATCCCCGGTCTTCCCTCATTAGTAAAATCATATGTTGCAAGATGCATTACATGCTTCAGGAACAATCCAAGAAATCCACACAGGGCAAAACACAAACACCTTGTTTATCCATCCACATCATTCACTCATCTTCGGATTGATTTTACACACATGCCCAAACTAGGCAAGAGACAGGAATATTTACTTATAATAGTAGATATGTTAACACGATGGACAGAAGTGTTCGTCACCACAAAGGAAGATGCACAAACAGTAGTCAGAATCCTTACACAGGAAATAATCCCAAGATGGGGCTGCCTACTTCAGATGAAGTCAAACAATGGTCCTGCTATCATAGCTAAAGTGTGTCAAGATTTAGTGAAAACACTGAAGACTGACTGGAAGTTTCACATCCCACACCACCCCCAGAGTTCAGGGATAGTAGAAAGAATGAATAGGACACTTAAAAATAAAATCAGGAAAGCCACAGGGGGAAATTTCAACCGATGGAAAAAGGTACTTCCTGCAGTCCTTGCAGAGGTAAGAATGACTCCCTATAAAACCACAGGTTACTTCCTATTCGAGATCCTGATGGGCAGACCTTTCCCCACCCCATGGGCTAGGCAGCCATTAATGTTAGAAAGAGGGGATCTTGATCTCATACAGGAGGAGTATGTTAAGAAATTGATTGAAACTTTGGATAGAGTTGAAAAATGTGTCGCTCGCACCGCTCCTTTTTCTTCACAGGAACCTACTCACTCTTTCCAGGTGGGAGACATCGTAGTGGTTCAGCAACTGAAGCGTACCAAGAAGCAAGAGTACCCATTTGGACCTCCCACTACAGTGATCGTGGCTGCCCAAACAACCATTCTGGTAGAGGGACAACAGGCTTGGATCCATGCCAGTCATGTGAAGAAGGTGAACCAAACACCTAAGAAGCAGGATAAAGCACAGAGAGGTGAAGCAGGTGATACAAATCCTCGAACAGCGAGTGAAGCAGGTGGTCAAGACTCTGAAAAAGATGACCTCGCTTATTTCACCACAGACTTTTGGGAAGGCCTGGAGCCTCTTGTTCTTGATTACTTTGATGGTGTTTTTTTTTTTTGTAATCAAAATTTTTATTTTCCATTTTATAAATATAATTCTCCATTTATACAATTAACATTCAGCAAGTCTATCTACAAAAGCTGTACAAGTACAATACATCCACTCCTCTAATTAACAAATATAGCCCTTCACCTTAAAAAAGAAAAGCAAAGAAAAAATTAAACACGCTAGGCAGGGGAAAAAACTCCTCAGCTTCCTCTGCCCTCCCCCCGCCCCTTCCCCATTGAGCAAACTCTTCAGATGTCCTCCCTTTCTTGCCGTGGGGTACCCCCCCTCTCGCCCCGTCCCCCCCTACCGAAGGGAGAGAGAGAGAGAGAGAAAAAAAAAATTCCCTTTTCCCCCTTTTTTTCCCTTCCTTCCTTCCCCTCCCTTTCCCTTCCCTTCTTCTTATTTGTGTCTGAGGCCCGCTGGGCCATTTAAATTGTGTGTGCTCGGTGAAAGGGCCGTGCCCATAAAAAACCACTTAAACTCCTTCAAAAATTAAATAGGTAAAAATTAATAATAACCCCCTCTCTATAACACGGGTGTACTAGCCCCCCCCCCGCTCTTTAACCCTGTGAGCCCCCCCTTCATTACTGAAATACCGTGCCCTTATCAACTGTTTTGGGGGAAAAAAAAGGAAAAAAAGAAAAGGGCATTAAAAACGTAAACCCCTCTTCCCTTCCAGTGAAAGTGAAATTCCTTTATCCACCGTACTAATCCCTTCTAAAACCTCTATATAGTGAAAAGGGGCTACTAACAACCACCCGTTCGTTAACACTGTGAAAAAATTGTATGTGATATTAACACACCCCTCCCTCCCCCCGTTGAAACGAAATTCCCTTATCAACCCCACTTCTCCCTTCATCAAACCTAAATGGAGTGAAAAAAAAAAAAAAATTTCCCCCTCTCTCCCCACTGCCAAAACGGGGGGGGGGGGGCGAGAACCGTGGTGCATGAGGACAGCAAGCACGGAGAGAGCGAGGAGCAATTCCCCCCTTTCCTAATTGGCTAGGATCAAAACACAACTTATTTAATTCACTTCTATTTCAATCTCTTGGGTTACATAAACCTTGGGAACTGTACCATCCTTAATCTCCCTACCCAATGGAGCCACCTCCCTACCCTACTCCATTGGTATAGGTCAACCACCCTGCCCATGTTTTTTCAAATTTCCCTTGTTGGTCCTTCACTATATGAACCCATCTTTCAGCATCCATTATTGAGTTAACTTCGTTCCTCCAATCTGTTAGAGTAGGGCAATGCGTCTGCTTCCAATACTTAGGTGTAACTAGTTTCGCTGCATTTAATAAGTGTGGGGTGATGCTCTTCCTATATGCTTTAATAGACCCTTGTGTCCCATGTAACAAGTAGTGTAAGGGTGTAAATTCTGGGGGTCTAGGGGACAATTTCTCAATCCATGGGACCACTGAGTCCCAAAAAGATTTAATCATGGGACATGTCCACCACAGATGGAGAAATGTTCCTTTCTGCCCACAGCCTCTCCAACAGCGATCATCTGCCGTTGGGTACATCTGTGATAATTTAACTGGGGTCCTGTACCATCTTGTTAAGAATTTATAGGCCATTTCCTGTACCCTTGAGCTTATGGATGTGGAGTGGGTTAGTTCGATCAGCTTTTTAATTTGTGGGTTTGTCAGTGTCAGGTCCATCTCCCTTTCCCATTCTCTTACAAAATAGGGGACCGTCGCTTCTTGCCCACTGAGAATCACTCTTTATATTTGTGACAGCAAATGTCTAGCATCCGACAGTTGTACACACTGTTTTTCAAACATAGAGAGTGAATTCAGGGGTCTTATCGATGGCTTAATTTTATTAAAAAAACTTGCCATTTGATGATGTTTCCATTCCGCTAAAGGTATATTCCCAAAGTTTGATAACAAGTCCGTCAGGGTTAACAAGACTCCACGTGGGGCAAACCTGCCGCACATGGTGTCCCCGTCCTGCCCCCATGTCCCCAGGTATTCCGTCTCCTCCCCCCGGAGGGAACCACGAGAATCCCTCCAGTGGAGACAGAGGGGACACCCGGGGCGCATATTTACCCGTCTTATTCAAATTGTCCCATACCAGCAAGGAATTACGTGTCAATGGGGAAGTCCACTGTGACAGCCCTCTTGAGGAACCTGGAATCCAAGGGACCCCTGCCAAGTTCCTCCCTGCCATTGTCTTTTCTAGTTGGACCCATAATTTACTCTGAGAGTCATGGCACCAGTTCAGAATCTGAACTAACGCCATGGCCCTGTAGTACAATGCGATATCTGGTAGTCCCATTCCCCCTTCTGTTTTACACTTTTGTAGGATATCATACGCCAGCCTTGGTCTTCTATCATTCCATACGAAAGCCACAAATGACTTTCTTATTTGTCTGAAAAGGGTCTTTGGTAACCTAATCGGTACCGTATGCAGTATATAAATTATTTTGGGTAATATATTCATTTTTATAGCAATTACTCTCCCAAACTGTGTCAGGTATTTGCCTTTCCACTTCTTCAGGTCTCCTATTATCCCTGTCAATAGGGAGCCATAATTTAGGTCATATAGCAATTTCTGGTCTGCACTAATATATACCCCTAGAAACACCAGGGAATTTTTGTTCCAGATAAACAGATATAGATGTTGTAATGATCTTGCCAATATTGGGGGAACATGACTTGGTAGGAGAATAGATTTTTCAAAATGTATTTTAAAATTGGATATAATACCAAATCTGTTTACTTCCAACATAAGTGCTGGTAAGGATGTCTGCGGGGCGGAGAGATAAAAAAGGAGATCGTCCGCATATGCTGATACTTTATGTTCGTCCGCTCCAATGCACATCCCTAGTATCTCTCTATTTTTTCTAATCTTGCAAAGGAGGGGTTCCAATACCATAGCAAATATTAATGGGGATAATGGGCACCCCTGCCTCGTTCCGTTTCGTATGTTAAATATATCCGATAGTGTACCATTCACTTTAACCCTTGCTCTTGGGTCCATGTACAAGGACCCTATCCATTCCAACATACGTTCGCCCAAACCCGCCCCCTTCAGCACTTCAATCATAAAGCCCCAGTTTACCCTGTCAAATGCCTTTTCGGCATCCATTGACAGTATGATCCTTGGGACCCTATCCGGGCCATGTTGCATCCAATGAAGAACGTGAAGCGCTCGGATAGTATTAACCCTCGCTTCGCGTCCCTTAATAAACCATGTCTGATCTGGGTGAACTAATTCACCCACATGTTCTTGAAGCCTGAGGGCTAAGATCTTCGCCAAGAGTTTAGTGTCGGAGTTGAGTAAAGAGATAGGCCTGTAGTTTGCACAAAGTTGGGGATCTTTCCTCTCTTTCGGAATTATCGTTATGTAAGCCAATAATGCTTCTGGAGGTAATGGGTTGGTTCCATTAATTGAATTAAAGTAATTGCACAATGGCACTACTAAAACTGAGAGAAATTTTTTATAATATATATTCGTCAGGCCATCCGGCCCTGGGCTCTTACCCGATGACAAGGCTGTTATCACCCCACTCAACTCCTCCACCGTAATTGGACGTTCTATATCTTCTATGATTGTATTAGATAATTTAGGCATTGATGCATCCTTAATGTATTCCCGTATCTCTTCCCTGCGTTGTCTCTCTTTTCCATGTCCTCTAACTGCGGGGAGTCTGCCGTTTGAATATTATATAATGCCTCATAGAATTTCTGAAATTCTGTTGCTATAGCTTGAGATTTAACTATCTTTCTCCCTTGCACCAATAGGCTATGAACATGTCTGGATTCTTGTTGTTTTTTAAGTTGTTTGGCCAATAACCGCCCACACTTATTCCCATGTTCATAAAACCTATTGGCGAAGTACCTGATTTTATTTTTAACTTTACGGTCCAGGCATTGTGAAAGCTCCATTCGCAAATTCTCTAATTGCTGAATGTCTCCGGGGTCAAGATTTTTTTTTATGTTTCCTCTCCAGGACACTAATTTTCTCAATTAACCCCTCTATTTCTTTCCTCCTTTCTTTTTTAATATGCGAACCATATGCTATCAGCTCCCCTCTAATAGCTGTTTTGTGCGCTTCCCATACCGCTTGTTCTGACACTTCCCCTGACTTGTTTATTTCAAAATATGCTTTTATTTTAATGGATAGTTCCTCCACTATGTTTTTTTTTATCTAATAGTGACTCGTTCAAACGCCAGGTCCGTTCTATTTGACCTCTTTGAATTGGAGAAATGGTCAATGTTATGGGGGCATGGTCTGAGATGGTTATGGCTTCGATAGTGCATTCAATTACATTCTCTAAGTAAAATTGAACGACCAGGAATAAATCCAAGCGGGAATACATGCCATGTGTTTTAGAGAAATAACTATAGTCCTTGATACCTGCATGCGTTATCCACCAAGTATCTACGAGATGTTGCACCCGAAAGAGTTGCTTTACATGATTTAGAGCCCTAAAATAAAACGCTGATCTACTCGCTGATGTATCCATACATGGGTCTAGTGCAAGATTAAAATCCCCACCCAAAATCAAAAATCCTTCCCTAAATTTTTGCAGTCTCCTTAAAGTCTTAGCGATAAAATTACCAGTCCTTTCATTGGGTGCATATATAGATGCAAATGTATAACATGCACCATGCAGTGTACCCTTCACAAATAGGAAACGTCCCTCTGGATCTGACTCCAGTGAGTCTATCTTCTAGGGGCATGACTTCCCAAAAGCAATTGTAACCCCCCTTGCTCTTGCAATGGGTGACACAGCATGGTACCATTGATTAATTGTATATTGAGGTAGACTAGATATACACCCTTCAACAAAATGTCGCAATTCCAACCAGAGGCACCCCCTTTTATGTGGTGAGTGCAACCCCCTCACATTATATGATATCACTTTTAATTATGCAGCCATTTCCTAAAATATCCCCCAAACCCTCCAAACGTCAAAATCATGATACCTTCCCCCATCCCCTCTTCCGTTTCCCTTGTATCTGATCCTAATAGCCCAATATCACATACACCATGACAGTAAAACAAAAGAAAAAAAAAATCAGAAAACACCTTACACCCATTCCCCTGCTAAATACTCCACCCTGGAGCATTTCAACTAATAGGGGAAGGGGTCTCAGCAAGGGGGTATACCCCACACCCATACCTCCCCCCTCCCTGCCTTTAGCAGATCAACCAATCCCTTAACTCGGGACCTACCTATTGACCAAAAAATAATCCCCGTTTCCCAGTACCGCATTACCCCCCCAATCCCTGGGCGTTTAACCTTTAGTTCCCTTCCCTGGTGGTTGGGAAAAAAAAAAGGAAGGAGGAGGAAGGATAAAAGACTGAGGTGCGCCCCCTCTTCTCTTCACGTAACTGTCTTTCTCGTCTTACTACTAGATTACTCTGCTTTTTACCTTTCACATTTTGTTTAACCGCTAGGCCTATTACTCCCCTGCTACTCTCGGTCTTAAATTACACCAATATCCTCCCCCCCCCAAAAAAAAAAAATACAAAAAAACCCCCAAACATTGCTACATGTCCACTCCTCTAGGCAATCTCTAAGTGGATCTATTTGTCTTCTTGAACAATTTCCACATTGGCCTTTTGCTGAGATCTCTTGCCATCGCTCAGGTCGTTTTAAGAGCGAGCCTAGGGGATTTACTCTCCAATCTGTAAAATCCACCAGGGGTATCTCTAAAATTTCCACGAATGACTCTAAATCGTCTTTGGAACGTAGGGTTGCAGTTTTGCCATTCCTAGAGGCCGTCAGACTAAAAGGGTACCTCCACCGGTATTTGACCTCCGCTGCAAGTAAGGCTTCTAACAGGGGTCGGATTGAGCGCCGTTGAAACAACGGCGCATAATACATGGGTAAAAGGCTAAATTTATACCACCATCAAAAAACAATTTTGTGCTTGCTCCGGGCCATCCTCATAATACTCTCTTTGATTGTGTATCTATGCACCTTACAGACAACATCTCTTGGTGTAGCCACCTTCTGAGCATTTTGGGGTGGGGTCCGGTGTGCCCTGTCTACCTCAATTGTTTCTGGTGCAGAGTCTCCCAAGATCTGGCAGAATAATTTTTGAACTGTTGGGATCAACTCGGACGGTTAAATGGATTCAGGCAAACCCTTTATGCGGATGTTCTGCCTTCCATACCTGTTCTCATAGTCGTCCAGCTGATCTCTATATGAGTTTAGGGCATCTTAATGATTTTTGATAGCTTCTTGTATATCCGCCACTGCGTGTATCACATCATCCTGATCCTTTTCCACTTTTTCTACTCTGTGCCCCAGATCCCGTATGTCCTCCCTTAAACTCTCCACAGCTTGCAGACATGACTGTTCCGCAACACTTATTAACTGCTGAATGTCCGTCTTTGTAGGAAGGGCCCTCAGCAATTCCCTGATATCCCTTTCATTATCCTCCGTATGTATGACTAATCCGGGGGGCCACCTTTCCTCATTGTGTGGATTTGGGATATTTACCGGCAGTGTTATATTACCTCCCTGCAGGCCAGGACCTTTATCAGATACTACTTGTACACCTTGTGCGCTCATCCGACCCATGTTTGGTGCTAGAGCATGTCCTCCTGTAGTGTCTTTTGCACAGTATGGGACCTCTAATGCCCCCCCACCAGAGTCCAACTGGTCCCCGTTGCCCTGCTCCTGTACCCCTGGGTCCTGTTCTTTTAGGGTGTTAACAAAGTTCATGTCCTTTTGTCTAATGCTGCCGTGGTCTGTAGCTAGGGTTCCCCCAGGGGGCGTTGAAAAAACCTGTTCAGGGACCCTCACCTCCTCACCTGTCCTCAATGGGCTCAGTCTGGCACCTGGGGTACCATGTTCAGGAGCTTTCCTCCCCCTTCCTACTGCCGGGGATCTCCTACCGTGTTCCATGTGGCCTCCTCCTGCTGCCTGTGAACCATGGTTTGGCATTGATGCTCCCCGTCCTGCTCAGATCATGCCGCTGCTGGAATTCAGGGTACTGCCCTTTCTCTCGTCTTGTCTCCCCGCTTGCCGCCCTGGTCCTGCTTCCGAGGCTCGGGGAGAAAGATATGCTCGGATTCTGCCCGCTGGGCTCCGACCTCCTCCGGCTGGCTGAAGCGCTGCTTGTCTGCCATGGTCAGCTGACTGGCCGATCAGCTGTTCCATTCGTGTTCTCTGCCCGGGATTCCTAGGGGGGGTGTGGAGCGCTTACTCAGGCACGTCCACTCCTCACGCCCATCGGCTCTGTGACTACTTTGATGGTGTTACCTTGCATCACTGATCCCAATAATGGGTATATTGGGGGACAATAAGGGAGGACACCTGCTGAAGGCTAGCATATACCCCAGGTACCTCTCAAGCACTGCCACAAGAGAGATTTGTTCATAGAGAAAGACATGACCTGGGCATGATTCCCCTCAGGGACAGGATGGGGAATTGATATGATGAAAAGGCTGAACAACTACTCTAAAATATTAGACGAGATATTAAACAAGAATTCTGATGACATTTCAAAACTAAACCTAGAGACAAGGGCTATCAGAAAACAGTTAGAACGCCATGATCTAGCAGTAGAAAGTATTAATGCGGCACTCACTGGCCTGTGTGAAATAACTTAGAACTATGAATGTTGCATTTGGATACATAACATCAGTGTAGAGGTACCCGATTATTATGAGATCATTGCACAGCACAGGAAAGAGAAGCAAGGGATATAGCTAAGACATGGAGCCCTTTTAACAACATAGGAGGGTTTGGCCTTAGTGGGATATTCTCATGGATAAAATACATTGCTATGGTTATTATAATGATCTTGCTTTTTCTCTTGTTCGTGTATGCTTGTTTCAAACTTGTTATGTGCCTAATTTCCCGGGCTACTCGAACCCCTGATCCAGCTGCTGCCAATAGAGCTTACCTAAGCTTAATTTACAAAAACCAAGATGAGTATGTTACGGGATAAGTCATATCCATGATTTAAGAGGGGATTGTAATAATATGAATGAACCATCATGACTCCATTTTGTCTTTCCCCTGCCATCTTATGTGAAGTCGCTGTGTGTAGGTTTTTTGAGCGTGTGGGAATGTATAACAACAGACCCCCTATTGTGTTTAATTGTGGTCAAGCCTATTCAAGTATGTATATCATGTTTATCCTTAGGCAATCAGCTTTGATTTATGACTAAATGACCAGGTGTCCATCTAAATGTTTATAGATACACAACAAAGTAACAACATGGTCTAACCCTAAACATTATGCACTCCTCTAACCCCCCCTCCTTTGATCTATACGCTCTATAAGGAACCTTCTCCTCAATAAAGACAGACATCTTGTGAATTCACTTCCTGTTTCATTTGTTTTCATTAAGTGTCTCATGGTACTGAGGGTCCAGGTGGCTTGCTGAATGTAACCAAAGGGTGGGCATCCTGAACCCGAATTCCTTTCATACGGCACTGCGTTACGTAACTGACAATTGCATGGTCATGCAACGCTGTATATAAATTAAATTTATGCCATTTTTTCCCACAAATAGAGCTTTCTTCTGGTGGCATTTGAACACCACTTTCTTTTATAAACAAAAGAAACCGACAATTTTGATTAAAAAAAAAAAACAAACAAAAAAAAAACAATATTTTTTTCTTTCTGCTATAAAACATATTCAATAAAAAAATTAAAAAAAAATGTTTTCATAAATTTAAGCCAATATGTATTCTGCTTCATATTTTTGATCTGGAAAATCCCAATAAGCGGATATTGATTGGTTTATGCATAAGTTATAGTGTCTACAAACTATGGGATACATACTGGAATTTTTATTTATTTATTTTCTATACTAGTAATTGCGGCGATCAGCGACTTATAGCAGGACTGGCTGCTATGGCTGACTGCAAGCTTCTTTGAACAATGTCAGAGTGAGTCTGTTTCATATACTTAAATGTTTGCTCTGGGGACACATTTACTTTTAAAATAGAATGGGGAAAACATCTTTTGGTACATTATACAGGTGTTAATTTTTATCGTTATTGGATGATATATTTTGTCTACTTTTACATCAGAACTTTCTGCTAACACTCAATAGACCGATTCATCAAGCCATGCTAAAAGCACATAACATTAGTTATAGGGCAGGTTTAGTATGTCTAAAGGATACTTTAAGGTTCCTTAATTGCTATTGCAGCTTCATGCATCAGGGCTTACAGTATATATGAACCTGTGCTCAAGATTTTATTTTATTTTTTAAATAGGAGAAAATGATTTATTGCAAATTTTAGAATGTGACCAAAAATATGCAAGCTGCATAGAAATTAGCGGAGGAATGTTTGAGAATATTTATCCAGAAAGGCATCCTCAAATTAAGACATAAATCAAGGTCTAATGGGACCGGGGTCCCCATGATGTCATATAGAGCTTTTATTATTTCAGAAATTGAGACCAAAAACCTTGGCTTTGTGGACAAGACCAAAATAAATGTAAAAGTATGCCTTACGTGTTATGGCACTAGGGACTTACGGGTAAGTTATTCATAAATCTAGCCAGCTGTGAAGATGCTTAGTAAGATCTGTGGAGTTTATATAAACTTAGGAGGTATTCAAAAATGGCAAAAAAATGTTCATGGATCCATTTGTAAAGCATACACTAGCTTGTTGATTCTTGATAGAAAATATTTATTTGTATATTTTGTAAAATCACCCCTAAAATCAAATATTTGTTGCTGAAAAAACCCAGATCGAAAAAAGAAATGAAGTGGATGAACATATCAAATGTGCCTTGCTGAGAAGTTAGCATAGGAAGCATTCATTAAAATTACAGAATTGTCACTTGCCCTATTGAATATTGGACTTGATGTTTTCCCTGTTAATCTGAGAATTCTCATTTCTTCTTATTACTGCTAGACATAGCATTGTTAAGAAATTGATAGACTCTTCCTCTCACAATCTTTCCAATGTCATCATTCATTTAAATATGTCATCTTTATGTGAACAAATGTGCACATACAGACATAATAAAAAGTAAAGTTTCATTCTGAGTAAAGCTGATGGTTAATTAATTATTATTATACAGGATTTATATAGCACCAACAGTTTGCACAGTGCTTTACAAAATAAAGGGATGCAGTATGGTTACAATACAATTTAATATAATAATTCAACATATTTCTTAGAATTCTGGATGGCTCTTTAGAAAAAGTAACCTATGCTCATAATCGTTCATATCAAAGTGTATGTAAACCCAAATCCTTAATGTTAAGCAGATATAGAACACACAAATTAATAAAGCTCTGTAATTGTTAAGGCTTGGTTCACACTGTTGTGAATTGGATGTGTGTTTTCCCGCATCCAATTCGCATAGCAGGAGATTGTGACCAGCTCTCTATGCAGCCGGTTCACACATCTTTGCAGCGGCTTCAGTGCGAATTGCACAGGAGCCCTGTGCGTCTTTTGGCCCATTTCAGGTCCCAATTCATCCAAAAATTCGGGCTGAAATAGGACCTGAAATGGTGAATAGGGACGCACCGGTCTCCTGCTGTGAGCGGGAGCGTGCTGTGGTGTGAACTTAGCCTAATGCTGCATACACACGAGCGGACTTTCTGGCATACTTGGTCCGGCAGACCAGAGTCTGCCGGACAATCCGATCGTGTGTAGGCTTCGGCGGACTTTTTTTTCCCAAAAATCCGCCGGACCTAGATTTGAAACATGTTTTAAATCTTTCCGTCGGACTCAGTTCCTGACGGAAAGCCCGTTTGTCTGTATGCTGGTCCGACGGAAAGCCCGTTAGTCTGTATGCTGGTCCGACGGACCAGATAAGACGCAAGGATGGTATTGCATCTCTCGCTTACTGCAATAGGAAAAAATTTTCCTATTGCGGCGAACGCGGGGCATACCAAGCCCTTAGGTCTGGTATGGATTTTAAGGGGAACCCCTACGCCGAAAAAACGGCGTGGGGTCCCCCCTGAAATCCATACCAGACCCAGATCCGAGCACGCAGCCCGGCCGGTCAGGGAAGGGGGTGTGGACGAGCGAGCGCCCCCCCTTCCTGAACCATGCCAGGCAGCATGCTCTCAACATGGGGGTGGGTGCTTTGGGGGAGGGGGCCCCCCCACCCTATGTGAATGAGTATGGGGTAGATGGTACCCTTACCCATTTACCTATGGAAAAAGTGTCAATAATAAAACACACTACACAGGTTTTTAAAATAATTTATTAGACAGCTCCGGGGGGGTCTTCTTCCGGCTTCGGGGGTCTTCCTCCGGCTTCGGGGGTCCCTCCGGTTCCTCTTCTCCCGGGAAACGGTTGGTTCTTCTCCGCTCTCTCTGGCCTCTTCTCCCAGTGTTCCATTTCTTCTGCCGGCTCCTCCGCTGTCTTAATGCCGCTCTTTTGCCAGTGGAGGCCCGGACTTCTGGCTTCTTGTCTTCTTGGCTTCTTCCCTCTTCTCTTCTCCAGATGTTGACACGACGGTCTCTCCGGCTGGACTGCAGTTGGTTTTGCCAAGAGTGGCCATGATCCTCCACTTCTTGGGTCCCTCAGCGGTGCTAGTAGCTCCTCCTCTTCTCGAGTGTCCTGTCGGTGAAGCACTCTCCTTCAGGACACCCATGCGGGCGCACTCCCGATTCCTGCTTCTACATCTATTGACACAGAAAGCAGGACTCGGCCCCAACCTCCGGTGCCCGCGTCATTGGATTTAACAGCAGCGGGAGCCAATGGCTGTGCTGCTATCAATCCATCCAATCAGGACCCGAGACACCGGCTTTTGCTGGTGTGCTCTTCCCCGATGCGAGAATAAGAGGGTACAGGTAAGTAAAACGGGAGGCTGCAGCATTACAGGAGGCTTTTGACCTCAATACATAGAATGCATTGAGGTGAAAAACCTTGAGGGTTTACAACCACTTTAATATCTACCTTAAATTGCATTGCTAATTTCATATTGTATTTGTAAATTTGTAAATACTGAAACCTGCACTTAAAACTGTAATAGTGTAACTTTTGGAAATGCCAGTAAAAACCTGACTGTGCCAGTAAACTTTGGGTGTTGTGTCAGTAACTTTCAATCTGGTAGGTTGGCAACACTGGTTCCCCAAAAAACTGAAAAACAACAAAAGAGTAAAAGCGCAACACCACTAACGCAACAAATATAGTGGGATGTGTGAGATAGCAAATGGTATGATGTCTACAAAAAAGTTCTCAAAAGTACTTCATATCTCCAACATTCACAATCCCCATATAAAGGCATATACCATAAGTGTGCACAGCTTAGGTCATTAGGGTGTGCACCCCAAAGCTCTAACACATATGCATGTGTTTGCATGTTTATATATACTGACGGTGTCAGTAGAGCAATGGGCGGAGACAGTAAATGCAGAGATTGGTGTTAGTAAGGCAGTGGCTGGTGTCAGTAGTTTTTATTTTTATTATTCTATTTTTTGTACCACACACACAGTGCAAATGACATAAAATATTTTTAAAAAGTCCACTCCACTAGAAATGTCCTGTGTTAATAATACATGAAAAACTTCAAATATTAGACGTGCCCAAACTCTAAAACTCTTGTGCACAATAACGAAATAACATGCAGGAGTGCTCCACCCCTGTGTATCCACCACCAGTCTCCTCCGCCACTTACCTCCATAGCCGGCCTACACATTGGTAAGGTCAACCAGAGCTGTCACAGACACCTGGGTGTATATAATTGCAGCAATTCTCCAAAGAACAGGTAAGATTAAGTCTCCAAGCAATGCCTCTGGATGTGTGTCACTCAGCAGTATGCATAAAACAAAGGACTTGCTATAGTGTAATGCGTTCATATAAAACCAAATAATTCTAATAATTGAATAAAAGATTAAATAATACTTACAGACAAAGTGCACCTGATTCCGTGCACAAGGTAAAAAGCCAAAATTCATAGTATAAACATTGCCCCTTAAGCATGGACATCTAAAGAGGATATGTTAAAATAGAAGCTACACAACTTTCGGGCGTAATGTCGTCACGTGATCTGTGACTTCCTCATGGGGTAAACCCTGTGTCTTTTTTCAACTTGACCATGTAACTACAATTGGGTATTCAAAGTAATTTTTCACCTTATTCACTAAGCCCTGTGGAATTTTCCTTGAAAAGTAAATAACCTATTTGCCTTTAGTAATTCAGCCCCACAATGTGTGGGTTGACTCTTGAAAATCATGGCAGCAACATTGTTTTGCTGGTAAACAAATCAATATATGCACAAAACGTGGGCAAATATGGGGGGGTAGGTGAAATTCTGGGAGTGGAAGAAAATAATGCTGATTGGGATCTCCTTACAGCAACGGGTTATCAGGTCAAATAGGAAACTGGAAGCACACTGTATTTTGGCAAATCAACAGGTATTTTTCTGCACTTGCAACATTTTAAAGGGATACAGCAGGTAAAATAAGTATTGAACACATCACCATTTTTCTAGGTAAATACATTTCTAAGGCCCCTTTCACACAGACGGACCATTCAGGTCCACCTGTCAGTTTTTTAGGCTGACCTGAATGGACGCTCCATGCAAGTCTATGGAGCGACGGATGTCAACGGTGACCATGTCCGCTGACATCCGATCCGCTCCGATCTGCTAAAATCAGACGTATGGCGATACGTTCGCATCCGTCCTGGCAGATCGGATAAGATCTGATTTTCATCCGATCACTCCATAGAATCAGCGGCGCTCTGACAGGCCCCTCCCCGCTCAGTGAGCGGAGAGACGGACCTGTCATCTGTTGGCTCAGCGGAGATCAACAGAGAGATCTCCTGCTGAGTTGGCGGATTCCGCTGAGCGGAACCGTCTCGTGTGGAAGGGGCCTAAAGGCCAAGTGCTATTGGCATGAAATTTTCGCCACATGTCAGTAACAACCCATGCAATCCATACATACAAAGAAACCGGAACAAATAAGTTCAGAAATGAAGTTATGTGTAATAAAAACGGAATGACACAGGGTAAAAGTATTGAACACGTGAAGAAACGGAGGTGCAGAAAGGCACGGAAAGCCAAGACACCAGCTGAAATCTATCAATAATTAGAAAGCAATCCTGCCCCTTGCCAGTGCAAATTAATAGCAGCTTGTTCAGTCTAAACTAATGGCCTATAAAAAGGTGTCTCATTACCAAGGTGTCACACAAGAAACATCTTATGATGAGTAAAAGCAGAGAGCTCTCTCAAGACCTTCACAACCTTACTGTTGCAAAACAGATGGCATTGGTTACAGAAGGATCTTTAAACCTTTGAATGTTCCAGTGAGCACTGTTGGGGCCATAATCCGGAAGTGAAAAGAACATCATTTCACCATAAACTGGCCACAGTCTTTTCTGACAGAGAAAAGAAAAGAATTATCAGAAGAGTGGTCTTCTGAGAGCAAAGAGCAAAGGACCACTTGTGGATAGCTTCAGAAAGACCTGTAATTAGTGGGTACAATTGTTTAAAAAAAACAGTAATGCACTCAACTGTCATGGTCTGTATGCATGCTCATTGTGCAAGAAAAAGCATGTTGAAGCTTGTTTAAAGTTTGCTGCACAACATTTCAACAAACCTGTGAAATACTGGGAGAATATAGTCTGGTCAGACCAATATTGAACTGTATGGATGCCATAATACACACCATGTTTGGAGGTCAAATGGCACTGCACATCACTCCCAAAACACCCCCATGCCAACAGTGAAGTTTGGAGGTGGGAACATCATGGTGTTGGGCTGTTTTTCAGCATACGGTACTGGAAAACTTCATGTCATTGAAGGGAGGATGAATGGAAATATGTACCAAGACATTCTTCATTAACATCTGCTGCCATCTACCAGGATGATGAAGATGAAACAAGGGTGGATATTTTAGCAAGACAATGATCCCAAACACAAAGCCAAGGAAACTCTCAATTGGTTTCAAAGAAAGAAAATAAAGCAGCTACAATGACCCAGGTTCTATGGGCCTCTTCTATGGACTTGAATCCAATAGAAAATCTATGGAAAGAACTAAAGATCAGAGTCCATAGAAGAGGCCCATGGAACCTTCAAAGACTGTGTGAAAGAATGGGCCAAAATCACACCTGAGCAATGCATGCCACTAGTTTCTCCATACAGGAGGTGTCTTAAAGCTGTCATTACCAAAAAAGGATTTTGTACAAAGTATTAAATGCATTTCAGTTAGCGTGTTCAAAACTTTTTCCCAGTGTCATTCAATTTTAGTACATATAACTTAATTTCTGAACCTATTTGTTTTGGTTTCTTTGTATGTGTGGGTTGCATGGGTTGTTTCACGTCAATAGCACCTTTAGAAATATATTTACCTAGAAAAATGGTGACATGTTCAATACTTATTTTACCCACTATATAACATGGGGGAATGGGCATGTATTTTGGAGATGTACTGATTATGTTTCTTATTTTACCCTGATATACACTTCATTCAAAGAATTATTACTAGAATGGTATAGGGTGCCCTCCTTGCTTTTTTATATTTGCCTTCACATCTATTTTCAAACACTTGTCATTCTTCATTCCAATTATACATAAGATGTACCCGGGTTGGTACTATAACAAGTTTGATGTGTCTGTTTCATTCTTGTAATCCTGCTTATATATTTTTAAGTGTCCCTCATGCTATTAAGTTCTTTTGTGCTAGTACAATGAAAGGTTTGCTTGCAGCTCTTTATATCTGTCCTCATTGTTTTTTATGATTTTAAGTTTATATCATTTTAGCTTATGCAACCCATATGTTGTTATTTCAGTTTCTCAAATAGATTTTTCTTACATATTTTTTATTATCTATTTTAATATTCTCTGCTGCTATATCTCTATATATTCTTCTTATCTGTACTAGCATAACCACAAGCAAACTTTATGTATCCCTAGTGCTTATGAGGTAATGTCTATTTCAGACACATGCTGCCTGTTTTTCTTGCTGTGAAATCATAAAAAATAAAAGAACTCTATGGTCACAGCATACACTTTCATTTTATATCATCAGCATTGTAATAACAATACAGGCAGTAGTTTTGTTTGAAAATCCAATATAAGCTTGCATAAAAAATCTCCTTTCGAGCTGTGAGTGTTGCCTGTCTGCTGGTCTTCTCTTCTCAACTTCCTGGATTTCCTGCAGGCTTTGAGCTTCTGCTCTGCTGTTTACGTTCCATTTCTAAGCACTACATATCCCATGGTACCTTGCTGCCTGCAAGCAAAGATTCCTGTACTGACTCCACCTCCTGAAACTCCTCCTCTCTGCACCTTTGTAGTTAAGAAGGCAGGCTCTGTGAAATTTGTAACACAGCAGTCATAGCAGCAATTCAAGGCAGTAAAAGGGGTGGGGTCTTCGCAATGTAAGTTTACAAACTTCAGGATTGTTCAGATTCATAAGAGTAGGGTATAAATAAGTGAAATGCAATGTGGAAATTAATGAATGATTTTACAGTTTGATCACAGAAAATTCTTTAATAAATAAAATAGTCATACCACCTGCAATGTTTTTTATATTGCATACCCCAGTATATGTGGTAATCATTGTATTCATAATGTCTACTTGTGTTTGCTTTGCAGTTGTGTAGCTAAGTACACTTTATCCACTGATGATTTGGAAATTTAGAGCGTTATTTGTGAAAATCTAGCTATAACTCTGGAAATTGCTTCAATGTCTTTAAAACTCGTTGTAGTCAATCAGGAAGGCAAAATATTTTTTTTTCTTTAAAATTTTAATGATGTAATTAGCTTATAATAACCCCTGAAATGCTGATTTCAATATGTGAAAATGATCATTATTAATCCTATTAGATCACTCTTTATTTACAGAAAGAAAATATACACAAGTTACAATCACATACACACACATACACCCAGATACATATACAGTATATACATTGCTATAAGTTAGGGTCCTTTCACATGAGCTTTCCTTCAGGTCTGCATGTCAACTTTTCAGGCAGACCCAATCTGAAGCTCCAAGTAAGTCTATGAGCAGGCAGATATAAACAGAGTGGCACCTATTTAGATCCACTTACCTCTGAGTTCTTTTTGGTCCAGACCTAAATATAATGGATCAGAGGTAGTTTGATGTAAACAGATGCCCATTTTTATCCCCATAGATCGAACATGGATCCAGCAAGGTCCACTGTCAAAATGCAGAAAAAAAATGGAAGGACACGGATGGCACAAAAGTCTGATCATGGATCCCTTGCTGAATGAACTGGGCATGGCCTACGTGAAAGGACTCCAAGGACAACTCTTTTAGTTTTAATAAACAGATATTTTGTAGAATGGAGAATGCAACAGGAAGATTTGGAATGGTGGACAGGAACTACCGAAGTTACTAGATAGACAGGAATTATTTCAGGAAGATTTTGCAGTATTTAAGTATCGAAGACGTGTAAAAAGTCAGGGGTGAGCAAGACCATCATACACCATCTATAACTAAATGATCTTTTTTGAATGGATTAGCCCTTTAAAAAATACAGAATTGTACTTTAAAGGCTAACTCCACCCAAAAATGAACATTCAGTGCTGAATGAGCATGACGTCGAACTTGACCATGAACACTCAATCATCAGTGTTGGGTTGGGTAGACTTTTAATTGCACTTTTCGATGAGTTAAGGTATTGCTATAATAAAATATAAAGTATTCTTAAAATTAATTAAAAAAACTAAAAGCAACACTGTCATCACCAAACAAAAATTTTAAAAGCAGTTCATTGCACAAGAAGAGCTATCACACTTACCTCATTGGCAGCCTGTATCTCTTATTTGTAGCACCCTCCTAGATAGGTGCTAGGTTAGGTAAATTTAGCTTATAGCAAACTGTAATCAGTTGAACTGATGTATTTGTTTTGGTCTGTTCTGTGTTTTACTGGCTGCAGAGTTGACTGCCTCCCCCTGTCTGTTTGGAAAGGCTCTGGAAGATAGTGGGCTGGAAGATTAAAATTGGCAGCTGAATATTTATGCAGCCCTTGCCAATCCTAGGGGAGAGGTGCCCAGATGGTGGCTGAGAATGAGCATAAATACTCTGAGACTTGGAGCAGGGGGGTCCAGAAGAGGAGATCCCTGCCTGTAGGGCTGCTACCCTCCTGGGCAGGCTTCCATGTGTCTGCTGTTCACTGAGGTCCCAGCTAGGCTACCTGTGGGGACTATTCTGCTGAAAATTGGTGAAACAAACTGAGGAACTTTCTTCTGGGGATCTGACCTGGTATCACTGGAAAAGGTGTCTGGAAGATGTAGTATCGGAAGGAGGCATCCAACTATCGAGGGAAATTAGTGCGTACAGACTGGAGAAAGAGATCCCTGAGACTGTGTGCTGCTGCTGCTATCCCTCGTAGTGCTACAGTCAGAGCCACTAAAAAAGGAGACATTGGGGTTGATTTACTAAAGTCAAATCCACTTTGCATTACAAGTGCACTGCAAGTGCACTTGGAAGTGCACTTGGAAGTGCAGTCGCTCTAGATCTGAGGGGAAGATCTGAAATGAGGATAAGCTCTGCCTATTTTTAGCATCCAATCATGAGCAAGCAAAAATGCTGTTTTTTATTTTCCTTGCATGTCCCCCTCAGAAGTGGATTTGCCTTTAGTAAATAAACCCCATTGTGCCTGGTGTCCTGAAATAGCTTAGTCCATTAACTTCTTATGAAGAGACTCTGCTCGCAATAATAGGAGGTAGATTGGTGTCCTCAAGTTGCTACTAGAATTATTGGAGTATCCCACAGTTACTCTACTCTTCTCCAAGTCCTGCAATGACACATCAGAAAAGCATATCCTTTGACTGTTCATTGAGCCCAAGGAGTGACAGTGACTGTGTGCCTGGCTGCAGGTACGGGAAAAGACCCTTGGGACTGAAACTGCTCCTGCAAAAGTGAGTGCTTCATCTCTTCTTTCTGTTGAAGATCTGCAGCCTTCATCAGGTTCTTATCATTCGTCACTTCTGGGATTGTTGGATGCCTGTATCCCCTGTTGGATGCATTGGTACCTTTCACTGACCCCTACATCACTGCTGGGACCTGTAGTGATGTAGGGACGATAGGATGGAACCACGGCGTGTAGTGGGGGACTAAGGCGCTCGACACCCCCAGAAATGTTCAATGCTGCTATTAGGATTTCTTTTTGGAGACAACAGTGGAGTTTTAAAGTTATATATATATCATTAAAGAAAAGATAACCTTTTTATGCTATATTTTGTCTCAGAAGTTTATGAATAGAAAATGAGTTTCCAAAACTTTGTTTCCTTTGCTGACTCCATTTCCCTCCAGATCAGACAAGTTTTGCTTTTATAATTCCCAGAAGGTTTATTTATTTTTCTTTGTACAAAAATAAATTGAAATCATACTGACTGGCATTCATAGAGATATTGAGTAGATAACCACACATCTTCTGAACTAGAATATTTAAAACAGCAGGAGCTCTAATACTGGAGAATACTGAGATGCACGGATGCGTCCAGATCTCTGTTGAGGGATTTCCGGAAAATCCCATCAGCTAAAATACATTTTTCTCACAGAAGTCAAGTGTTTTATTCTTGAGTTCTCATGAAAGTGGCCTAAATATATTAGTATGTATTGGTCATTACAATGATTGGAGTTTACTTGAGGACACATTGCTTGGAATATAGTCTTAAAACTTTTTTGTCTTCCATATTTTAGAGATTTGTGAATCTGTTATCAAAAAAGAAAACTGTTACCACATATGGCAAATTGGACAGAACACAAATTAGCAAATATCTGCCAAGAAATGAGGAAGGCTTCAAATTCCTACTGAACTCATAAAACTAGCTTGACCAGACTGTGTAAAACAGCACCTGCAAACTAGCACTGAGGTGTAACGCTTCAAGGTCATGTATGGTGAATGCATATATAATGAAACAATAACATCTTGTGCCTATAAATAATCTGTCATATGTCCCAGAAGACTTTGGGAGGGAGAGCTTCTGCTTCCGGTCGCCTAGGTGACAGGAATGGAAGTGGAGCAGGTACCTCTCAGATTTGGATACCTGCTCTCCCCCTCTTCCCCAAAAGCTCAGTTTCACAAACAGGAGCTGGGGAGGAGGCCTTAGAGCGTAAGTTCCACTTTTATACTTACCTGAGACTCATCTCTATCCAGCGATGTCCACGAGTGCTTTGGCTATCTAGGATTGGCTGAGACACAGCAGAGACGCCATTGGCTCCTGCTGCTGTCAATCTCAGTTAGCTAATCAGGAGAGAGAGAGGTGCTAATCCGTGGCTCTGTGTCTGAATGGATGCACAGAGCTGCAGTTTGGTTTGGGGGCCCCCATGGCAAGCTGCTTGCTGTGGGGGCACTCAATAGGAGGGAGGAGCCAGGGACCCAAGAAGAGGAGGATTTGGACTTCCCTGGGCAAAACCACTGCACAGAGCAGGCAAGTATAACATGTTTGTTATTTTAATCATTTAAAAAAAAAAACTTTACAATCACTTTAAGGCAGTCTATTCATTTTGAACACCTCGGCAGACCTAAAACCAAATCTGATCCTTATTATGCAATGCAACAAACAGATTGTGTAGATTACCTCTTGCATCCTATTGTGTCTCCTGGACAGGCAATAAAGGAAATCTCCCCCATAAGGAACAGGTGGCAAACAGTCAACTGAAAAAAAAAGTTTTGCCCAAACATCCAGAATTCATTTGCAATATTAACTTTTATAGTGAACATAACCTTCTTGCAATGGGTATAGTTGGCCTTTAGTGTTGATTATGAGATCGCTATTAGTGCTGCAGGTGGTTAAAGAAGGCTTGGAATTACATTGACTTCTCATGTGATTTTTTTTAGCCAGCCCAGAGACTTAAGCCAAGCTGTCTGTCAAATCTGAGTACAAGAGGTCACAACAACATCTGTCGGCTTCCTTCCCAGTATATTTTCACATACATTTTTTGCCTTGGAAGCAGTCCTACAAAACGTTGTTATTTATATGAAGATCTAACTAATAGGATCCCAGGAGCTTTTCAGTTATGAGTTGAACTCTTCACTTCTGTAATGTTCATCCCCTCTGAAGGAAGATTGAAGATTAATTTATAATCGTGATCTTGCTGCAAATAATATCTGGATCTTTCAGGCTAGACAACCGTTATTCATACATGAGCATCAAGCAGTCAAGCTGATGACCTTTTACAGTGGGTGGATTTTCACAGCCCTTTTAATTGTCAGAAAACCATCATAAGACGAAAACCATATGTATATTTTTTATTTAGAATTTTATAGCTTCATTTAATGCCCAACTCGAGCCAAAACTTTTAAAAAGTTTTTGTAGTCTTAGAAAAGTTAATTGTGTGCATTTTTATTTAGAATGTTATACTTTCATCTAATGTCCAACTTTTTAAAAGTTTTGGGATATTTTTAGAAAAAGTAACTATTTCTGTCAAATGTTTGTTTTTGTTGAGGAGATTTTATCTCACCTCTTTTCCCTCTGGTAGCCTGTGACAGCATACATTCTATCTATCTATCTATCTATCTATCTATCTATCTATCTATCTATCTATCTATCTATCTATCTATCTATCTATCTATCTATCTATCTATCTATCTATCTATCTATCTATCTATCTATCTATCTATCTATCTATCTATCTATCGTATCTCACAAAAGTGAGTATATCCCTCACATTTTTGTAAATATTTTATTATATATCTTTTCTTGTGACAACACTGGCACACGCCCCCTGCCATGCCCCCTTAAAGGAGAATTACACACAAAAAATGTTTAGTTAAACCCACAAGTGCTTTTATTACCACTATTATTCCTTTATATTGGCTTTTGATATTTACAAATGCAACCATTTAGAAATCAGATGAAAGGTTTAGCACTGAGGAATGCTTTTTAAAAGATAAATAGTGCATTTTATATACAACTATATAAATCAGACCAAAATGAGGTGGAATGAGGGACAGAGGGACTTTGTTCCAAATCAGGGACAGTTGGGAGCAGTGAAAGGAACTCTTAAGGCATCAGCAAACCAAGATATTTTGGACAATTTCATGCTCCCAACTGTGTGGGAACAGTTTGGGGATGGCCCCTTCCTGTTTCAACATGACTGCGCACCATTGCACAAAGCAAGGTCCATAAAGATATGGATGAGCGAGTTTGGGGTGGAGGAACTTGACTGGCCTGCACAGAGTCCTGACCTCAACCCGATAGAACACCTTTGGGATGAATTAGTGTGGGTACTGTGAGCCAGGCCTTCTCATCCAACATCAGTACCTGACCTCACAAATGCACTTCTGGAAGTATGGTCAAACATTCCTATAGACACACTCCTAAACCTTGTGGACAGTCTTCCCAGAAGAGTTGAAGCTATTATAGCTGCAAAGGGTGGGCCAACTCAATATTGAACCCTACAGACTAAGACTGGGATGCCATGTGTATGTAAAGGCAGGTGTCCCAATACTTTTGAGAATATAGTGTAATTAATATATATATATATATATATATATATATATATATATATATATATATATTACACACAGTATCTCACAAAAATGAGTGCACCCCTCACATTTTTGTAAATATTTTATTATATCTTTTCATGTGACAACACTGAAGAAATGACACTTTGCTACAATGTAATGTAGTGAGTGTACATCTTGTACAACAGTGTAAATTTGCTGTCCCCTCAAAATAACTCAACACACAGCCATTAATCTCTAAACTGCTGGCAACAAAAGTGAGTACACCCCTAAGTGAAAATGTCCAAATTGGGCCCAATTAGCCATTTTCCCTCACTGGTGTCATGTGGCTCGTTACTTTTACAAGGTCTCAGGTGTGAATAGGGAGCAAGTGTGTTAAATTTGGTGTTATTGCTCTCACTCTCTCATACTGGTCCCTGGAAGTTCAACATGGCACCTCATGGCAAAGAACTCTCAGGATCTGAAAAAAAGAATTGTTGCTCTACATAAAGATGGCCTAGGCTATAAGAAAATTGGCAAGACCCTGAAACTGAGCTGCAGCACGGTGGCCAAGATCATACAGCGGTTTAACAGGACAGGTTCCACTCAGAACAGGCCTCGCCATGGTCGGACAAAGAAGTTGACTGCACATGCTCAGCGTCATTTCCAGAGGTTGTCTTTGGGAAATAGACGTGTGAGTGCTGCCAGAATTGCTGCAGAGGTTGATGGGGAGGGGGGTCAGCCTGTCAGTACTCAGACCATAAGCCGCACACTGCATCAAATTGGTCTGCATGGCTGTCACCCCAGAAGGAAGCCCCTTCTAAAGATGATGCACAAGAAAGCCCACAGTTTGCTGAAGACAAGCAGACTAAGGGCATGGATTACTGGAACCATGTCCTGTGGTCTGCTGAGACGAAGATAAAACGTATTTAGTTCAGATAGTGTCAAGCGTGTGTGGCGGAAATCAGGTGAGGAATACAAAGGCAAGTGTGTCTTCCCTACAGTCAAGCATGGTGGTGGGAGCGTCATGGTCTGGGGCTGCATGAGTGCTGTCAGCACTGGGGAGCTACAGTTAATTGAGGGAACCATGAATGGCAACATGTACCTCGGCATACTGAAGCCGAGCATGATCCCCTCCCTTCGGAGACTAGGCCACAGGGCAGTATTCCAACAGAACGACCCCAAACACACCTCCAAGATGACCACTGCCTTGCTAAAGAAGCTGAGGGTAAAGGTGATGGACTGGCCAAGCGTGTCTCCAGACCTAAACCCTATTGAGCATCTGTGGGGCTTCCTCAAAACAGAAGGTGGAGGAGCGCAAGGTCTCTAACATCCACCAGCTCCATAATGTCATCATGGAGGAGTGGAAGAGGACTCCAGTGGCAACCTGTGAAACTCTGATGAACTCCATGCCCAAGAAGGTTAAGGCAGTGCTGAAAAATAATGGCGGCCACACAAAGTGTTAACACTTTGGGCCCAATATGGACATTTTCACTTAGGGGTGTACTAACTTTTATTTCCAGCGGTTTAGACATTAATGGCTGTGTGTTGAGTTATTTTGAGGGAACGGCAAATTTACATTGTTATACAAGCTGTACACTCACTACTTTACATTGTAGCAAAGTGTCATTTCTTCAGTGTTGTCACATGAAAAGATATAATAAAAATATTTACAAAAATGTGAGGGGTGTACTCACTATTATGAGATACTGTATATATATATATATATATATATATATATATATATATATATTTGTATTTATTTATATATAGTGCCTTGAAAAAGTATTCATACCCCTTGAAAATGTCCACATTTTGTCATGTTACAACCAAAGCGTATTTTAATTGGGTTTATTGTGATAGACCAACACAAAGTGACATATAATTGTAAAGTGAAAGGAAAATGATAAATGGTTTTCAAAATTTAGCGTGCGTTTGTATTCAGTCCCCCTGTGTCAATACTTTGTAGAACCACCTTTCGCTGCAATTACAGCTGCAAGTCTTTTTGGGGATATCTCTACCAGCTTTTCACATCTAGAGAGTGACATTTTTGCCCATTCTTCTTCGCAAAATATCTTAAGCTCTGTCATATTGAATGGAGAGCGTCTGAACAGCAATTTTCAAGTCTTGCCACAGATTCTCAATTGGATTTAGGTCTGGACTTTGACTGCGCTATTTTAACACATGAATATGCTTTGATCTAAACCATTCCATTATAGCTCTGGCTGTATGTTTAGGGTCGTTGTCCTGCTGAAAGGTGAACCTCCACCCCAGTCTCAGACTCTAATGCCGCGTACTCACGATCGGACATTCCGACAACAAAACTTATGATTTATTTCCGATGGATGTTGGCTCAAACTTGTCTTGCTTACACACGGTCGCACAAATGTTGTTGGAAATTCTGATCGCCAAGAACGCGCTGACGTACAACGCGTGCAACGGCACCATAAAAGGGCAGTTCAATAGCCAGTGCGCCACCCTTTGGGCTCCTTCTGCTAATCTCATGTTTATCTTGTGTTAGTAGAAGTTTGGTGAGAGACGATTCGCACTTTTCAGCCTCGTGCTTGTCAGTTTGTTACTGCTCTTCAGTTTGTGCTCGTGGGTTCGTATCTGTGTTTCAGTGCATGTAGTCAGTTCGTATCTGTTTTACAGTGCGTTTTTGTCCGCTCATTTCTGATTTTCAGCTCGCTCTTCTCAGGCCTTTCTGATTTTCAGTGCATTCTGTTAGTTCGTTCTGACCAGCCGACTGTTTTGTAGCCATGTTGCGGGTACGTACTCATTGTAGAGTTTGTGCTGCGCAGGGGCTTGGTGTTGGGGTTCTTACTTTGACCCAAGCCCAGTCCACAAACAGGACAGGGAGGAGTTCATGGACAAAGAATTAGTTACTCCAGTGTGACCAATTCTCTCACATGCCTTTGTTGCGCGGAGATCCAGGAGAATAATCCTGATGATTTCGGGAATTATCTCTGAATGACGGCCCCCGTTTTTTACCATCTTTTGTCTTTGCTGTCCCCCTATATTACCAGGCAGGACACCTGCATGCGGCAAGCCATCACGCCGGAACAAAGGCTAGTCGCCACCTTGCTGTACTTGGCAACGAGGAGAAGTCTGCAGGACATCAAGTTCTCGACAGGCATCTCCCCCCAGGCTCTGGGGATCATTATTCCAGAGACCTGTTCTGCCATTATTCAGGTCCTGCAGAAGGACTATCTTAACCAGTTGCCGACCGCCGCACGACGATGTACGTCGACAGAGCGGCACAGGCAGGCAAAAGGGCTTACATGTACGTCCTTGCCTGCCCGCGGGTGGGGGGTCCGATCGGACCCCCCCCGGTGCCTGCGGCGGTCGACAAATCTCCTCCGGCGATCGGTGGTGAGGGGGAGGCCATCCATTCGTGGCCCCCCCTCGCGATCGCTCCCAGCCAATGGGATCATTTCCCTGCCTCTGTATTGTACACAGAGGCAGAGGAAATGATGTCATCTCTCCTCGGCTCGGTATTTTCCGTTCCGGGCCGAGGAGAGAAGACTGGAATGTGAGTGCACCAACACACACACACAGTAGAACATGCCAGGCACACAAAACACCCCGATCCCCCCCCAGATCGCCCCCCCCATCCCCCCCCAATCACCCCCCCCTGTCACAAACTGACACCAAGCAGGTTTTTTTTCTTTTTTTTTTTCTGATTACTGATTGGTGTCAGTTTGTGACAGTTACAGTGTTAGGGCAGTGAGTGTTAGGCCCCCTTTAGGTCTAGGATACCCCCCTAACCCCCCCTAATAAAGTTTTAACCCCTTGATCACCCCCCGTCACCAGTGTCGCTAAGCGATCATTTTTCTGATCGCTGTATTAGTGTCGCTGGTGACGCTATTAGGGACGTAAATATTTAGGTTCGCCGTCAGCGTTTTATAGCGACAGGGACCCCCATATACTATCTAATAAATGTTTTAACCCCTTGATTGCCCCCTAGTTAACCCTTTCACCACTGATCACCGTATAACCGTTACGGGTGACGCTGATTAGTTTGTTTATTTTTTATAGTGTCAGGGCACCCACCGTTTATTACCGAATAAAGGTTTAGCCCCCTGATCGCCCGGCGGTGATATGCGTCGCCCCAGGCAGCGTCAGATTAGCGCCAGTACCACTAACACCCACGCACGCAGCATACACCTCCCTTAGTGGTATAGTATCTGATCGGATCAATATCTGATCTGATCAGATCTATACTAGCGTCCCCAGCAGTTTAGGGTTCCCAAAAACGCAGTGTTAGCAGGATCAGTCCAGATACCTGCTAGCACCTGCGTTTTGCCCCTCCGCCCGGCCCAGCCCAGCCCAGCCCACCCAAGTGCAGTATCGATCACTGTCACTTACAAAACACTAAACGCATAACTGCAGCGTTCGCAGAGTCAGGCCTGATCCCTGCGATCGCTAACAGTTTTTTTGGTAGCGTTTTGGTGAACTGGCAAGCACCAGCCCCAGGCAGCGTCAGGTTAGTGCCAGTAGCGCTAACACCCACGCACGCACCGTACACCTCCCTTAGTGGTATAGTATCTGAACGGATCAATATCTGATCCGATCAGATCTATACTAGCGTCCCCAGCAGTTTAGGGTTCCCAAAAACGCAGTGTTAGTGGGATCAGCCCAGATACCTGCTAGCACCTGCGTTTTGCCCCTCCGCCCGGCCCAGCCCAGCCCACCCAAGTGCAGTATCAATCGATCACTGTCACTTACAAAACACTAAACGCATAACTGCAGCGTTCGCAGAGTCAGGCCTGATCCCTGCGATCGCTAACAGTTTTTTTGGTAGCGTTTTGGTGAACTGGCAAGCACCAGCCCCAGGCAGCGTCAGGTTAATGCCAGTAGCGCTAACACCCACGCACGCACCGTACACCTCCCTTAGTGGTATAGTATCTGAACGGATCAATATCTGATCCGATCAGATCTATACTAGCGTCCCCAGCAGTTTAGGGTTCCCAAAAACGCAGTGTTAGTGGGATCAGCCCAGATACCTGCTAGCACCTGCGTTTTGCCCCTCCGCCCGGCCCAGCCCAGCCCACCCAAGTGCAGTATCGATCGATCACTGTCACTTACAAAATACTAAACGCATAACTGCAGCGTTCGAGTCAGGCCTGATCCCTGCGATCGTTAACAGTTTTTTTGGTAGCGTTTTGGTGAACTGGCAAGCGCCAGCGGCCTAGTACACCCCGGTCGTAGTCAAACCAGCACTGCAGTAACACTTGGTGACGTGGCGAGTCCCATAAGTGCTGTGCAAGCTGGTGAGGTGGCAAGCACAAATAGTGTCCCGCTGCCACCAAAAAGACAAACACAGGCCCGTCGTGCCCATAATGCCCTTCCTGCTGCATTCGCCAATCCTAATTGGGAACCCACCACTTCTGCAGCACCCGTACTTCCCCCATTCACATCTCCAACCAAATGCAGTCGGCTGCATGAGAGGCATTTTCTTTATGTCCTCCTGAGTACCCCTCCCCAACGAACCCCCCAAAAAAGATGTTGTGTCTGCAGCAAGCGCGGATATAGGCGTGACACCCGCTATTATTGTCCCTCCTGTCCTGACAATCCTGGTCTTTGCATTGGTGAATGTTTTGAACGCTACCATTCACTAGTTGAGTATTAGCGTAGGGTACAGCATTGCACAGACTAGGCACACTTTCACAGGGTCTCCCAAGATGCCATCGCATTTTGAGAGACCCGAACCTGGAACCGGTTACAGTTATAAAAGTTACAGTTACAAAACAAGTGTAAAAAAAAAAAAAAACACACACAAAAATATAAAATAAAAAATAATAGTTGTCGTTTTATTGTTCTCTCTCTATTCTCTCTCTCTCTATTCTCTCTATTGTTCTGCTCTTTTTTACTGTATTCTATTCTGCAATGTTTTATTGTTATTATGTTTTATCATGTTTGCTTTTCAGGTATGCAATTTTTTATACTTTACCGTTTACTGTGCTTTATTGTTAACCATTTTTTTGTCTTCAGGTACACCATTCACGACTTTGAGTGGTTATACCAGAATGATGCTTGCAGGTTTAGGTATCATCTTGGTATCATTCTTTTCAGCCAGCGGTCGGCTTTCATGTAAAAGCAATCCTAGCGGCTAATTAGCCTCTAGACTGCTTTTACAAGCAGTGGGAGAGAATGCCCCCCCCCCACCGTCTTCCGTGTTTTTCTCTGGCTCTCCTGTCTCAACAGGGAACCTGAGAATGCAGCCGGTGATTCAGCCAGCTGACCATAGAGCTGATCAGAGACCAGGGTGGCTCCAAACATCTCTATAGCCTAAGAAACCGGAAGCTACGAGCATTTTATGACTTAGATTTCGCCGGATGTAAATAGCACCATTGGGAAATTGGGGAAGCATTTTATCACACCGATCTTGGTGTGGTCAGATGCTTTGAGGGCAGAGGAGAAATCTAGGGTCTAATAGACCCCAATTTTTTCAAAAAAGAGTACCTGTCACTACCTATTGCTGTCATAGGGGATATTTACATTCCCTGAGATAACAATAAAAATGATAAAAAAAAAAAAAATGAAAGGAACAGTTTTAAAATAAGATAAAAAAGCAAAAAAAAATAAAGAAAAAAAAAAAAAAAAAAAAAAAAAAAGCACCCCTGTCCCCCCTGCTCTCGCGCTAAGGCGAACGCAAGCGTCGGTCTGGCGTCAAATGTAAACAGCAATTGCACCATGCATGTGAGGTATCACCGCGACGGTCAGATCGAGGGCAGTAATTTTAGCAGTAGACCTCCTCTGTAAATCTAAAGTGGTAACCTGTAAAGGCTTTTAAAGGCTTTTAAAAATGTATTTATTTTGTTGCCACTGCACGTTTGTGCGCAATTGTAAAGCATGTCATGTTTGGTAACCATGTACTCGGCCTAAGATCATCTTTTTTATTTCATCAAACATTTGGGCAATATAGTGTGTTTTAGTGCATTAAAATGTAAAAAAGTGTGTTTTTCCCCCAAAAATACGTTTGAAAAATCGCTGCGCAAATACTGTGTGAAAAAAAAAAATGAAACACCCACCATTTTAATCTGTAGGGCATTTGCTTTAAAAAAATATATAATGTGTGGGGGTTCAAAGTAATTTTCTTGCAAAAAAAAATAATTTTTTCATGTAATCAAAAAGTGTCAGAAAGGGCTTTGTCTTCAAGTGGTTAGAAGAGTGGGTGATGTGTGACATAAGCTTCTAAATGTTGTGCATAAAATGCCAGGACAGTTCAAACCCCCCCAAATGACCCCATTTTGGAAAGTAGACACCCCAAGCTATTTGCTGAGAGGCATGTCGAGTCCATGGAATATTTTATATTGTGACACAAGTTGCGGGAAAGAGACACATTTTTTTTTTTTTTTGCACAAAGTTGTCACTAAATGATATATTGCTCAAACATGCCATGGGAATATGTGAAATTACACCCCAAAATACATTCTGTTGCTTCTCCTGAGTACGGGGATACCACATGTGTGAGACTTTTTGGGAGCCTAGCCGCGTATGGGACCCCGAAAACCAAGCACCGCCTTCAGGCTTTCTAAGGCTGTAAATTTTGTATTTCACTCTTCACTGCCTATCACAGTTTTGGAGGCCATGGAAAGCCCAGGTGGCACAAAACCCCCCCAAATGACCCCATTTTGGAAAGTAGACACCCCAAGCTATTTGCTGAGTGGTATAGTGACTATTTTGCAGACCTCACTTTTTGTCACAAAGTTTTGAAAATTAAAAAAAGAAAAAAAAAATTTTTTTTTTTGTCTTTCTTCATTTTCAAAAACAAATGAGAGCTGCAAAATACTCACCAGGCCTCTCAGCAAATAGCTTGGGGTGTCTACTTTCCAAAATGGGGTCATTGGGGGGGGGTTTGTGCCACCTGGGCATTCCATGACCTCCGAAACTGTGATAGGCAGTGAAGAGTGAAATCAAAAATGTACACCCTTAGAAATCCTGAAGGCGTTGATTGGTTTTCGGGGTCCCGTACGCGGCTAGGCTCCTAAAAAGTCCCACACATGTGGTATCTCCGTACTCAAGAGAAGCAGCAGAATGTATTTTGGGGTGCAATTCCACATATGCCCATGACCTGTGTGAGCAATATATCATTTAGTGACAACTTTGTGCAATAAATAAATAAATAAATAAATAAATAAATTGTCACTTTCCCGCAACTTGTGTCAAAATATAAAATATTCCATGGACTCAAGATGCCTCTCAGCAAATAGCTTGGGGTGTCTACTTTCCAAAATGGGGTCATTTGGGGGGGGTTGTGCCATCTGGGCATTTTATGGCCTTCAAAACTGTGATAGGTAGTGAGGAGTAAAATAAAAAATGTACGCCCTTAGAAATCCTGAAGGCAGTGATTGGTTTTTGGGGCCCCGTATGCGGCTAGGCTCCCAAAAAGTCCCACACATGTGGTATCCCCATACTCAGGAGAAGCAGCTAAATGTATTTTGGGGTGCAATTCCACATATGCCCATGGCCTGTGTGAGCAATATATCATTTAGTGACAACTTTTTGTAATTTTTTTTTTTTTTTTGTCATTATTCAATCACTTGGGACAAAAAAAATAAATATTCAATGGGCTCAACATGCCTCTCAGCAATTTCCTTGGGGTGTCTACTTTCCAAAATGGGGTCATTTGTGGGGGTTTTGTACTGCCCTGCCATTTTAGCACCTCAAGAAACGACATAGGCAGTCATAAATTAAAGGCTGTGTAAATTCCAGAAAATGTACCCTAGTTTGTAGGCGCTATAACTTTTGCGCAAACCAATAAATATACACTTATTGACATTTTTTTTACCAAAGACATGTGGCCAAATACATTTTGGCCTAAATGTATAACTAAAATTGAGTTTATTGGATTTTTTTTAGAACAAAAAGTAGAAAATATCATTTTTTTTCAAAAACTTCGGTCTTTTTCCGTGTATAGCGCAAAAAATAAAAACGGCAGAGGTGATCAAATACCATCAAAAGAAAGCTCTATTTGTGGGAAGAAAAGGACGCAAATTTCGTTTGGGTACAGCATTGCATGCCCGCGCAATTAGCAGTTAAAGCGACACAGTGCCAAATTGGAAAAAGTGCTCTGGTCAGGAAGGGGGTAAATCCTTCCGGGGCTGAAGTGGTTAAGGTAAGTTTTCTCCTTTAACATCACATTCTATGTATTTAATGTTTGCTAATGTATTGTATTTCTTTCATCATTCCCCAATTACCATGATTGTAATATACTGTGAATGTCCCCTTTGTCCTCATGCATGCTGGAAGTTTTTAAAAGTTCCTTTTTTGTCTTTCATGCATATTTTCCTTCTCTAACTTCCCCAGCATGCTATCCTGTGCCCATACACACAGCTCCATTGTAGTGTTTACCCTAAACATCCTCTAAAATGTGTACAAATGTTATTTTTGTCCTTAAATTCATGCAGAGTGCAAGAGGCTTTTTTTTGGGGGGGGGGGGGGGGTCCCAAACGTATTTGGATCCCCCCCCCCCAACCGTTAAGTCAACCGATACCAATCCTTTATCTGCTGACTTTGCCTAACCCATGCACACTATACCTACCTCTTTTGTGGTCATATTTATGGATGATTTCACCAAAGCATTTAGTGCAAGGGCCTGCCTGAATACTTTCAAATGGTACTGTTTAAAGTTTTGTTCTCCTATTATCTTGATAGGTAATTGCAGAATGTAAAATTGTGCTTCAATTTGGACAGTGTGTATTCATATTTTTGTATTATGACACTTCTTACCTGTCCAGTGGGCTGCCAATAGTGTAAGTAAGGAGGGGCTGGCCAAAGTAATATACATTATTTATGCATTCAGCTCTCAATGAAGTGGAGAGGGTTACCTGTCCAAAACATCTCCCCCCCTAAATTTTTTACAATGGGCCATTAGAGGGAGTGAAGAATCTGATAAGTGGACCTTATACTTTTGTCTTTAAATACTCCTTAAAGTAAATGTTATACTGATGTTGGCCAAGAATGTTTGTGTCTAATCTGCTTGCAATGTTTATGTGCAAAAGTACTAATTTTTTTTTCTTGTTTGACTCCACAGTTTCCTTCAACCCCACAGGAATGGCAGACTGCCCAGTTTGCCCAGCGGTGGGACTTTCCTAACTGCGGAGGGGCAATCAATGGGAAACACGCCCACATCGTCCCACCCCCCCCAACTCGGGGTCATACTTTTAGAATTACAAAGTGTTTAATAGTATTGTGATGTTGACAGTGGTGTTGGCGACATACGATTTTTTGTATGTGGACGTGGGGAAGAATGGCTGGATGTTGGATGGTGGAGTCATCGCCCAGACAGAGTTTTACATATGGCTCCAGAATGGCAGCTTGGGCTTGCCAGCTGCGGAAGACAACGTGGCTGGTCTTCCGCTTGTTTTCGTCGCTGATGAAGCGTTTGGGCTAGGAGAACATCTCCCATTTCCCATGAGGACCCTCATCTCGGACCAGAGAGTTTTTAACTACCGGCTGGCCAGGGCCAGAAGAGTGGTGGAAAATACTTTCAGCATAATGGCAAACAGGTTCCGCCTATTTCTAACACCAATCCACATGGAGGAATATAAATTCAACCATATTGTGCTTGCCTGCTGCATTCTGCACAATTTTCTGCGTAAAAATGCTACGAACTATGTGGCCTCAGTTGGGCCCGAGGCAGGATTTCCTGATTAATCAACCCTGACGGCACTTGAAGCTGGCCGTCCTGGCTTGCCCCCCACCCCCCCACCCAAAGCACCTGCAAAGTCAGACAAAAAGTACTTTGCGGGTAGGGGGGTATTGATATGCCAGCAAATGTGTGAAACATTTTTTAAATAAATTTTTATTTTAAAATGAACTAATATTTCATTTGATTTACTGCTTGTGTTTCTTTCAGCTGTCTCCTAGGTTCTCCAATGGGCTTTTCTTTTTGGCCATTTTCTTCAATAGTGCAAACATAATTTATTTGATACATGAGGTAACAATCTCTTCTTCAGCATACTATTATGTTGTGGGTCTGCTACACACATACACACACACATTGTTTTTTGTTGTTAATGTATGTAGTGCATTAATGATAAAAATAATCATGCTTTTCAGCATCATGAATTAATTGTTTTGAGTCCCTAAAATGGCCTGATTGGGGCCAATTTTAGAGCACTGTGTGGGTTATTTATTAAAAGGCAAATACACTTTGCACTTGCACTTGTAGTGCAAAGTGGACTTGCCATTAGTAAATACCCCCATTATCACTGTAAACACCAACTTACTCCAAAAACTGGTATTGAGCATTGAGAAGAAGAAGAAGAAGCCACACATTGTTAAGTATAAAATATTTTACTCCGTGCACATTCACATATGCGCTAGAAAAGGGTTTTTGACTAAACTAACATCTTTGGTGTATAACATTTTTATGTTTGACATTAGATATATAATTTTTTGGGTTAAACAGGCATGTTTAAAACCATAACATACACAACTCGGGAACTTACAAAGTTCAACTTTGATAAAGTGAAGGCCGTATCAGACATTAGTATGTCAAAACTGTGTTGATCTTGCCTTCATCAGATGGGGTGATGTCACCCCTGTAAAAGCCACATTTTGAAGATGCACACAAATTAGGAGTCAAAATGTGGATTTTCCTCCTGATCCTATGCCTAATGTCCAAATGTGCTAGCTCCCATCATGGGGGATCAATGGATGTGTTTTCGGGGGTGCAACCCCTTCCTCTCACCTACTTGAGTTGCGAGGAAGGGGTTGCACCCACAAAACGCGTACATTGATATCCCGTGATGGCAGATAGCACATGTTAACAGACTGTGTGCATCTTCAAAATTTGGATTTTAGAATACTTTAAAACTTGATTTAAAAAAAAAATTCCACGACAAAACGGTACAATTTTTGTTTGTTTTAGATTCTGCCTAAAACATTAATGATGGTCTTCATTTTTTGTTGAACATCATTGATGTTTTCCTTTATCATCTCTAAATCCCGATTGCACAACATTATCTCCCCGATGAGGACTTGTGCACTTGCACTGGTGAAATCAGTTTCTTCTTCCACAACATCCACATCACCTAAAATAAAAAAACACACCATGTATTATAAATATGCAGGCATACATCTATTACCTGAAGCTGTGGTCTCAGACGCTGACCTGTTGTGGTCACTATTTCACCCAATTCATGTACCTCGGAATCCACATCCTCAGATTGTGGTATAGGGATATCCCTTTCTTTAGGAGGTGTGGTGTTCCTGGTGTCCTCAGATGTCCCGAGTCTTTTTTCCCCTGTGTGAATAGAAAAAAAAAGTATACTTAGCACACAGTTATTTGAGGAAAGAAATAGTAACATGAAACATTGCTTGAAGTGTCGTACAATTGTCTGTTTTGGCGAGTTCCAAGCTGAAGACATGATTTTTTCCCTTTATTCAAGTTGGAATACTTACCTTTTTTTTGGTAAAATTTCCCACAGAAACTGCCAAAAACATCATATTAGTAGGCGAATGAACAATGTTTACTATGAACGATTACTGTGCCCACAAACTTGAAACTTGCCCTTTTAACCTGTCCAACAGTAAGGAAAAGCACATGGAGCAGCAGGAAAGTACCGTATTTATCGGCGTATAACATGCGCTGGCGTATAACCCCAATTTAAGAGGGAAGTTTCAAGGAAAAAACGTTTTTTTTAAATAAACCACTTTAAAGCAAAATAATGATTTCCCTGATCTGCATGTTTTCAGTATTCAAGCTATTGGAATAAAATGACAACCATAAGTGTACTTTACATGAAAACGACAGGTCCTTTTTATCAACAGCCCTCTGACCCCTAAAAAATTAAACGTTCCTCTAAAAAAAATTCAGAAAAAAATGTGTCAGGCATTTACTTGCAGGCTTGCAGCATGGCTTTGCATCTTTGCAGTACAGCAATCAAAGTTAATCTCCAACTTAATTAATATTCTAGTTGTGAACAAACTGCTCTTGATAAACATAAAAAGGCTTGGGGGCGTAGCCTGGATATCGTACTGACCAGGGAGCTTCCAGTATCCTGAGGAATTCTTACCTTTTTAACCTGCTTTAGGCTACCCTTCTGCCCATCATCTCTTCAGGAAACCTGCTGGGAACCTGTGACCTGCCTCTCAGCCGATCCACCGCCGATCCACCTCTCCGCATTTCAGAACGAAGCCGCCAGCTCCCGCTGCCTCGTGTACAGAGTGAGAGCAGAGCGGAGAGCCGAGTAGAGGAGATGACGGCTCTGTGACTTCCAGCGGCACTTGTCTCCCTCCTTTCCCTCTGTCGGGGCTATCGGCATATAACACGCACCCGCTATTTCCCCCCTATTTTCAGGGGAAAAAAGTGTGTGTTATACGCAGATAAATACGGTAATAATAATAATTAGGAACACAGGACAAATACTTCCTTTTTTGCAGCACTTTCCTGATCCTTCTGTACTGATCGTGCTCCCTCAATTTCAGGTCTGACCAGCGTTTCCTAAATTGATCCTTGGATCGTCGTACCCCGAAATTCCTGTGCAGATTTCTCACAACTTTAGTCATGATCTTGGCCTTTCTCACATTTGGGTTTGGGTACGGTCCATCCTTCCCATCATAGTCAACCCTCTTCAAGATGTCCACCATCTCTACAAAGGTCATATTTGATGCCTTAAATCTCCTCCTGGATTGGGACGTTTCTGGCTCCGGGCTTTCATCATTGCTGCTAGTATCATGCACCTGCTCTGTCTCCGCCATGTGCTCTCCCACTACGCAGAAAGAGAAGGGGCGGGGAATATACTAGAAAGAAGATCAGGGGCGGGCGGAGTTTCATGCGGAGTGTATATAAAGCTTAACACGCATGCGTCATACGTACGATCTGTGAGCGGAGGAAGGAGTAGCGGAAGCGCCGATCATGCTAACGAAGGTACAATTTTAACTTGGAGCATCACTGTCCTATACTGCTTAGAGATTGAGGCCTATATTGGGACAAGATTATGAGAATTTAGCCTGACATTAGGGTTTGTCTTGTGTTGAGTCTTGCAGATAAAATGGATAGATTTAACGATCACGACTTCCGCCCTAGCTTCATTGATAAATACAGAGAGCTGCCCTGTCTGTGGCAGGTGAAACACCCATTTTATAATAATAATAAAATAAAGAGGAAGGCAGCACTGGATCAATTGCTGGAATTGGTGAAGCCGGTGATTCCCAGGGCAACTATCCCCTATTTGAAGTGCAAAATTGGTGGCCTAAGGAGCACATATAATTAGGGAGCGTAAGAAGGTCCAGGATTCCATGAGATCGGGAGCAGGAGCCGATGACATTTATGTACCCAGGCTGTGGTACTACGACAGACTGGGGTTTTTGTTAGACCAGACTGAAATCAGGCCATCACTATCAACCCTTCCTTCCACTCTTTCTTCCACCTCAGCTGAGGCTTCCAATGTCCAACCTGGGCCTTTCACCCAGGAAGATGTGGGGGAGCCCAGCTTGAGCCAGGTATAGCATTGTTCAACATATTTGTTGTCAAAAAATTAATCATGTTAACTAGATGTTATTATTGATCACTAATCTGATTTAACAAAGTGGTTTATATATCAATAGACAGTAGTAGCCAAAAATGATTGGGACAAGAATGAAAAATGCTGGGGTCAGAATGATAGTCTTTTCTATTTGTTAACATTCAATTTGCAACAGTCATGAGCTCAAAATTGTGTGTGATTGATGACCAAAAAACTAAAACTATGTCCCATTTTCATACACAGGAAAGTCTCAGCCAGGAGGAGGCAGTGGAAAGTGGCAGCCAGGAGGTGGCGGGGAAAGTGGCAGCCAGGAGGTGCCCGGGCCCAGTAGCCTGACCGAATCCCAGGTTCCTCCCCTCCACCTTCCAACAAAAAGGCCCAGGAAGGGGAGGAACGTAGTGGAGTCAGCGCTTTCTTTGATTCGGCAGGCTACTGCGGCCCTCAGAACCACCCCCAATCTACAAGAGGCCTATGTCTGCATGGCAGCCAGCAAAATGCAGGAAATGGAGGTGGACCAACTCCTCATTTGTGAGGAAGTCATCTATCAGGCCCTAAATAAGGGGGTGATGAACGAACTCACAAAAAAAAGTCACGAATGTGAGTTGGACCATACTCCTCCTCCACCACCTGCCACAACTCCAACACCACAGCCACAGTCTGGATGGAAGTGTGCAAGGAAGTCTTGAGAGCGATGGCCTGGGTTCGGTCTGGCCTGGCAAAAGACGCAGGCTGTTGTAAGACCACAGCCTCAGGACATATATGTCATCTGTTGCTGCTCCCGATCTCTCAGAGTCCTGGACCGGATTGTGCTCCCTATTAAATGGACTCCTCAGGCTACCAATTTTGCCTGTCAAATAATTGATGTCTGCCCTGGGGTACAAAGGCTTTGCCAATTTCAACAGTTTATCCAGCGTTGCCTTCCTCTTTATTTTGTTATAACCCCTAATAAATGTTTAATTTTTTTCACAAATACTTGGCTTTGTGTTTTACTTTAAATAGGACAGTTTGTTTGTGAGTAGGCATATACATTTCAAAAATACAAGGTCAAATTAACAAGCGACACCAACCAATTTCCTTGAGGTTAAAAAATATAAGATAATAATGGTGTTGTGGCAACTTGACACACAAAAGGACAAAAAATATTATGGAGATCACTAGAAAAAAAACAAACAAAAAAAAAAAAAAAAGGCGATCCTTATAAAAAAATAAATTTAAAACATTATTCTGGAGATCTGGCGAAAAAAAATAAAGATTATTCAGGAGATCACGAGAAATAATAAATTAGTTTCTCAAAACTCTGTGTGAATATCAGCAGCAAAACAACTTCATTATTCTAGCATTATAAAGAAGAAGAGAATGCGCTGCATTAAAGATTGAAAAATTTGCAGAGTGACAAATGTGCCATCAGACCATGCATGGAATTTTGTGCGTCGGAATTGTCTACACACGCTCGGAATTTACGACAAAAAAATTTTCTTGTCGGAAAATTTGAGATTCAGCTCTCAAACATCTGTTGCCTGAAATTCCGACAGCAAATGTCTGATGGAGCCTACACACGGTCGGAATTTCCGACAACAAGCTCACATCGAACATTTGTTGTCGGAAATTCAGATCGTGTGTACGCGGCATAACAGTTTTTCTTCTAAGATTGCCCTGTATTTGGCTTCATCCATCTTCCCATCAACTCTTACCAGCTTCCCTGTCCCTGCTGAAGAAAAGCATCCCCGCAACATAATGCTGCCACCACCATGTTTTACGATGGGGATGGTGTGTTCAGGGTAATGTGCAGTGTTAGTTTTCATATACACATATCGTTTTGCTTTTAGGCCAAATTTTAAAATGTTAGTCTTATCTGACCAGAGCACCTTCTTCCAGATGTTTGCTGTGCCCCCCACATAGCTTCTCGCAAAATGCAAATGGGACTTCTTATGGCTTTTTCAACAATGGCTTTCTTCTTGCCACTCTTACATAAAGGCCAGATTTGTGGCATGCACAACTAATAGGGGTCCTGTGGACAGATTCTCCCACCTGAGCTGTGGATCTCTGCAGCTCCTCCAGAATTACCTTGGGCCTCTAGGCTGTTTCTCTGATTAATGCTTTCCTTACCCGGCCTGTCAGTTCAGGTGGATGGCCATGCCTTGGTAAGTTTGCAGTTGTGCCATACGCTTTCCATTTTTGGATGATGAATTGAACACTGCTCTGTGAGATGTTCAAAGCTTGGGGTATTTTTTTATATATCCTAACCCTGTTTTAAACTTCTCCACAACTTTATCCCCGACCTGTCTGGTGTGTTTCTTGGCCTTCATGATGCTGTTTGTTCACTATGGTTCTCTAACAAACCTCTGAGGGCTTCACAGAACAGCTGTATTTATACTGAGATTAAATTACACACAGGTAGAGACTCTATTTACTAATTAGGTGACTTCCAAAGGCAATTGATTCCACTAGATTTTAGTCAGGGGTATAAGAGTAAAGGGGGCTGGATACAAATTTGGAAAACCATTTATCATGTTCCTTCCACTTCACAATTATGTGCCACTTTGTGTTGGTCTATCACATAAAATCCCCAATAAAAATACATTTACGTTTTTGGTTGTAAAATTACAAAATGTGGAAATTTTCAAGGGGTGTGAATACTTTTTCAAGGCACTGTATATATACTATATACATTAAACATTTATGTAAAAGTCTAAAACACACCAGAAATGTTAATTTAAAAGTTCCCTGCCTAATATTTTATTAATTTTCTACCAGTTGAACAGAAATAGCTTGACAGGTTATATGGACAGCAGGGAGGAGGTTTGGTTTCACTATTACCTAGAACGTTCATGAATTTTGAACTTTTTGCCAAAGACTTTGCAGGCTCTCCACCAGAATTAAAGTGCATAGCCTTTGCCCATAGTCAGATGAGTCACAAAAGACAATAATTTGGATGTCACCACCCTGCATTTTCATTTCATTATGACATGAGTGAACATGCTTTGCATTAAGGTAACCCATTAATTGAATGCCTGTAGCAAAAAGATGCATGTAGCATTTTTAGCCGTGTACAACACCAGAAGTAGTCTTAATTGTGTTGCATTTGCAAAGTATGTTAGTTGGCATGGTGCATTGAGCTGCCATTCACAATAGCAGTATTCAGAATGAATGGCAACACATCATGCCAGAGCATGTTACTACAACACAATTGTGTGAATAGGCCCTCAAATATTAAAGCAAGTAGGTAAGCGTGACAGCCAGGCAGCTAGCATTTTGGGTTGAGTTAAGATCAGCTTCCATGTTTCTCCCCATGACTGGTTTTCTTGAAATGGTATGTGAAGGCAAAACCTATTGTAGATTTGGATAGCCTAGGGTGGGGTTAAACGCTCTCTGAGGCAGAAAGTAAGGGGAAATCCAGAATTTCTGAGCTGTCAACAGAACAAGAGATGAGGATACATCTTCCAAAGGGGACACCTGTAACATGAACAATTTTCTAGGATGGGAATTCTCCAGTCCTCACTTAGGAAGTTGTTGTTTTTTCTAGCTTTCTGTTGTGAAAGAAATTTTTCCTGATGTTACATATTCTGCAAAAAATATATACTAATAGAATTTTAGTGCAAAACTTAAAAAAAAAAAAAAAAAAAAAAGTTTTGGCTATATAGTCAATTGGTACACAGACTGCAAACTATAAATTGATGGAGCGTTAACTCTTCCTTTCTTTATGCAAAGGCTTTGGCTAAACATACATTTGGACCGTGGAGAACTTTAAACAAGCAGTTCAACAGCATTCAGCTGAGAGCAAATGAAAGATAAAAAGCAGAATTATGTTACAACATTATCTTCTCAGAAAGAGATGCAAAATATGTGCATACCAGAAAAGCAGAGAAGTACATCACAGAATTCATAAATACATCTGTCTCCTTGATCCCATTGGAAGCAATTTTGAAGTGATAGAAAGCTATAGAACTTTTTGGTACCCTGGTTTTAGTCGCAAAGCTCCCCTGACAATCTCTTCCAATCAATCATAGAAATGGTAAAGAGTATCAGTAGAGCACTGTGATCCCAGAGGAACTCTACAAGATCCATGAGGCATGGAAGATGAATGATTTGTTGGCTCTTTATGGTAGATATCACAGACCCTTACTATGTACATGGAATAAAGAGCAAATAAAAGGATTGCTGGGGAAAATATCAGATCAGTTTACATTATCTTGTTGTTGCCTGTGTACAAAGAGACTGCATGACTTATACGCATCATCCCTAGCCCAACATATGTGTCCAGCATCTTAGTAGATGCAGACCCTGGATGATACCTGAAAAAATAAAAAATGGCACATTCCTTATGATAAAGTCAAAGGTGTCATCATGTGGGGTACTGTGATCCCATTGAGAAGTAATAACTTTGTAGAGCGTTAATAAACAAGAACATGTGGACATGTGAAAAGTAAGTCTGTCATGCAGGAACAAGGAAGAGAGACTCTGAGAGAGACTTATCTTGCCCTAAGTCAGTTGGTTGTAGCTACATAATGAGACGGTTTTCTAGAAATTGGAGTTTAGGATGTGCATTGGCTGGTATTAATGAAGACTATATCATATGGTAATTTGCTCCTTTGCATAAATGGCCAAAATGGTACAAATATACAGTATACTTGAATTATAAACAATCTAGCCCTTTCCTCATTGCTGTTAAAATAACACATAAAAATGTAATAAATTTGGATTATACTTTCTCTGTGGTTTGGGGTCTTCTACAACAGTTGGTGGAAAATGCAGGCACTTAACACTGATTTATTTACTGGGGACCAGGTGGCTAAGCTCTGAAGGATAGGACAGACACTCTTGCCATATGTAAACTTTTATTAACTACGTTGCTTTCTCTGGGATCCAGTAGCTTTGCACAACAGGTGTCTCAATCTCTCTTGTGCAGTGATAAATTTGTTTGTTTAGCACTAGTGTTATGTGTTTAGAAATGTGTTCAGCCTCCTGCTTGCTAGAATTAATCCACGTGTGTGAATGCCGGATGCAGCTGAACTGATGTAAACTAATGTGGGATGGTTCTGTAACCACAACAACATCTACTTCATAATTTAATAGGTTTCCAAATAACCATGCTAATTGTTTGAGGTTTGGGGATCGCTTCTTGATGGAACACGTAGACACCACGTAGTTGCAAGACAAAAATAAAGACTGGGTGTCAGGGCCTGGACTTAAACCCAGGACCTCTGCGGTGTCTGGCAGTAACTCTTCTCACTGAGCTACCTGAGATGCTGGACAGCACCCTGGGGGTTATCTACTAAAGGTAAATCCACTTTGCACTACAAGTGCACTTAAAAGTGCACTTGGAAGTGCAGTAGCTGTAGTTCTGAGGGTGACATGCAAGGAAAATAAAAAACAGCATTTTAGCTTGCACATGATTGGATGATAAAATCAGCAGAACTTCCCCTCATTTCCGATCTTCCCCTCAGATCTACAGCGACTGCACTTCCAAGTGCATTTTCACTGCACTTTCAAGTGCACTTGCAGTGGATTTGCCTTTAGTAAATCAACCCCCGTCTGATCCATTGGACAAACCATGCCTTGTGCCTTGACTTGTGCTGAACCTTAAACTTATTGTTCCTCCCATGAACTTCCTGATATAAGCCATGTCTCTGCACTTCCCTGTTTGCCAGATTATTGTGCTCTCTCAGCCAGTATCTCACTCTTATCTTCCCTGCTGCTCTCCATATTTTGCTACCACTCATTATCGACCCTTGACTTGTTCCTCAACTTTTGCTTGATTCCAACTTGTATCTTCTCGTTACTGAACTTTTGGCTTGTTTACTGACTACTACCTTACCTGCTTAATCCGCAACTGGACCCCGGCTTGTTCACCTTCTGGTGTGGCGATCCTGGGCACCGCGACCTTGTGCTAACACGCAGCAAAATCTATCCGATTAACACCGTTTAGTACTTAGACTCTGCACCTCAGGTGAACCCGTGCCATCCACCAGGGTGACCTGGCTTTGTACCTGTACTGCTTGTTTCTGTGCGCGCTTTCGACTGCTATAGCAACTGGTCTTCGAACATGACCCCTGATTGCATCACAAGAGAGATTTTTTTGGGGACTAATATCAATTCTGACATTTGAGGTTATAGTACAAAAAGTACATTTAAATAAATGGTTGTGGTATTCTGAAATCCATGAGGGAAGGAAAGAATCTGTAGTGGGTCAGGTGAACCTTTGGTTTGTGCTATCCTGTCAGTGTAGCAGGACTAGCAAAAGACTTGCAGGAGGGAAGGGAAATTATGTGAGCACACCATATAGCCTGTGAGTAGGTGCACTGCCAAAAGTAAGTTCCATTTTGGCAGTCATAGTGGGGAAGCGGTTTATGAAATTTAGTGCCTCAGAGAGGTGTCAGTGTCTTCCTTGTGCTTTACTGTTTGCACCCTCTTTGGTACAGGTCTGCTTACAAACGAAATGTGCATACTTTATCCAGTGTTGAACAAAAAGTGAGTCAGGAAGGAAGCGGAGATTTATATTTCTATATTTTTAAAGGAGAAGTCAAGCCAAAGCTTGTTTGCCTGCACTTCTTCTATGGATCACAGGAATGCAATTCGTTTTGCACTCTGTGACCCGTTTTCAGCAGAGATCGGGCTGAAGTCCGCCCCCTGCTGATGTCACGGATTTTCAGTCCAGGCACCACATCATCCCGACAATGTAAGTCTGGATCCGCCAGGTGCCTGGACTGACACCCGTCTCAACCTCTCAGCCAGCCGCTGAGAACCTGAGACGGCCGCTCCCGCCCCTCTACAGCTCAGCGCTCCAGTGAGGGAGGAGGGAGAAGAGTGGAGAGCTGCTGACTGACAGGCAGCATCTCTCTGCTCGGGGAGCTGCGGCGGTATTCGATCGATTGGCTCTCAGTGCAGAAGTGCCGGGGGACCAATGCTGCATCCACCTAGGTAAGTATAAAATTGAAAAAAAATAAAATCTCATACTTCTCTTTTAAGCTAGTTTCTTTTTAATGAGATAAGAGTTGTGAGTAGTGCATGCTGTATGTCTTTGTTTTGAGTAAGTGGAGTAAGTGGAGTGAAGTTTGGTTATTGGTAATAAAGTAAACAAAATCCTGTTCATATTCTCTGCTTCTTCACTGAGTTGATAGCTCACCCCATCCCCACACCTTTTGGATACTGAGTGTATTCTGAACAATGCACTGTGAATATACTGTTGTGTGCCTTCTAAAGAGTTGCTGTACCTTTTTGTCGTTGTCTTGCAGAAAAAAAAAAAATGTGAAGATGTATTCGGTTAAATAATGTGATGGTAAACGATATCATTTAATAATGTGAACAAAACAAAAAAAAAATTAATACAAATTATTAAATTCTAACCTTATGAAGTGAACTAATACATCTTTTTATGGATATCCTTAAGAGAAATGGTATACTGTGTTAAATTAAAATGTAGTACTAAATTTATATGTTCGGATTAAACATATTTGGTATTAAGAAAATGTTAATTTGAAGGGCTAAAGGTTTTGTAAAGCATCTTCTTGAGTAATGCATTTTCTTGAGTTGTTTATAACCTTGAGTTATAGGTAACCTTTTGCTTCCAGATGAGAAGCTGAATTGTTTTGTTAATGAAATCATTTTAATTGCCTGTTTATGTGTTTGTTGATTCTTAAATCTCACATGGCAAAGTAAGTGTTTTTTCATCTCTGCTAAATTATCTGTAAATTGGATATACATTTTGAATGGTTATGTACATGTTTTACTAGCTTTCCCTTTTTGTGTAATGTTTTACCTTAAAGTGATTGTAAATGATCACCTTGTAAAACAACCCATTCAGTTTAAAATAGAAGTGAAAGGCAAAATATTTTTGTATAGATGTAGCACGGCCCCCTTGAGGACTGCTTGAATTTACCTGTTCTTCTGCATCGCCATGACCCTGTTAACATTCCAACCCACCTGACACTCTGGGTTCAGACATCTTCCACAACACCTTTAAATGACACGTCACACAAGTCAAATATGTTTATATTATATATGCTTTTACTGGAGTAAGTAATGTGGTATTGATACACAGAAGAGTGGAATTAGTCAGCCGAGTGCTGGATAAGAGCCCAGACTCGGAAGAATAATTTCACTAAAAGACAGCTTAAAACAGTTCAACAGTGGTCTGCGAGTGCACGTAGGTCTGCGAGTGCACGTAGGTCTGCGAGTGCACGTAGGTCTACGTAGTTCTGCAAGAGCACATAGATCTGTGAGTGCATGTAGGTCTATGTAGTTCTGCGAGTGCATGTAGGTCTGCGAGTACCTGTGTATTGTCTTGTTGAGTATTAGTGTCCGGAAGCTAGTTGTTAGGTAATTTGGACAGGGTACAATCCCCAATCCTCATTAAATTTAATAGCGGGTGTGGAGAGGCGACTCGTTGTACATCTTGGGGCATGTATGCGTTCCTTGATCATCCGATCGAGGGTGAATACTGCTGTGCAAAATGTAAGCACATTGTTTCCCTAGAAGCCCAGGTTCTGAATCTGGGGAAGCAACTGTCAGCACTGAGAAGTCTCTCCATACTAAAGGAGAGCCAGGAACGTACAAAGCAGGTGCTGGCAGGGGCCAGCACAGAGGCCGGCGGAGACAGAGAGGTGCAGGCACTAGCAAAGTGTAGATGAGTGACAGTAAAAGCACATAAACCCAAGGTAAGTATAGTAGCAAGTCCTAGTTGCAATCTCGGAACACCCAATAATAGGCTAATATGCGACCGGTCTAAACTACGTGGCATGTTCACCAATGCCAGGAGTCTGGCGGACAAGATGGGTGAACTAGAGATACTGTTGTACGAGGAGGATTTGGATTTTGGGGGAATTTCAGAGACCTGGTTCAACAGCTCCCATGATTGACTGGCAAACATTCAAGGGTATACCCTTTATCGCAAGGATAGAGAGAGTAAAAAAAATCATGGATGTGGAAATATGGGGCAATTTAGGTAACAGCGATCACAGGTCAATTGGCTTCAGTATAAATCACACTAATAGGAAACATAAGGGGGAATACAAAGACACTGAATTTCAAAAGAGCCAACTTCCCTAAACTATGAACCTTGCTAGAAGGCATAAATTGGGATAAAATCTTAGGAACAAAGAACACGGAGGAGAGATGGGTTTGCTTTATAAGTACATTAAATAAGGGCATTACCCAATGCAGCCCATTGGGTAATAAATTTAAAAGAGCGAACAAAATTCCTGGATGATCTAACTCCAATGTAAAAATGCATATAAAAGCAAAGCAAAAGGCCTTCAAAAAATACATGGTTGAGGGATTATCATCAGCATTTAGACATTATAAAGAATGCAACAAAAAATGTAAGGGTGCAATAAGAATGGCTAAGATAGAACATGAAAGACACATAGTGGAGGAAAGCAAAAAAAAAAAAAAAATCAAGAAATTCTTTAGGTATGTAAACAGTAAAAAAGGGAGGACAGACCATATTGGCCCCATAAGGAATGAGGGAGGACATCTGCTTACAAAGGATGGGGAGATGGCGAAAGTATTGAATTTATTCTTCTCCTCAGTCTTCACAAGGGAATCAGGGGGCTTCAATAACCAAAACTGCAGTGTTTATCCTCATGACACATCACAGGAAGCACCTCCATGGTTAACAGAGGACAGAATTAAAATTAGACTTGGGAAACTTAACATTAATAAATCACCGGAACCAGATGGCTTGCACCCGAGGGTACTTAGGGAACTGAAGTAATTGCCACACAATTGTTCCTAATTTTTACTGACAGTCTACTGACTGGAATGTTACCAGCTGATTGGAGAAAAGCCAATATAGCACCAATATTTAAAAAGGGCCCAAAACACATCCCTGGGAATTACAGACCAGTTAGCCTAACATCAATAGTATGTAAACTCTTGGAGGGGATGATAAGGAACTATATACAAGATTTTAGTAATGAGAATGGTATCATTAGCAGTAATCAACATGGATTCATGAAGAATCGTTCTTGCCAAACCTACTAACTTTCTATGAGGAGGTGAGTTACCAGCTAGATAAAGGAAGACCCGTAGACGTGGTGTATCTGGATTTTGCAAAAGCATTTGACACAGTTCCCCATAAACGTTTACTCTACAAAATAAGGTCTGTTGGCATTGGCATGGACCATAGGGTGATTACTTGGACTGAAAACTGGCTACAAGGGCAGTTCAGAGGGTGGTGATAAATGGGGAGTACTCGGAATGGTCAGGGGTGGGTAGTGGGGTCCCACAAGGTTCTGTGCTGGGACCAATCCTATTTAATTTGTTCATACACGACCTGGAGGATGGGGTAAACTGTTCAATCTCTGTATTTGCAGACGATACTAAGCTAAGCAGGGCAATAACTTCTCCGCAGGATGTGGAAACCTTGCAAGAAGATCTGAGCAAATTAATGGGGTGGGCAACTACATGGCAAATGAGGTTCAATGTAGAAAAATGTAAAATAATGCATTTGGGTGGCAAAAATATGAATGCAATCTATACATTGGGGGAGAACCTCTGGGGGAATCTAGGATGGAAAAGGACCTGGTGGTCATAGTAGATGATAGGCTCAGCAATGGCATGCAATGCCAAGCTGCTGCTAACAAAGCAAACAGAATATTGGCATGCATTAAAGAGGGGATCAACTCCAGAGATAAAACGATAATGCTCCCTATCTACAAGACTCTGGTCCAGCCGCACCTAGAGTATGCTGTCCAGTTCTGGGCACCAGTCCTCAGGAAGGATGTACTGGAAACGGAGCGAGTACAAAGAGGGTAACAAAGCTAATAAAGGGTCTGGAGGATATTAGTTATGAGGAAAGGTTGTGAGCACTGCACTTATTCTCTCTGGAGAAGAGACACTTGAGAGGGGATATGATTTCAATACACAAATACCATACTGGTGACCCCACAATAGGGATAAAACTTTTTCGCAGAAGGGAGTTTAACAAGACTCGTGGCCACTCATTGAAATTAGAAGAAAAGTAGGTTTAACCTTAAACTACGTAGAGGGTTCTTTACTGTAAGAGCAGCAAGGATGTGGAATTCCCTTCCACAGGTGGTGGTCTCAGCGGGGGGGCATTGATAGTTTCAAGAAACTATTAGATAAGCACCTGAACGACCGCAACATACAGGGATATACAATGTATTCATGTAATACTGACATATAATCACACACATAGGTTGGACTTGATGGACTTGTGTCTTTTTTCAACCTCACCTACTATGTAACTATGTAACTATGTAACTATGTAACACAGATCAAAATCCCGCTTTCCCCAGCTCACTTTCTCCTGCACCTCCCTGCCCTTCCTCTGAGCCATTACAAGAAAAGCACACTTCCTCATCTCTTAAATGCTGCTAAAAGGCTTATACCCCTCTATTGGAAATGCCCACAGTTTCCTACTATAACAGAGTGGCTTAAGAAGGTGGATGAAATTAGGGAGGCGGAGGAGTGGGTGGCGAGGTGCAAGGACAAAAACAAACGTTTTACCAGTATCTGGGCACAGTGGCAGAAATATACTGCCGACCCAGACCCTGTGCCATCTAGCCTGGAGGTTGCGCTATTGCGCTGTTGGAGTTGGCAGAGCCCTCATTGAAACTGAAGATACCTGTTAATGGTGATGTGCATACCTGAACATGACCTTTCACAGATCCTTCCTGGAGTTGAGATCCCTATACCCCTTCCCTCTCCCCTTTCTGGTTTATATAGCCAACAACTGAAACCAAATATAAGGTTCAACATGTCCTTTGCAACTTTTTGTTATGTTTTTTCCTAGCTAATGCTCTTAGAGTACTTTGATGGTTGCACCTGATGGGAACATTCACCTGACAACCCTGGTACCTTTGTGGGACCCGTATATGGGCAGGCTGCAGTGGGGCCCCGGAGGGTGTCTCCCCTAGCTGGAGGTATGATGGAGGCTTTTTAGCCCCTCTCATATGGGGGGGGGTGCCTGTCTAGTCCTTGGTGGCCGATGGGCTGAGGTACGCCCCAGCGTATCAAAGGAAACTTATAATATGGGTTGGGCTCATGCCGATGGTGTCAGGATGGAACTTCCCCTATGCATTGCAATAATACAAGTTCCCGCCAATTTTCCTAACCCCCCCACTCCCTTTCCCATGCCTCCCCAGTTTTTTTGTTTTTTTCTAATACTGAGAGGTTGTACAACGTTATGCTCCTAGGCTAAACCTGCCATCCTACACCCTCAATAATGAGACGTTGTTGAATGCGTTGTTTTTTATGTATGTTATGTGTTAAATAAAAATAAACATTATATAAAAAAATAAAACACTTCAACAGCACAATTTACATATATGTACAATGCGTTACCACTTGAAGCATAACCTGTAAAGGCAGTAAAAGTTTAGCTATCTAGGACAGGCAGTCTCACACTAAAGGGGAACCCCAGGCCGGCCTATTCAACCTTTATATCCTAATGAGAGATCAGACGAAATAGGGGATAGGGTAGGGCCCTTTAAAAATAGTAATAACAGCAGTGTCCAAGATGCAGGCCTGATAGTCTTCATTGGCAGTCAGCGCTCATTAGATTATATCCAAAAAGGCACAGTGATGTGGTAATAGCCGAAAGGATTAAACAGGCTATTGGTACTCCTTGAAGTGGTTTTAAGTAAAGGTGCCTGTACACAGTGTTCAGATAAAGTAGCAAGGAAGGGTTGTAAAGGATGGGCAATTGCCCTCTCACCAATGACCAGAGCAGCTTACACCTTGCAGGCAGAGATCCTGGAAGAGATGTCCTTCTGCGAAACAATCAGCGATGACACACGGCTGATGGATGCAGGCGACCGTAGTGTAGATCTGCTGGGTGAGTGCCATGTGGATGTCCAACGAACAGCAGGCAGGCTTAGGCCCTCCAGGGCTGGGTTGGAATCACTCGATCACCGCGTGGTAGGCCGCAGTCTCTCTCCCCGCACAGGGAGGTGTGCATACAGCAAGGCCCAGGAAGAAGAGTGCGGCGCGGATCTCAGGACCCTTTTATGGTTCCTCCCAGGTGTCTCTTTGGTTTGTAGCAAGGATCCCTTGGATATGTAGTCCAGATGTCATATCACACAAAGGAAATGCCGGTCTGAAAGACTACTAATCCCACAATCCTTTCTGGTCGGGCTCACGGATGTGATGACAGTCACTGGCGCCCAGCACTAGACCTATGTCTATAGGTGAAGAATGATGGGGAATTGCACCATATTATGAATGTAGTTCACATCGCTTCATCCTCCCACCACTTGAAAGTCTTTATTCCCCGAAGACAGAACACAATCTGTGAAATCACTTTACTGCATCCTAAGAAGTAAAAAATCAGTTGTCACAAACCAGACGATGCAATAGTCAACAGTTGACCCAAAGAAGCATCTTCTAGCAGCAAACTATATACATTTTCAGGTAAAGTCAAATCAATTTTGTGACAGGCCAGTAATAGATTAGTGGCCCACCCAGTAGTGTCAGGAGGTGGATCAAGGTCATCCTCTATCAAAGGTTCAATAAAGGAGGCAAGTGCGTGCAAGAACGTTGAGCAGTAGGGATAAGTTCATCCGAGTTTTCCCCAAACATGTCGTAAGTCAATCTCCTGGAAGGGCAGATCTTCTGTCTCAACCTAGAATAGATGTTCTCCAAGGGCTCTGGTCCTTAGTCTGTTCCCCAGAAACTACACCCAGGTTCTGGTTCAGGCTCAAGTTCAGGCTCAGGTTCCTCCCGAATTTCAAGGACCTTCTCACTTTCTACTTCATCACCATTAGGGATAAGCCGAACACCCCCCCCCCCCGTTCCTTTCGCACCAGAACTTGCAAACAGGCAAAAAATGTGTGTGAACACAGTTAAAGTCTATGGGACATGAACATGAAAAATCAAAAGTGCTGATTTTAGAGGCTTATATGCAAGTTATTGTCATAAAACATTTTTGGGGACCCGGTCCTGCCCCAGGGGTCATGTATCAATGCAAAAAAAAAAAAAGTTTTAAAACGGCCATTTTTTCAGAAGCAGTGATTTTAATAATGCTTAAAGTGAAACAATAAAAATGAAATATTCCTTTAAATATCGTGCCTAGGGGGTGTCTTTAGTATGTCTGTGAAGCAGTGCATCTTTCCCGTGTTTAGAAATGTCATTTCACTGTGGTACTGTTATAAAGGAAAAAATGTCATTTAAAACTGCTCGCGGCTGTAATGAATTGTCGGATCCAGCAATATGGATAAAAGTCATTGAAAAAAAACAGCATGGGTCCCCCCCGCCCCTCCAGTCCATTACCAGGCCCTTCAGGTCTGGTATGAATATTAAAGGGAACCCCACACCAAAATTATAAAAAAAAAAAAGTAGGGGTCCCCCAAAATCCATCCAGACCCTTATCTGAGCACATAACTGTACCAGGCCACATGCCCTCAACATGGGGAGGGTGTTTTGGGATCTGGTATGGATATTAAGGTGAACCCCGGTGGTTGTGGGGGACCACCAGATCCTGGCCTCCTCCCTATGTGAATGGGTATCGGGTACATTGTCCCCCTACACATTAACCAAAAAAAAAGTGTCAAAATGGTCAAAATGACAGAGAAAAAATGAGAGAATTTGGCATAAGTCCTTTATATAAAAAAAAAAAAACTCCGCCTCCATGGGAGTCTCCTGCTGACTTTCTGCATTGACAGCTGTTATACAGCTGAGGGCGGGGCCATCAGGCCATCCGGTGATGTAAATGGGTGACCTCGCCCCTTCTGACATGCGACGCCACTTAACAGAGGGGGCGGGGTTCCCCCATTTACATCACCGGGTGGCCCCACCCACAGCTATATAACAGCTGTCAATACAGAAAGCCTGCAGTCAGCTGGAGCCTCCCATGGAGGCGGAGTTTTTTTCCATTTTTTTCTCCTCTGGAACATCGGACACTGTGATCGAAGATAAAATGGACATCGCAGGACACTTTTTTTGAATAAAGGGCTTGTCCCAAACTGTCTGTCATTTTTACCATTTTGACACTTTTGGTGAATGGGTAGGGGTACAATGTACCCGCTACCCATTAACATGGGGGGGTCGGGATTGGGGGACCCCAAAACACTCTCCCCATGTGGAGGGCATGAGGGTTGGTATGGTTCAGGAAGGGAGGGCGCTCTCTCTCATCCCTTCCCCTTTCCTGCGGCCTGCCAGGTTGCATGCTTGGATAAGGGTCTAGTATGGATTTTTTGGGGGACCCCTACACATTATTTTACATTTTGGCTCAGGGGTTCCCCTTAATATCCATACCAGACTTGAAGGACCTAGCATGGATTTTGGGGGGACCCCCACGCAATTTTTTTTGTGCGGGGTTCACCTTAATATCCATACCAGACCCAAAGGGCCTGGTATTGGGCTGGGGGGAATCCATGTCGTTTTTTTCAATGATTTCTATCTATATTGCTAATCTTTCTTTCAGGGCGGATCTGATACACTGGAAATCCAGGTCTACAGACAATATAGGGCTGGGGGTGCCTCGAGCAACTAGCTTATGCTTTTCAGGCATTCCTAGATTGCACAATAGCACCCGATCTCCAGGTTGCAGGTCCTGAACCCTTACTTTAAGGTCAAAGTTTTTCTTGTTCCCTGGTGGTGGATGCTTCCTTAGCCTTCTCAGCAGTCTTTAAGTTCTTCCGAAGATCGTTGATATACCCTTGGTAGGAAGCCTGAGATGTGTGACCCTAGTGACGTCTTAA